>NC_140079.1:1217224-1642363 GCF_964194135.1 Talpa europaea
CCTGCCCCGCGCGCCCGCCCCGCCCCGCCCCCCGCCCCGCGCGCCCCCGCCCCGCGCGCGCGCCCGCCGCCGTCCTCCCGGCCCTGCGCGCGCCCGCCCCGCGCGCCCCCGACGCCGCCGCCGGGCCCCGGGACCCCAGGGCGGGCGCCGGGCAGGGTCGCGGGGCCGGGACGGGGGTCGCGGGGCCCGGAGGGGGCGGGGCCCGGGGGGGCGCCGGGCGCGTCCTGGGGCGGGCGGCGGGAGGCCGGGCCGGCTGGGCTCCTGGGGTCCCCGGCGAGGCCCGGGGCGGCGGGGGGGGGGGGGTCGGGGGGGGGGGTCGGGGGGGCGCCCTGAGAGCCCGGGCCGGCCCCCCCGCCCTGGCGCCGCGGCCGAGCTGGTCCTGCCGGGCCGCAGGGCCGCCGTCCAGGGCGCTGGCCGGGGTCTCGGGGAGCCCTGACTCCCTGGGGCGGCGGGGGGCCGGGGCAGGGGAGTGGGGGGGCGGCGCGGGGAGGCGGGGGACCCGCTGGACGGGCCGGGAACAGCGGGAGCCGCGGCCGGGGGCCGAGGGGCGCAGCCCGGGAGACGCCCTCGGGCCCCCCACGCCGTCCCGGGGCGCAGGACAGGCCGCGGGGGACAGGGCCGCCGGCGCCCCCAGACCCCCCCAGACCCCCGGCTCCCGCAGGGCAGGACGGGGCGCAGGGGACTGGGGGCGGCCCGGTGGGGGGGCGCCGGGGCGGGAGCGCGTCGGGGAGGAGGCCGCGCGAGGGGCGCCGCTGGCCGCCGGGCCCTGTCCCCGCGCGCAGATGGTTTCTGCAAAAAAAAAAGAAAAAATCGGACAATGAATTGTTACCAAAAAACTTCCTCGCGGGCATAAACAGAATCACGAGGCTGAAACCAGATTTAATTTGTCCTGACAACTGTGTGAAGAAAGTGCTCCATGTGGTGACCTCCCGGACGCACCCCCAGAACCGGAGCAGAGGCAGGACTGGCCGGGGTTCCGGGGCGCAGGGGTCAGGGGTCGGTGTCAGCAACGGGAAGGCGCCCCCAGCCTCTGCGGCGAGCTCCATCCCCGTCCATCCCCGGGGGCTCCCCACAGGGCGCCTGTCGCCCGCTGCTCCCCTCAGCAGCGTGTTTCAGTCAGTCTGCCTGTCTGCCCCCCACTCTGTCTCTGGGGAGCCCTCTCACCCCCCACACCTCTGGCCTGCACCCCAGTTGTTATATGCATGAATAATTTTTTTTTTAAAGCAAGACCAGGCAGGTGGGACTTCACCAGCGCAGACACCGGCGGCGCCTCGGAGGACACAGTGGACAGCGGAAACACCACGTCCAGAGCCTCCCGGCCGGAGCTGTCAGCAGACGGCATGTGATGGGGAGCGGGCACCCCAGGGGGGTGGAACACTTAGAAACCCACAGTCACTGCTCGGGACCTGGCCCACTCGCCCCCAAGGTGGGCGAATTCCAAGGTGGCGGCGGAGGTGTGGTGAGGTCGCACGCACCCCAAGGGGTGGGAGCCCCCATTTCTGAATCATACCCAATGTCAAGGTAAACCAGTGTGACCTTGACTTTGAGGTGTCCCCGGCGGCCTAGGCGTTAAGTCTCAGCCCAATCACCGCTGTGGCTTGAGTTCCATCCCCAGCCAGGGAGCTCCCCACATGGCGCAGCAGACCTCTGCCGTCTCCCCGCTGCTCCCCTCAGCAGTGGATTTCAGTCAGTCTGCCTGTTCTGCTCCCCGCTCTGTCTCTGGTGAGTCCTCTCACTGCCCCCCCATTCCTCTGGTCTGCAGCCTGCACCCCAGCTCTTCTATGCAATAAAATTAAAAAAAAAAAAAATATACCAAAGAACTTGTCATTCAATCAGACAAGAAAAAAAGTCAAGATGTCCATCCGGGGCCCCTTCCTGAGCTGTCCTCCGTGCCCACATAGCTTGGCCACATAGCTTGGCAAGAACCATGGAATCGCATGGAACAAATCTTTGGGCCCGTCTTCCCACAAGCAGAATGAGCCGGAGCAAGTGCAGAAGCACCGAACAGAAACTAGCGAAGGGTCAGCTGCTGCTGGATACCAGCTCGAACAAGGAGCCGAAAGCAGCGGGGCGGAGCGGCCGGAGGAGCGCAGTGTGGAATGTGACTGTGCATATTTCAAGGACAAGCAGGTCCATAAATGTAAATATTTTGCAAAACCAGCCCCAAATCATTTCACACTGAGTGAATGGCAGCGGCGTTCCCAGGCCGGCAGCCCTGCGGGGCCACGTCACAGGGAGCGCCGCCTCGGGGCTCGCGTGACTGGCCTGCGGCCTCCTGTGTTTCTCGATCTGCAAAAACGAATAGAACAGGCTCAGGATCGTGAAGCCACCCCATAAAATACGTGTTTTAAAATAATAAAATCCCATGGGCGCGGCATGGACCCCGTGGGCTGCTGGATGTGGCAGCTCTGCCGCCGGGTGCGGAGGCGCCTGCCCCCATCTTCCCACGAAGTGTCGCTGGTGCCCCCTCTCCTGGCCCCCACCCGCCCTGCTCAGGGGCTCCCCTGCATCCCAGCCCGCACGTGAAGGAGTGGGGTGCAGGGCAAAGCCGGGAGCTGGTGCGGCCCGACTCCTCCCGCACAGGCGGCCTAGAGGCCCGGGGTGCTGGGAGGTCACCGAGGACCCAGCCGCTGGTTTTCTCTGGCCCTGGTCCTGTGACATGACACCAGCAGACCCAACTCTCCGCAGTCGCTTTCTCTGCAGCCCCTGGTTTCATGTCTTCAGCTCGTCTTTGTGGGGACTGTGGCCTCCTGCCGGGCCCCCCTGGGGAGCACAGTGGCTCCTGCACCGGGGCCGCCCTTGTCTAGCTGCTCCATGGCCTTGGCCCGACTGCCCAGGGAGTGACTGCAGGCCCCACGGGCGATGGCACCTCTGCGTCGTGGGGAGGACGGGCCTGCCGGCAAGAGATGGCCCTCGAAGGGCTGTAACTGCTGCCCAGGAAGGGCCTTCGGCACTGCCGCAGCGCCTGGTGGTGGGGGCTGCTCGGACCATCAAGATCACCGCCTGCATTTCTGCCCCAACCCGTGATAACTGGGGCGGCTGAGACGGCGCTTTCCTCGGCCTCCGGAGAGCGTGCCCTTGGCGCCGGCAGCGAACCAGACCCCGCTGCTCTTCAGCTGGCCTGCAGTCCCTCTGAGTGGCTCAGGATTGCGGGTGGCTGGGAGTCCAGACGGCTCGGCGTTCCCTGTGCCTCTTCTTTCTCTCCTGCCGTCAGAGGGACCGGATGCGTCTTTGCCACCTACGTACCTCTCTCCTAGGAGTGTCCCCCGCGGCAACGGCAGCTCTGCCCCGCTCTGCCACCTCCAGGCGCCTCCTGACACCCAGTACTTCCCCTTTGCTCCTGCTCTCACCCGCCTCCAGCTCGGCCTGCCCGCGGCCTGCGCTCCTGCCCGCTCACGCGCGTCCCTCCCGCAGCTCCGGTGGTCACCAGCTGGGGTCTGTTGGCTTTGCCCGGACGCCCGAGCACGGAGAGAAGCCCTGGCTGGAGTGGATGTTCGGGGAGCATGCTGCAGCGAGCGGGCGCCTGTCTCATCGCGCCCCCAGGCACAGTCTTGGTCCCACTCCACAGTGCTCTGCAGGCATGTTTTGGGGGGATGGTGGTTGCCCCAAAGCCACGGTGTCTCTTGCAAAGTGTGCGTCCCCTCTCCCCGGGTGACCTGTCCCTCACTCGCTTCCCTTCGGAAATGCAGTTCTCGCCTCTGCAGCGCTGACCTTACTCATGTCCTACGATCCCGCAGCGCTCGGCAGGGCTCATCTGTGTGGACAGCAGAGACGAACCAGCTCGCTGCTCTGCTGCGCGGGAGGAGGTCTGCGGCCTCTGAGGACAGAGAGCTTCGCGTCTGCCTCTAAATTTCAGAGCCAGCTGTCTTGACGATGCTAAGCCGCTAGGCCCGTGAGCGCCCTGGGACTTGAGGCAGGTTAAGTCCTGAGAAGCGAGTGAGGGGGCCGCCGGCGCCCCGGCTCTCGGAAAGGAGAGCTGGCAGAGAACGCCAGCCCCCGCCTGCCGCGCCGCAGGCGGTGAGTCCCGGAGAGGTCACAGCTGGTGCCGGGTCAGGTCGCAAGGCCAACAGTAAGGAAAGCCGCGTAGGATGGGCCGGGAGGAGAGTGCCAGGCGCGTGGAAGGAGGCTGACCAGGAAGGGGACGAGGCGGCCGAGAAGGCCAGCTCTAGCTGATGAAACCCCGAGGCCAGGACGGCAGGGTTAGTGAGTTCAGCCCTTGCTGAGCCCAGAGGCACGCCACAGGTCTGCGCTGCAGGGCCGGGCTCCAGGACAAAGACTCAGACTGGGGCCGGGGGCCACGCAGGGGTTTTGAGTTAATCACTCCTGTTCCCTGCAGAGGGACTCGCTGGACAGCGGCCTCACCGTCTACGCTGGTACAGACACTGATCAAAGCCTTACCTGTGCCACAAAGGCTTTGAGGTGGTTTATAGCAAAAGATACATGAAATCCAAACAAACAAAAAAGAAAAAGACACAAAAGGATCAAGAAAAAGAAGATCATACAAATACACAAATGTTCAAAGAAACTTCGGTTGGCGTTCAGCCTCCTGGCAGCCACCTCTGCAATTAAAACCCAAAGCCACACTCAGCGATGCCTCCATCATGGTCAGAAAGGAGGAGCCAGATCAGGTCTTAGAACAAACAAAAGCTTTTAATAGCACGGAATTATACAAGAACTACCCCCCCCCCGAAAACCTATTAAGGGTATAAAGTATTATGAAAAGCAACATTCTCCACAGCATTTTTGTAACGAATACAGTAGCTTATTTTATGACTATTTCTTTTTTTTTTTAAAGATTTATTTATCTATTTATTTATTTATTTATTTATTTATTTATTTATTTATTTATTTATACAAGCACTGGGTACAGTCAGAAGCGCGGGAGGGTGAGAGGATTCACCAGAGCCAGAGCGGGGAGCAGAACAGGCAGACTGATGAAGGACACTGCTGAGGGGAGCAGCGGGCGGCAGGAGAGGTCTGCGCGCCATGTGGGTCCCTCGTTGGAGGCCGGAGATCAAACTGGTGCTGCAGAGGCTGCAGGCAGCTTCCCAGCCCAGCGCTCAACTGCTGCGCCACCAGGAGAGGCCCAAGTTTCTTCATTTCTGTCATATCTTTAGTAGTAAGCACTTATGCATTTAGTGCTGGGTTTGTATCTGTATTTTCTAAGGTAAAAAATCATTTTCTTTGATTCTTTGTATTATATGTGTCCCCTCTTATTCTACTTTCAAAGAATTAGGATGTTGCTGCATAAAGCACCCAAGCTATACAAGATATTTACTCAGGAAATTAAGTGTCTTCCATCCTTCATCCATTCAATCCTTATTTCCCATTTTCAAAGTGAGTAAAATTAATATTTAATATTTAGTTTGAGGAAGTTCCCGTCTTTTAAACTACTTCCTTGGATTTTGGAACTTCATGTTACAGAGTGCTTTGACCACAGAACAGGCAGATTGACGAAGTACACTGCTGGGGGGAGCAGCGGACGAGACAGGAGAGGTCTGCGCGCCATGTGGGACCCTCGCCATGTGGGGATCGAACCGGCGCTGCAGAGGCTGCGGGCAGCTTCGCAACCCAGCGCTCAACCGCTGCACCACCAGGGGAGGCCCCTGACTATTTCTTATAATATTTTTAAGAATAAAAATGGGCACCGTGACCAGAGATAACTCAAAGAGCTGTTGGGAGTGTCGCATAGAATTTATTAGCTCAATTTGGGGGGCGAAAGGGAGGCTTTGGGGAGGAGCCTCCGCGTGAAATTGACTTGTGACTCAGCCGGTAAGGAAACTCAGACAGGCATCGCGACAGAGTGAGCAGCAGGTCAGTTTTTTGCAGAAAGGAGGAAGAGATGGAATAGACTGCACCCCATAAAGAGATGAGGCCACCTCACGTCATTTTAAGACATTGAACAAAACGAAAAAAAGTGTAAAAGGAGTGACTTAGAACAATAAAACTAGCTGATGAAAGGGAGCATGAAAAATAACACGGAAGGAAAAGCGCACGTAAGCACTGAGAATTATCGATGTGCTCAGCAGAAGTGACAACCAGAGACCGAGCGGATCAGACAGTTAAAGTAACAGAACAGGTTGAAATGGCCTGAAGTACCATCAAGGGACAATTTTTTTTTTTGGTAAAGATTTGTTTATTCATGCAACAAGAGCTGCGGTGCAGGCCAGAGGTGCGGGAGGTGAGAGGACTCACCAGAGACAGAGTGGGGAGCAGAACAGGCAGATCCACTGAAATCCACTGCTGAGGGGAGCAGTGGGGAGACAGGAGGGGTCTACGCGCCCCTTGGGTCAGCATCCCTGGCTGGGGATCAAACTCAGGCTGCAGTGGCCGCGGATAGCTTCATAGTGCTGAGACTTTAAGCCCTGTGCCACCAGGGAGGCCCCCAAGGGATGGCCTTAAGGAAAGAAAACCACATACTTTGCCAAGGGGTTACTGCATTAGCACCAGAGAGATCTGTGTCCAGAAAACCCCCCTCACTTTTGTCCTCCTGCCGCTTTCAGGATGCCCTGGGCACACCCCTCACCTTGTTGGCACCCCAGCCTCCGGGCAGCCTCGTACACTCTGCCTACCAATGCTCACCTCTGCAAATTCCTGCCTCCAAACAGCAGAACGTCAGATAGTTTCCCTCTCTGGCTCTTTCACTGGAAAACATTAGCTCCTTGGTATTTTTATTACTTGGGCAGCCACCCAAACTGTGTGTGGGGGGGGCATGCCCCCGAATGCCTGCAGTCAGGCATAAAAACAAGCAAATGCAATCTCTGAAGGTGGGTGCAGATCTCCAAGAGGAAGCGGTAAAATATCTGGCTTTTATTAACCACCAGGTACAAAGCATGTTCTCACTGTAGACAGAAATGCATCAATGTTGTGTTTTACTGAAAGTTTTCTGCAGCTGATAGCACAGAGCATTTGCCTGAATGTTCCACTGCACGTTAATTGGGATTACATGGAAAAAGTCAAGTAATTTTAGGAGATTCTCACTTGTAAATTACCGTGAACAGTTTTGCTTTTTCCTAGAGAAAATTTTAAGTACCAGTGTCTGTTATGTAGCTAAGAATGCATTCTCGCGCTTTCCAACCTCATTTAATCCCTTTGCGCGTGGTCAAGCCTTGAACAAGCAGTTGGCGAGCTCCGTGGGGGAAGCATCTTTTAAGAGAAAGAAACGCAGAAATGCGTAGCGGGCCTTCTTGCTGCCTTCCAGACCACCAGTCCCTGCAGGGCTGCCGGCAGGCGTCCACACAGTGCCTCCGGCCAGAGACGCGCCCCGTCTTTGGGAAAAGGGATAGGGTGTACGACCTTCCTTTTTTAAAATCTGAACTTCCTGAACAGAGCACTCCATGCTTTAATTTTAAGACTTAAAGTGGTGGGGCCTCCCTGGTGGCGCAGGGGTTAAAGACAGCGCTATCAAGCTATTGCCAGCCACTGCACCATGAGTTCGATTCCCGACCAGGGAGCTACCCTCATGGCGCAGCAGACCTCTCCTGATTCCCCGCTGCTCCCCTCAGCAGTGTGTCTCAGCCATTCTGCCTGTTCTGTTCCCTGCTCTGTCTCTGGTGAATCCTCTCACCCCCCACACCTCTGGCTTACACTCCAGTTCTTGCATGCATAAAGAAATAAATCTTTAAGAAAAAAAAAAAGACTTAAAGTGGTTTGAACAGGCCTCTTTGATCTGAAATATGCCTTAAAAAGTTTCACATTTTTTAAATAAAAGCAAATAGAGACATGAGCAATGTTTTGCTAGTGCAGTAACACGCACCCAGGGGCAGCTACACTGGCAGGTTTTCAGTGTTTCTCGATGCCACATCAAGAGCCCGTGTCACCACACAGATGCAGGTGCCTTCAGAAAGCGAGCTGCTGGCTCTCCAGACCTCACCCCAACGGCCGCTGTGCAGCTCCCGGGCCTCATGATTTCACACGCCTTTGCATATTTAGCATTAAACTCTATTATTATTGTATTTAAAAGAAGTAAAACTTTTTCCCCCCAAATATTATCCATGGCCTTTGAGATGCTAAACTAAGTCTTTGAAATGAGTTTTGCAGAAAAAAAAATCGTGACTAATCTGCTTCCGCACAGCTGGGCGGCCCTGGGTGGGTCTGCCCCTCCCCGGTCCTTGGAAACCTGTGATGTGCCTGTCAGCTTCAGGTGTAATATTTGGAACAGTGAAGTGCAGTGAGAGAAACCTCCCTGGGAATGGACTGTCTGCATTAGGTGGGAATGCACAATAACTCCTGGACAAGGACTCTCCGGGTTAAGTTGTCCAAACACCAGCCTCGCACCACACCCTTGCGTGGCTTCGGGAGACGAACAGTGACTCTTGCTCTGAGCCCCCGCGGGGCGAGGGCGTCCTGCAAACACGCAGGTCCCTCGAAAGATGAACAAAAACCTCCTTTCGACTTGAACCGAAGACCAGATGTAGGATCATGTGTTTTTCCACCAAGTGTTGAAAGGCAGAATTCAGAACCATATAAATGGAGACACACACGCGATATAAATTTCTCCGTGTGTGTATATCCCTAATACACACATAACTTTTTCTTCAGTGCTTTGCAAGTGACATGTTGCTTTCAAGAAAGTATATGAATGGGCCATGAATAAAAACGACTTTGAGGATTATTGATGTCATATTCGCTCACAGTGGAAAGAATCTTTCTGAAATTTAAGCTTTATATTTTCTCAGGAATAAACGTCCGGGATCAAGTTTATCCTCCAAGGATTTACAACCTCCGTGCCCTTCTAGCTTACCTCTCGCTGCTTCCCACACAAAGCCCTACAGAAATTAAAATTAAAAAATTAAAATTAAAATCTTTAATCTCTTTCCCTAATGTTGTCTTCTTTAGTGTGACCAGAACTCATGGCTGGTCAGTGAATCTGAGAAAGAAAATAAAATTGGATTGAAAAGAGGAGTCGATATGTACGCGGACACTATACGCACACTGCATGTAGATAAGCGTTTTGACTTAAAACATAAAATTTAGGGCCTCCCTGGTGGCACAAGGGGTTAGTCTCAGCACTATGAAGCTATGGGCAGCCTCTGTGGCACGAGTTCGATCCCCGGCCAGGGAACTACCCACAGGGCGCAGCAGACCTCTCCTGTCTCCCCGCTGCTCCCCTCAGCAGTGGATTTTAGTGGAACCAACTGTTCTGCTCCCCACTGTCTCTGGTGAGTCCTCTCACCCCCTGCACCACTGGCCTGTACCCCAGCTCTTGTTTGCATAAATAAATCTAAAAAAAAAAATTAAACATCTGAATTAAAGCTTTGAAGGGCACGTGTTCACACATCTTTGCCTGTCAGGAATAAGGCTTGTTTTCGGTGGTTCGGCCAAGGGGGTCTCTGAAGCCATTCTTGCGTGAACCACACGCACGGTGCACCTCTGGGACTCCAGGATCTTGTTAAGATGGACGGACACTTCGAGCTCTTGCAAATCCACCTGGGCACAAAATCCCGTGCTTAGCGACTATTGCTAGTGTACAGTCGGGTCTTTCTCCAGTTTAATTCCCAGCCGAAGCAGACCTGAGGACAGAGCTGTGGGGCAGCCCTGCAGCTCCAGCGGGAGCGTGGAGGAGGACTGGAGATCCAGGGGAGCCGAGTCCCCAGTCCCTGGGCCCTGTCCCTTCCAAGCAGCTGCAGGATGGCAGGATGGTCCGGGGCACGCGGGGCCTCTCCCAGCGAGGGCGGAGGCGGCTAGAGCATTTACTGAGAAAGCAGACAAAACAGGCCCAGGATGGCGTTTGTGCTGGCCCTGACGCGAGCTGCTCTCGGGCAGGCTCACCCTCCGCCCCAGGCATCAACCTGAACCAGGTGAGGTGGAAACCAGCACGTGGGGTCCCCGCCCCTTCGGCCCCACCTGCCCTCTGGGGAGATGATGCGGCCTGAAATCTCCCTTTCTTTGCTAATCACCTTGGCCTCCCCTCTTGTGAGGACCTCTGTTTTGCACGAGGCCCAGATGCTTTGATTCATGATCATTCCATAAAGCCCCTCAGGTCCCTGAACACTGTTTCCTCCCCTCCCCAGCATCGGCTGAGGCCATGGGCTAGCCCCTGTCCCCGGGCACCGACTCTGCCACGAACAGCAGGGAGCTCTCTCTGCAGGGAGCATCGCCCAGCAGGCAGGCAAGGGCGGCACCTAGGCCTGGGGCCGCCACCGCCAGGTGCAGTGGGCGAGCATGGGCAGCGAGCGGGCCTCAACACAACGCTCAGGGACGGAGAGGCCAGCAGTTTGCCGTGCTCGAAGCTTCCCCGAGAATGCATTCAGCGCCTGTCCCCAGGATCGTTCTCAGAACTTTCCAGGAGGAGCCAGCAGGGTGCCTGGTGGCAAGAGCAGGATTTCATACAAGGGCCCCACTTCCGGATGCTTCAGAAACGATTTTGAACACATGGAATGACACACGATACAAAACACCTGTGTCACAGTTGAAATCTTCCTGCACGGGTGACAGTGATGGGAGTCGTGCATGCCCGTCAGCAGAGTCGTTATCTTCATTGGGCTCCACACAAAGCCAAGAAGGAATTGTTTACTTAAGTTGCTTCTAGTCTTTGAATTTAAAGAAAAGAAAGAAAATTTCCTCCTGCCTGCTGTATAACAGGCCGCAAAGATTCACGCAAAGATTCACGCCAGCAGGGAGGCCGCCTGGTATTTCCGTAAACCGGAGAGGGGCCCGAGGCTCTGTAAGTTGCACCGCCTGAAGTTTCGGCTTTAGATGCCAACAGGGCGTCCTCAGCTCAGCTTCCGGGAAAAGCACATCATTTTTGGTGTCAGGCTGCCAAGGAACAGAAAGTATAGACCACACCGTTTCTCCAGAGACTCCTGTGTTTTAATGAATAGCTGAATAAATAGACATTAATTATAAAATTCACATTAGGATAGAAGAAAATCCAAACATTCTGATTGCCGTATCTCTGAAACGTGATAGCGACTACAAAGCAGGTCTTGGTGTCAGGGGAGAAGCAGCAGACCACAGAGCGTCGCGGGAACCCGCGGGCAGAGACACCCCCAGCCCCCAGCAGCGGGGGGCGCGGAGGCTGCGGGGACACGCCCTCCTCCCTCTGCCCGGAGAGGGTGCTCTTGGCCTCCGGAGCGGAGGGAAACCTCACGGGGTGGCAGGCAGGATGTGCAACACGGGTTAGAAGGAATTTGGGGGCGGGAAAGAAAAAAGGCCAGGGTTGAAACCCGGAATGTGGTTCTCTCACTGAGGTTTCCGGCTAGAAATCTAACAAGCCCCCCCCCCGCCCCCCCAGTTTCCAGAGCTCCCCCTTGGCTACCTGGGGTCTTAAGTGTAGAGCTAAAAATAAACCATCCTATTATACAAAACTTTGTGTATCAGCATACAAAAGGTAACAATTTACTTTTTGTATAAAATATAACCTTTTGATAGTATATTTATTTCACATAGGTATAAATATAACCCAAAGGATATGTTTTCATTATTTCTACCAAAATATTCTTTACAGAAGTTTACAAAACAAGTCATTCATCCACATGTACAGCCTAGCACAGCAGAGGCCCGGGGCTGGCGGCGGGGCCCTGTGCGAAGGGCGCGCTTCCGGGCGACTGGAAGGTTCGCAGAGGGCTTTGCAGGGACTTATAAAAATGTGTTAATTTTTGATGGGAGCGTGAAAGGCTTCCTTATCCCCCAACCTCAGGTCCCCACGCATGGTGGCCGAGTATGAAGGTGCCTGGTCCTCCTCTGTGGTTAGGAAGGTGAGAGGGATTTGCAGGGCCCCAGCAGCACGTCTGCCTGGAGGACGCTGGTCTGCAGGTGGGCGCTGGGGTCATGACTTGCCAAAGGCCCTGCAGTAAGTGCTGAGCCCTGGGGGGTGGCTGGCTCGGCAGGGGCCGCCAGCCCGAGGCCAGGGTGGTCCCCTCGGGAACAGGAGGGACAGGATGCTGCTGAGCAGCACCTCCTGCCACTGTGTAACCAGAAAGTGTCAGCAAGGGCAGGCTGCCCTCTCAGTGCCGCCTTCCTTTAACTGCCCCGGGAGTCTGTGAGGGAGCCCACCCCCCACCCCGTCCTGGCCTTTGCTTCTACCTTTTGCAAACAAAGCAAGACGCCTGCTCACCTCCACCCTGGCCCAGACTGTGTTTTCCTACAAGCTCGGCCTTGGGGAGCACGCTATACAGGGGGGCCGGGCCCAGCACCCCGCCTGGGAAGGAGCTGGCATCACCCATCAGCAGGACCCCGGTGACCCGCGCCCAGAAGGTCTCTTCGCAGCCAAGCCCAGGGAGGGTGGCGGGTGCTCCTACCCGCGAGACCAGCTGCCCACAGCGCACGGACGATGGCTCGCGCCGCCTGGCCAGGCCTCAGGTGTGCCTGAGACTTGGAACCAGACTCAGGAATTGGACGTGGGAGCCCAAATAATCTGGGGCACGTCCACATTCTTGCTGGGGCGCAGGACCCAGCCGCTCCATAGGGCCACAGCAGGGGAGGGGCTCCGGGCCTGGACTGCCTGGCCCAGGCGGCCTGTGGGTCCCCGGGGCTCGTCCCTGACTCCCACCTGCACCCTCCTGCGGCCTGGGCGCCTGGGAAAGTAGGGGGCACGAGGGTGGGGCCACGAGAGGGGGCAGGACCGCTGCGGGCTGGGGCAGGGGCTGCTCCACGGCTCCACGCACCGTCCTGCCCTCTCCTTGGGGGAGGCGCGCTGGGCGGCCGTCCTACTCGGTGGCCCCCCGGGCCCCTCGCCCCCAGCCCACCGGCTGTCTGCACGGGCCGGAAACACTGTCCAGGAGCTGGGCGGTGCTTTGCTCACAGGCAGAGGACCGAAAACCAGCCTTTGGAGGAGAACGTTGGCCTCTCCAGTGTCTTTCCAGCTCCAAGCCACGCATCTCCAGGGCGTCCGAGGCTGGGGCCAGCGACCCGGGGCTCAGGTCTGGAGAAACGCTGCCCGCAGGCTGGGGGGGCCTCTGCGCCCCCTCAGGAGCCGCTCCCCAAGATCTCATCAAAATTGATGTCCTTCATCCAGTCGTCGCCCCCGGGCTCCGTCTTCAGCAGGGAGTCGATGAAGTCCGCGTCGCTGTTCAGGGTGGGGCCCATGGGGTCCGCCTGGTGGCTGAGAAAGTCGAAGGCTAAGTCGCCGCCCGGCTCGGCCCCGAGAGGAGCCCTGGAGCTGTGGCCGGGGGACGGAAAGCCGCTGGGGGCCAGGGCCGGCTGGCTGGCGCCTGTCCTGGCCTGGCTCAGCCCGGTCCCCGGCTGGCCGACACTGGACAGCAGCTGCGTGCCCAGCTGGCCGGGCCTGAGGCCCAGGCTTCTGAGTGGACCCAGCGCCTGCCCATTCAAAGTCTGGCTCATCTGGCCCCCGGGCCTCAGCTGCAGGGCGGGGGCCACAGGGTTGGGCGGGGCCGCCGGCCGCTGGGGGAACTGCGGGCTGGCCGCGGGCGGCTGCTGCAAGGGCTGGTGTGGGGCGTAGGCCGCAGGGGCGCCGGCGGGGAAGCGGCCGGCTCCGGGGGGCTTCAGCACGTCCTGCTGCTTGGCTGCGGCTTCTTGGGAGGCCCAGCTGGGTGCGCTCGTGCTGGGCGTGATCATGACCGCGGGCGTCCGCTGGGCCGGCAGGCTCGCCATGCCGTGGGCCAGGGTGGGTCTCAGCGGCGGGGCAGCGCCAGCCGCGAAGGTGGCTGCGGCTGCGCCGGTGTTAGCGCCGGGCCCCAGGGCGGGCGCCCGCGGCATCAGGGGGCTGCTCTGGCCTGCCAGGGGCCGGCCGGGGCTCCCCGGCTGGGGCGGCGGTGCCATCCCCGCGGGCACGCTGTAGGCGCCCGGCTGGCTGCAGGGCAGGCCGCCGAACAGGCCCCCGTGCGGCGCGGCTGCGGACACCCTGCTTCCGTGCGCGGTCGACAGGAGGCTGGGGTTGGGCGTCAAAATGGTGTGTGTTGAAACCGGGTTTGCCAACGTCTGGCTGGACTTTAAAGTCACCGTGGATGAGCCTCCTACGAGAAAGAGGGTGGTTGTTAGTTCCTCCTCGTTAGTTTGTCTTCTCGCTCGCGGCAACGCGCAAGCGCTCAGCAACTCTGAACGCGGCGCAAGAACGAAGACCAGGAATCATCTCAGCCACACGCATGAAAGCGCAGCTGCGGGGTCGGGGGGTGGGTCCAGGCCCGGGGTTACCGCGAGTGTGGGCCCCCACAGGGCTGCTCATGCCCGGGCCGCCTGAGAGCTGGGCCTGTCACGGTTACGCCGCACAGCCTGGCGAGGACGGCGGGAAGAAAGCCCAGTGCCAGCACAGACGCGACCAGAGGGGAGCACCCCCTAAAGCACCCCTGGGCCAAGACTCGCTGGCACAGGGCCACCGCTGAGCCTGGAGGGGGAACACATCGGGACCCTGGGGCCTCAGACGAGTGCGGGGAGAGGGAGCTGCGGGCGTGGGGGGGTCAGAGCCGCTGCAGAGAGGGCGAAGCGCCGGGTCCGGCCTGGGGTGGGTGCCCAGCGGGCGTCTGACCAGACTCTGAGGGAGCGCCCCTCGAGGAGCCGTGCGGGAGGAGATGCTGCAGGCGGACACTCCTCTTCCTGCAGCTCCGGGGTTTTTCCTTCTGACCCCGGCCACTTACCAGAATACTGGGCGCTGGGCTGCACGGTGCCCACGACTCTCCTTTGGTCTTTATAATCGGGGGGCGGCCTCGTCAGGTGTCTGTTTATCTGATCTTGTGCAGCCATTTTTTCCTTGGAAACACAGTTAAAACATCATTAAACCGCACTTTCTAACCTGGGAACATCTACAGCCTGTTACCCAGAAGGCAGGACCCGAGCGCCGCTGGCAGGGGGGCTGCGGAGCCGGGCCCTTGGTCTTCGGCAGGGCCACCGCGGCGGGCACGGGGTGGCTTCTCTCACCGAGGGCTCGGGAAGCCCTGCATGCTTGCACTGCGGGTGCACCCCAGGCAGCCGGCATTTGCAAGGAGGAAAATAACCGGGACAGAGCTTACGTAAGCACAGAAGAGGCAGAAAGGGAAGTCTTGCCACCGCTGCGGGGCGAGAGGGCGGGCGATGCGGGGCAGCCTGGCTCAGCCCACGGAACCGGGGTGTTCCCGGTTCCCATCACACCCCAACCCTTCCGAGGAGACTGCAACCACACTGAAGGGAAAGGAGGGCTTGAAATAACAAGAACCAAATTCATATTTTTGTTTCTAAGGTAAAAAACCTGAAGACTCACAGGGTTCCTGGCACTGAGTAGTTCATCTAAAGCTCAGTTTTCACGAGCGGGTGTGAAAGGATCAGAAACAGATGATTACACTTCTTTTAATTACGGGTTTACAGATCAAGGGAGAAAGTGGTTGAGGCCCTCCCTCTCTGCGGTTTTGCCCGAAGCCCGAGCCCTGATGCCGCACCCGGGACGCGGCCCCCCGCAGGCTACCGCGCAGGCCCACAGCCCCGGCTCCCCGCCAAGGCCCGCTCCCCGGCACGTCTCTGCGCAGCCTGTCCTGCTCCCATGCAGCGAGGAGCCTCCGCCCTCGTGCAGGAGAAAACAGGCCGCGGTGCGTGTGGTGAGCCAAGGGGACCCCCCCCCGGCCCTTGGCCCCCCGTTAATGAGCAGACTGCAAATCCGGACTCACTTTGGGCAGACTCAATCTACTTACTGACGTTTTGCCTCCGAGAGCTAAACCAGGTTGCTCAAAGGGTTAACAAGCACATCCCAGGAGAGCTGGGTTTCCTTGTGCAGAAGCGAGCCTGAGGGCCTGCCTGCCCGGCTCCCCCAGGGTGCGCAGGCTGACCCCCACGTGGAGTGGAGTGCGCTCCCTCCCGTGGGTGTTTGGAGCTTGGGGACTCCCGGGCCGCCCCCCAAGGCTGCTGTGTAGCAGGAGATTTAACTCACGCTTCCTCGCCCCTAGACACCCAGCAGAGAAATCACCTCCGGGCGCCCCCCAGCCCCCTCCATCCTGCCCCAGCTTCTATGTGGATGCCTCTGGGACCCACCAGGACAAGCAGCCTCGGCCTCCCTCTGCAGGCCTGGCCACAGAGACTACAAAGCAAATGCTAATGGCAGTGGCATCAAAGCCGGCTTCTTCCTGGGTATGCAAAAGAGCAGGCCCTCCTGGAGTCCAGACAGAGAGCAGCGTGCAGGGCTTATAAAGCCCCTGGACAGTAGCCTCATTCTCATTCTCTCCATGGCCTGGGCCCTGCCCTTTGCACCTGGCCCAGCGGTGACTCAACGGGGCTCCAGAACCCCGGATGGCTGGGCGCTGCACGGCTGCATGGACAGTCCAGCCACAGCAGGTGGTGTGCCTGCCAAGTCGCCCGGTTGGTGTGTGGCCTCCCACTGCCCTTTTCCCTAAGAAATTACATTATGAGGATCAAAACAAAACAAAACAAAACGGCGTGGGGGGGTGAAGCTCATCCCTTTGCGATGCAGCGATGCTCATTGTTTGCAGGTCAAGTCCACTCACTGCTCACGGCTTCTCCCCACACGCTGACTCCTCTCTGGACCCACCTCTTGCTCCTCAGAAGCCACAGGTGACTTGTGCATCATCATTTACGCTGTTGAGGCCACTAGGCATTTCCTGACACAATCTCAGGTGGCAAACACACCAGGCCGCACCTTGGGGGCTCTGCCTGGAGTGGGGGACCCCACTTGTCCCTGCAGGCCTTCAGCGTCAGAGGCAAATCTCATTTCTCTCTCCTAGCCTCTCCAGGGGCGATGCTGCCGATGCATCTCTGTCTTTGTCTTTCCCTCAGCTACTCTGCTGCTCACGACATTATTCTATGCAAACCTGCATCCCGACCTCCTGGCTTCATGGGCCTCAAAGTCCTCTCCATGGCCTTTTAGTGCACACCCCAGAAGGCGCCCTTGGCCGGTCAGGGTGTGTGTGTATGTGTGTGTGTGTGCCAGGTGTGTATGTGTGAGATGCACCTGCTGCTGCAGGAGGAGCTGCTGCTGGGTGTGTGTGTGTACCGTGTGTGTGCACCGGGTGTGTGTGCGTGCACCGGGTGTGTGCACCGGGTGTGTGTGCGTGCACCAGGTGTGTGCACCGGGTGTGTGTGCACAGGGTGTGTGTGTGTACCAGGTGTGTGTGTGTGAGATGCACCTGCTGCTGCAGGAGGAGCTGCTGGCTGTGTGTGTGTGCACCGTGTGTGTGTCAGGTGTGTGTGAGACGCACCTGCTGCTGCAGGAGGAGCTGCTGCTGGGTGTGTGTGTGCGCGCGCACCGGGTGTGTGTGTGTGTGTGTACCAGGGGTGTGTGTGTGAGACGCACCTGCTGCTGCAGGAGGAGCTGCTGCTGGGGGTGTGTGTGTGTGTACCGGGTGTGTGTGTACCAGGTGTGTGTGTACCAGGTGTGTGTGTACCGGGTGTGTGTGCACCGGGTGTGTGTGTGTGAGAGACGCACCTGCTGCTGCAGGAGCAGCTGCTGCTCCAGCGCCTGCCGCGCCAGTGCCGGCTTCTTCCCAGCCGTGGGCTGGGCCAGCGCGGGCTGCGGGGCCGCGTAGCCGCTCCCGGAGGTCGGGTTCGCGCAGGTGCCGGGGCCGGGGCCGGGGCTCTGGCCCACCGCGGGGCGCTGGTCCTGCGGGCGAGAAGGGGAGAGCGTGAGGACAGGACCGGCGTGGCCCCGCCAGACAAGACCTCGCAGGCCGGAGTGGGGCGCCCAGGCCAGCCAGCCGGGAGCGCTTCCTGGGGCACTGCTGGGGAGCCCCACCTTCCCAGGGGTCCCCCGCCAAGCAGCCCACCCCCCGGGCATGGCTCCCGAGGCCGCAGGACCCGCCCCGGCACGTGCGGGGCCTGGACGTGGACCGCGGCCAGCCGGCAGCCACCCCCGCGCGGGCTCGGAGGCGCCGGTCAGGGAGGCCGCGTGCGCTGCAGGAGGGCCCGAGGGGAGCGGCCAGTAGCAGACGCCGTGACCCGAGGACCCCTCCGGGTGCCCAGGCCCGGTGGGAGCCCGGCAGGAGGAGCCCCGGGAGGGAGAGCCCCACCCCGCCCCAGAACCCCAGGTGCTGCTGACGCACCCCATGATGGTGTCACTCTCTGCAAGGCACGTCCACATTCCCAGAGCCCCCCAAATATTTAGAAAGGGGAGCAGTGAGGAGACGGGTCGAGGTGGAGGAGGCCGGACAGACCAGGCACCCGGGGCGGGCAGCCGTCTCCCTCCCACGGGTGCTGGGCCGTGCGGGTGACTGTCCTCATGGCACCCGGAGGTGCACAAGCGGGGGGGCCCCTCCCGAGTCTGGCTTCAGAAGCCCCCCACCCGCCCACCCCAGCCTTGGTCACGATGGCAGGAAGAGGGCGGCCGCCCTCCTGCCCCCACGCGGCCGGCCACGCGGGACCCTCCTCGCGCCACCGCGGTCACTGCCCAGGCAGGGGGGGTGGAACCCTGCACGTAAAACATTCTCCAAGGAAGCACCCGCCAAGGCGCTGGCCCGGCCCATGCAGCCAGCCCGGCCCATGCAGCCAGCCCGCAGGCACCTCCGCCGGCGGAAACCGTGTTTCTCCCCCAGTGCCCACTTCCTCGTGAAGAAATGGTTTAGGAAGGGCGCGCCCTGGAGCCCAAAGGGGCGTGTGCGTGTGCGCGGGTGAGGAGCGGCGAAGGAGGCCCCCTGCTTCCATTCTGGGATCCGCACATGGCAGACACCCCCAAGGCGAGCACGGCCTTGGCCGCAGACGGGGTCACATCATCCGCTCGAACGATCGATGTTCGTTCTTTTCCCGCTTCTGCCAGTGACATCAGCGCTGGATGGTGGCGTGTGAAACGGACTTCGGATCCTGCCCTCCGGGGCTGAAGCTAAATGTGTTTCAAGGGCGTTTACAGCGTCTCCCCCGTGCGCGTGCCTCTGTGAGTGGATTTGCGACGCTGACGTCCCTCTGCAGCGACATGGCCGTGCGGAGGCAGCTGCTGCTTGGGGGAGTCTGCGCCTTAGACTCTGCTGCTTGCTGGGGCGGAGACGCTGCCGGGTGCGCGGCGCTGCTTGTTCGCAGGGGTAGCCAGGGCGGCCTTGACCCTTCCCGAACAATCAGGAATGCTGGTGTGATGTGATGATGGACGGACAGCACGTTTCCTCGCACACACTGTATAAAACCCTGCCGTTTTCACTCTTGGTGTTCAGCCTTGTGGGAGCCACACGCGGTGGGAGGCTGAACAGCCACACGGAGGCTGCCGGTGTGCCCGGTGAACCTCTCCGAGTGCCGTCGATTTCTCTGGAAACTACCATATCACAGGAGCGTGGCACAAGCTTCTCGGTCCTTATCCGAATCCGGCCGGCAACCAGCTGTGCTGCCTCCATGGCTCTCGGCACCTGCTCTCACTCAGCCGGCGTTTGCGGAGCCCTTCCAGGCAGCCTGCTGGGAACCCCAGCCGGAGCACTGTGGGCAAACTGAGCTTCCAGAATGTTCTCAAGGATGTTAGAAGACCACCAGGCTCGTCAGGTCTGTGATGGTGAGACCTGTGAACGGGAGGCAGTGAAAGGTGCTCAGAAGCAGGAGGCTGCGGGAGAGGCTTGTCGACACCCGTCGGTGCTGATGCGTGTTCTCGTGCGCAACGCACAGTCCAGTCGCGCCTCCTGGACTTACAGTCCTGTCAGCGGGAAGCGCTGGCTCCGCGAGGTCACACACTGGCGAACCCCAGAGAAAGTCAAGCGGCACCTGCCTCTTGTGAGTGAGCAGCCCTGACCTGCCTGTCATTAACTTTGTCTCCCTTGAAGCCTTTTGAAAAAAATGCCCACATTCAAAAAAGAGAAACAAACGCCCCCCGCCAGGCCAGTGGTGAATTCACCAATATCCCCTTTAAAATTTCAGGATAAATATTTAAAAGAACAAGAGGCATGAAGACAAGCATGTACATCTCAGCGGGTGGCACCGCGTGTGGCCTGCGCCTCTGCTGACGGGTCTCCCAGTCAGGCCTGGGCGAGATTTAACGAGCCCCAGGCGGAGGCTGGAGGCCGGAGGCCGCCTTCATTTGCACGGAAAGCGGGAACTCCAGAACCAGGACTGATTTGGGGAAAGGCGGAACAGGGTCCAACGGACACATCAGCCAGGAACCAGGAACTCCCCTGGCTTCACCGAACACGCTGACAGAGCAAGACCCCCTGGATTCAGTGGACCCAGATTTCCTGGTAACCACTTTTGTGGGTGCAGCGAATGTCCCAAGCCGCAGCTATCAGGCAGGCCCTGTTCTCATCAGCGCTTAGAACAAAAAACTTGTCTGGGCAGCTGATCAAATGCCTCTTTGTTTCCCAGCACTCGTTCGGGGGAGCGGGGCTTGCTTTTGAGTTTCCTTCCCCCACAAAAATGAAGTGATGTGAGCCCCATGGGGCCCGCGAGCGCCCGTGATGGGGTGGCTGACCTTTCTCCTCCTTGGCGTCCAGAGCGAGGCCTCTGCAACTTGCAAAACAAATCCAGACCAGCGTGGGGTGGGGGGGTGCGGCCCGCACAGCCATCTCCTGCCGGCCCTGTCTCCCCGGCTGCCCGCCCGTCCTCCTGGTCCCGACTCCTGCGCTGACGGCTCAGCTGTGGGCCTCGGTCATGATGGCGGGGAGAGGGCGGCCTCCCTCCTGCCCCCACGCTGGCCGGGCACACAGGACCCTCCAGGCCAGCCACCTCTGAAGTGCCTCCTCATGGAGCCATTTATTTATTTATCTCTGCGCCTGCTGGACGGGTTGCCTTCACTGCTCGGATTCCCGACTCCCTGCGGTGGGCCTGATTGGGAGCAGAGGCTGTGAGGCAGCTGAAATCATCCCAAAGTGCTCGTCTGACACCACAACAGAGACCCTGCCAGTGAAACAAGGGCCCGGGGGTGGTCCTGGGACCTTCTAGAGGGCTGGTCCTTAAATCAAAAATAATGTCCAAGTTATTCACGAAGCAAAATTGGAAATAAAAAAGCTGATTTTCAAAGGCGGTTTCCAATCCCTGCAAAGGACAGAAAAATTTTCCTTTTGGAAGAAAATCAATATGCAATTTTGACTCTCCAATTTCACTTTGATGAAAACTTTATGAACTATTTTTAGCTTCTTATTACATGCTTGAAGACGAGAAAGTGAGAAAGCTAAGAAAATTCACATGGAGTCTCATGACAAAAATAAAATAAAATAAACCCCAGTGTTTGTAGTCAGAATGCCTGGGTTAGTGATTTGCTCCATAACTTACAATTGTTTGCTCTTGGGCAAGACATGAAAGTCTCTGTGTTCCGGCAGCTGGTGTAGAGCTTAAATAAGATTCAGCAGCAAGTCTGGCCCTTCCTAGTGGCGCAAGGGGTTAAGGACCGCACTGCAAAGCAATCCGCAGCCTCTGCAGCATGAGTTCGATCCCCGGCCAGGGAGATTCCCACTTGGCGCGGCAGACCTCCCCTGCTGCACCTGCTGCTCCCCTCAGCAGTGTATTTCGTTAGTCTGCCTGTTCTGCTCCCCACTCTGTCTCTGGTGGATCCTCTCACCCTCCCGCACATCTGACCTGTACCCTGGTTCTTGTATAAATAAATAAATCTTAAAAAAAATGATTCAGCAGGTGAAGTAAGGCAGGCAGTCTCTGACAATTGATAGGCCGCATTCACTTCTAACTTACTGCCTTTGGTGGTTTTGCTTATTCTTCTTGCTGACACATTATTGCCGCTATTTCACCGATTCCTGTGGGGCTCTGTTTCGTGTGACCTGACAACCTTGCTAACTTTGCAGACTTTTCTTATAACCCAAGGCCTTGATTTCTCCAACTGTAGATAGGCACCTCAGATGTAATCTCCACATTCCATCCTAGGGCTGGAATAGCTGACATTCCATTTTTATTGAATCAAGCTAACCATAAATATCACTGTGATGAAATAATTTCTTTTTTGCCGTGGAGTTGAAGATGCAATCGAACAACAGCCCACAGAGTGGGTTCGCTGCTATCATGCACACGTGACCCACGGGCCGCACTGGGGCGGGGAGCGGAGAATCACTGATCTTCGGAGGTCGCTGAGGAGTGAACTGAGGCTGGGGTGGGGGAGCTGAGGCTGTCTCGACTGGACGGTGGACCAGTTCGTGTACGTGCATTGGAAGGGCACCGCGGAGAACAGCGCTTTGCCTCTAACACTTGGCTTTTCGGAACAGATTCTGTAGAAGGGCCTGCATTTATCTCTGCATCTATTAAAAAAATTCTACAGAAAGTTTTGCTAGAGGAAATGTTGACACTATGAATAATTATTCTGCACTAATGTATAGAAAATAGACTAGCCCACAAGGCAGCTTACAGACTTTAAGGCTCATCCGCTGGGCCACTGCGGGCTGGTAGGGGACAGGGGCGTCCGACACGAGGGGGCGGGGAGTGGCCGCGGGCAGTATCTTCAGCGGGTCCATCTACTCTGGTGTGATATGATTAGCTGCTTTGGAATATATTATTATAATGACCACTTTTAAAAGGAGCCATCTGTTCTCTGTTAAACGTAACCCTGGAGCCTCCCTCGGATTAGCAGAGCAAGCCGCTAAACTCTTTCCGGGAACTCCAAAAAAAAAAAAAGCTCCATTCTCCCTAAGAATCACTAAGGGATGAACTTCAAAAGAGGAGAGGTTTCGCTTGGACCAATTCCCAGAAAATCAGGTTATTTACCAAATCTTACTTATGCAAACTACACAGACACATTTGGATCTGCAGAACACTAAAATAATGTTTCAGAAAATCACAACCTTACATGAAAACGTCTACCAGGGAGAAGGACAAGGAAGGTCTTTCTTTGGTCTGGTTATGTTTTCTGCCTACACCGCTCGCAGCAGCCAGACCACCACTACCGGGTCTGCCGCTGCTCTGTGGCTAGGAATCTAGAAAGCAGTACCTGAGCTGTGGACCGACCCCGCGGAGTAGCACGATTAGAGATGTCTCAAGCTCACACACGCGCGGTGTTTTAACGTCTCTGTTTCTGCTTAGATTTGTAAGACGAGGTAGAGTTGAAATCATGTTTAGATGTCGACCACCATTTAAGACATTTTTTTGTCTGCCAGGAGTTCGAATGTAGCTTTGGATTCACGAGCTGACTCTTCACAGCTCATCTGAATCGAGAATCAGAACAAGGTACCTTATCTTGGCACCTGTCCAGCAAGAACGGCTGACACTGCTTGGGTCCTAAGTCTGTGTTCATCTTGGTTACAGAGTACATCAATCATTATTATTTTTTTTTAATTTATTAAGCTTTTTTTTAAGATTTATTTGTTTATTTATATAAGCACTGGGTACAGTCAGAAGCGTGGGAGGTTGAGAGAATTCACCAGAGCCAGAGCGGGGAGCAGAGCAGGCAGAAAGACCGAAGGACACTGCTGAGGGGAGCAGCGGGCGGCAGGAGAGGTCTGCGCGCCATGTGGGACCCTCCTCTGGTGGCCGGGGAGCAGCCGGGGATCGAACCGGTGCTGCAGAGGCCGCGGGGAGCTTTGCAACCCAGCGCTCAACTGCTGCGCCACCGGGGAGGCCCAATCATTATTTTTTAAGGTTTATTTTATTTATTTATTAATGCACACAAGAGCTGGGGTGCAGGCCAGAGGTGTGTGTGTGGGGTGGGGTGAGAGGATTCCCCAGAGACAGTGGGGAGCAGAACAGGTGGATCTACTGAGATATGCTGCTGAGGGAGCAGCGGGCGAGTCAGGAGAGGTCTGCCGCGCCATGTGGGTAGCTCCCTGGCTGGGGATCGAACTCAGGCTGCAGTGGCTGGCGATAGCTTGGTAGCACTGAGACTTTAACCCCTGCACGACCAAGGGAGGCCGCAGAGTACATTAATTATTTACTTGCACCGCTGTTTACTTTGGGCTACACTGTCAACAAGAAGAGGCCTATTTTGTTCCAGATGCTTCTCAGCAGCACACACAAGCCCGTCCTAGGGTAGATACTTGTATGTATTTGCTGTTAAAGAATAATCAGTGATGACTCGAAGGTCAGATAAGCTTAATAGAGGACGTGATGTGTAATTACTTAGGTGTAGTTAAGAAAGTGCTATGTTTATATATCTCAACAATTGTCAGTGAAACCAGAAATATCGATATCAAATACCATCTCAACTGCCTTCCTTGTAAATTTGAGCCATTATACAAAAGTTTTTGCTGATGATTAAAACCTTGAACTTAAATTTAGCACATGCAAAGTTATGTGAACTTTTAACCTTTTTGTCTCAGCAATTTGGGCTGGTTGATTGTGTTGGATTCTGTTACTTGTAAGTGGAAACAGATCCTTGATTTGAACGTAACTGTCCAGTGATTTTTCAATTGGGTAAACATTTGCGGCTTATGTCCCTAACTGCTGATCAGCACAGGATGCGAGAGGGGAGCCGGGCGGAGTGTAGAGTTACGCTGTTTACACTGCTTGGTACTTTCCAGACCTAGGCGGAACTTTCTAGAAGGATATACATCCAGGGCCGCTGCAACTCCTCGGCGCTGGCTGGGTGCAAGTAACAGTCTGTTCGGTGTCTCTCCAAGTATTTCCGAATCTTACATTAAGACTGTGACTCAGGTCCCCGGGGTTGGCGTGAAGACCTTCTTCCATCAGCAGGTTTCCTGGCATTCGTCAGACCCCGCTGGGCTCTCGGCCCCCGGAAGCCGATTTGCCAGATACGCATTTGGTTGCAGTTCATCACATTTACCTGTGTTTACACCGAGATTCGAGCATCATTTCTTTTTTTTTTTAAGTTTTTTTTTTATAGAGACTTTTTTTTTTTTCATTTGTTTGTTTTGTTTATACAAGCACTGGGTACAGTCAGAAGCGCGGGAGGGCGAGAGAATTCACCAGAGCCAGAGCGGGGAGCAGAGCAGGCAGAAGGGCCGAAGGACACTGCTGAGGGGAGCAGCGGGCGGCAGGAGAGGTCTGCGCGCCATGGGGGACCCTCCTCCAGTGGCCGGGGAGCAGCCGGGGATCGAACCGGCGCCGCAGAGGCCGCGGGCAGCTTCGCAACCCAGCGCTCAACCGCTGCGCCACCTGGGAGGCCCTCGAGCATCATTTCTTAAAGTTGGTTTTTTTTTTTGGTTTTTTTTTTTTTTTTTGCGGTGTGGGCAAGTGTTAATATTCTGTGGTAGAAGGTGGTGAGGTGAAGAAGGATCTTGAGCGCTCATTAAGCCACAGCACTGGGAGCGCTTTCCAGACGGAGGACACTGCTGGCCGTGGCGTGGCCGTCAGCTGGCCAGCTCCAGGGAGCGTGTGAGAGGGAGCACAGGCAGGCCTGGGATCCAGCGGCCAAAAAGCGATGAAGGTAGAGCAAGAAGAGGAGAGAGGCAAACGCCCGCTTTGCTCGCGGGACGAAGGGCAGGTGGCGGCGCTGGCCGGGGAGGCGGTGTGGAGCCCACGGTCGGCGCCACGGGGGAGTTCAGGCCTGCCTGTGCACCCTCCGCACATCCCCCGCGGCTGGCCCGCTGATGGCCACGCACGGCCAGAGTGATCTTCCATTGTTTCACGCAAACCCCAAGAAGCAGTAACCGGTCTTATTTGCTAGAGAACGGCTTGGGCTGGGGGTGTGCTCGGTGCGACCTGAGAAAATCACCGGCAGCTCCAGCCGTCCTGTCTCCTCTAGCGCTGGCACTGACATGTGTGTCTCAGAGCGCTCGCGCGGTAACACCACGTGTTTATAAGAATCTCAGCGCCTCAGAAGTCGCTTCAACCCAGAAGAGTAATTTCTCACATGTAAAAAGTGGCTTTTGCTCCCTTAACATGCCCTGCTGAGCTTGTGCAGCAGCCAAAGATTCAAAATGGTTGTGCAAAGGCCAGAGAATCAAAGGCAGAAGTGGGATTTTTCTTAGCCCTTAGGAAAATGCCCAGCTACGCCTCAGCCTCCCCTGCAATCGGGCGGCCGAGGGACTGGCCTGCCAGACACGGCTTCATATTTTATCTGTAGAAGCAAGAGAAATGGTGACCCCACGTTAGCTCTCTGAATGTGCTCGCAGAAGGTTAAGTGCTGGTCGGCACGGGGTGTGAGAGGTTGGGGGGGTCTCACTGCCAGAAAGTTGACTCCTGCCTCCTTTTTTATTATTGACTTTTTTTTTTTTTGCTAAACTTTCACGTGCCTAAATCCAGCTGAGCCGAACGGCTGCTGCTGGGTCTCTCTGTTTCGGGGCGGGAGCAATGCAGGCGATGGGACGGTCGGAGCCTCTGCTCCTGCCTCCACTAGCAGGCACTGTGAGAGCATTTTTCTCCAAGCTCACCGGACCTGGGCGAGGGCAACAGCGCCCGCAGCCGCGGAGGACCCGGGCGCACCATCTCATAGCAACAGACACCAAAATAGTCGCTCATTACAAGCCTCCCCCAACAATCAGGCCTTGAAGGAAAACAAAGGCTGACAGTGATGAATCATGACGCGGCCCTTGTTCTGGGTGTGTGTGGCTGCGGCCTCCCGCCGAGGGGTCTGGCACGCTTCCTGTCTCCGAGCCGGGCGGCCTCGGAGGGCACCCCCGCGCCTCGCCTCCTCACTGTTTTAATTTCAAATGCTACAAACATCCACAGTTTCCATGTGCACATGCCTCCCCTTTGATTCACAGCCTGGCAGGCTCTGAATGGATACAGGCGGCGAGAACACAATCAGCCCTTAACACCACATCTGCTGGCTAGATTATGTTCAAAGTCGGTAGAAGAAATTGATTAAACACTGTTTTCTAGGATAAACCTATGAAATCTGGTTCCTTAAGCAACACGAGGCTGAGCTGGCAGGGTTTGGCCGAGGGGGGCACGGGATGCCCATGGCTGTCTCTGCACCAGGCGACTCCTACACCCGCAGAGCGCGGAGCTCCAAGAAGCCACGCAAACGTTTCCAGAAATCTCCTTTCAGGCAATTCTGCGTCACAAGCAATGGGGCTGATCTGTTAACTCCCAACTGTTATCATTCTGTCCCGAGCTCCTCAGCTGGCTGAGTGAGGACATGTGTGTGCACCCTAAAAAGCTTCCTGGGAGGGGCCTCCCTGGTGGCGCAAGGGAGTTAAGCACCGCACTGTGAAGCTGTCCACAGCCGCTGCAGCACAAATTCGATCCCTGGCCAGGGAGCTACCCACAGGGCGCAGCAGCCCTCTCCTGTCTCCCCGCTGCTCCCCTCAGCAGTGGATTTCAGTCAATCCGCCTGTTCTGTTCCCTGCTCTGTCTCTGGTGAGTCCACTCACCCCCCGCACCTCTGGCCTGTACCCCAGCTCTTGTGTGCATAAATAAATAAATCTTTTTAAAGAGCCTCATGGGGCGGCGGTGTTTCCTCTGTGAGCAGCGGTGCCCAAGCCACCCGGCACCGGGCGGTCGGGTGGAGGGAAGAGGAGACGGGCGTCTGGGAGGACGAGCGGAAACAGCAACTCCCCACGGAAACCACCGGGGAAGGCAGCTGTGCTGGTTTCTAAAGGACCCCCCAGGCCACTTTGTGTCTCCCCCTCCCAGACAGGCCAGGAGGCGCAGGCTCGCTGCCCAGCGGCACCAACGCGCGCACAGCACAAAGCGCCGGCGTCAGGCCCAGTCTCAGCTGCGCCAGCCGCCCTGGCGGGCCCGGCGTGACCTCCTGCGGCGAGGCTCGCTCGCTCGGGCCACGCGGGTGCTGCTCAGCCGCGACAGACACCGGCCGCGGTGTCCTCGGGAAGGCCGGAGGTGGGTCAGGACGCCAGGCGGCGAGGGCACGGGGGAGGCCAGGCCAGCGCCTCTGAGCAGCTGAGAAGCCCGTCCCGGGACACACGGCCCCGCGCGGCTCACAGCGGGAGGCTCAGGCGCGGGGGGCCGAGGAGGCAGCAGTGGGCGGGGGTGGGGGCGTCCCCAGCCGGCCCGGGCGCCTCCGAGGACCCCGCCGCATGGGGGACGCGGGCGGCCGGAGGAGGTGGCCGCCGCCGCTCGAGGCCCCCGGAGCGGAGGGTGGGTCCCCCGGCCGGAGGAGCAGGCGTGTCTGGTACACACGACGGCCGCGTGCTGAGAAGACGCAGGCCCCGCCACCCCGCCACGGACGCACGCCGAGGCCCCAGGCAGGCCCTGCTCCCTGCCCCGCTGTCCTTCCCCCCACACTGACCTGTGGGGCCCCGGCTCTGGCTGTGGCGGGGGGTAACCCGAAGGCCTGGGCCTCCCCGGCGGCTCCTCCAGGCAGGACCTGAGGGCCTTCGCTCAGGGAGCGGCCTGGGGGTGAGGGAGAGGTGCGGGGTCCCCGGGGCCCGAGCTGGGATGGGGTGCGTGTGGCGGCCGGGCAGACTGGGTGGGGGGCGGGGCCCTGCCAGCGTCAGAGCCTGAACTTCCAGGGCGGCGGGCAGGGCTTTGGGCCGCGGGCAGCAGGGCGCTATGCTTTCGCGCTCACCGGGCCGGGGTGGGGCCAGCAGAGGGTGGGGCCAGCAGAGGGCTGCGGGGCAGCTGGGCGAGATGGCCACGGTCTGGATGGGTGGGCGGGCGGGAGGCCCCGGCGTGCGCCTGTGGCTTCGTGCCCGCGTCTGCAGCTCCGAGCCTGCGGGAGAGCCGCCCTGTCCTGCTCCTGCCCTGCCCAGCTGCGCCCGTGACCCTCTGCTCTGCAGCAGGGACGCAGGATGGGGGACGGGTGGAGCTGCTGCCCCCCACTCCTGACCCCTCCACCTCCCCTCGCTTCCAGGATGCTGCCCCGCAGCTGGCTCAGCTCCGGGCGAGGGCCCACACGCCGCTGGGCAGGGCCCTCTCCTCCCCTCCTCAGGGGCATTGCACCATATCGGCCTCTTCTCCCGCCTGGGAATTCCTGCCCTCCCTTCGGGGACACGGAGCAGCCCTCTCGACCCAGACCAGGTCAGACGCCCTGATAGGACCCTGAGAGCCTGTGACTGTGTGTGTGCTCTCCAGTTCCCATTGGGCTCCCCGGATCCCTCCAGGGGTTCCCCGGTTTCCATCGGGGGCTCCCAGACCCATCAGGGGCTCCCTGGTCCCCATTGGGGGCTCCCTGGACCCATCGGGGGCTCCCTGGACCCATCACGGGCTCCCTGGTTCCCATCAGGGGCTCCCTGGTCCCCATCGGGTCTCCCCGGACCCATCAGTGGCTAAACAAGTCTCAGGAAGCACCTGCAGGATGAATCAGTGGATGTGCATGGACTTGACAGGTTTTCCTTTCAGAAAAGAAAATTTAAACCCTCGCCAAGCTGCCCTCCAGGACAGGGGGCGGAGGAGGCAGGCGGCGGGCGCAGGAGCCCGCGCTCTGGGCGGAGGCGGAGGGAGAGCGGCCGCAGGCCTGGGCGGAGGGCGGGTTCACCATCCCCGGGACTTCCTCGGCGCGAGCCCCTCGCCAGGTCTTATTAGCAGCATCCAATTTTCATATATTCCCAGCACACAGGCCATTTTGTTTTAAAAAAAAAAAAAGGTTATAAAAATGTTATTCATCACATCCCGGGCACGGCGGCTCTCGGCCAGATTTATGGCATCTGAGAAACAGAGACAGGAAATCCTCAGAGCCAGAGGCAGGCGCTCCCCAGGACCCACTTAATTACTCTCTAAACATTTCGAACTGAATTTTACATTTTTTAAGTGGATCAATTTTTCATTTGAGACCAAAGGTCCCTGTCTGTTTCTGAAATGTGAACATCTGTGAGGGAAGCGAAGAGTGGAACGATTTTTAAAGATCAAGTAATGAAAAAAAAGCCTTTCTGGAAGGACTCTGGGTTTTCAATCTGTTCCACGTGAGGCTCTTTCAGGAAATTACCTCTGAACGGATGCGATGCTGTGTGCGGGGCACATTCCCCTGGCAGGGAGCGAAGCGGTTCTGACCACCTCGAGCCCTGCTTGTCTGTCTTTCAGGCGCAACCCCGGCCTGCGGGCTGCCTGCCGCCTCTCCGGCATCTCTGTCTAGGTGGGAGGCCAAATGTTTCTGCAGTTTCTGAAATGAGTCACCATGAAGGGAAAACTGCTTTCCTGTGAATAAAATGCAGAGCAAACATTTTGGGGGATTACCTCGATGATGTGCTTTTCCAGTTACTGGACAGCGGTCGGGGCACTGAGGACACTGCCCAAAGGGGGCTGCTTCCGGGGCCCGCCACCCCCACCCTCGGCCTGTCTTCTCTGCAGCTGCAAATCCCACCTTTGGAGTCCCCGGTTCAAGGCCCCCCTTTCTGCGCTTGGTGAAGCCTCAGGATGCAGGGCTTCCGGGGCCTGAGAAGGGCCTAGAATCCCCACGCAGAGGCCCCACGCTGGGCACTGCATGCCCTTTTAGTCGCGCCTACAGGCCGCACTGCAAAGCCGTGTGTTTGGACAAAGCATGTGTGCACGCCTGTTCCTGCAGACTCGCTCGGAGCCTCATGTGGAAGGTACAAGGTCAGAGACCACGGGTCTGCCCCTGAGACAGGGCGATGGGCCGGCGACCGCTCTGCCAGGCGCACGATGACTCGCGGGTCATTAACCAGCAGGGGCCGGCGGAGGACGCAAGAGAAGGTCAACAGGACAGAGGAGCCGGCCCAGGCCCAGGCCCACGTGTCGGGGACGCTGTCGTGGAGAGAAGGGACCTCGCACGTCCCTGGGAAAAGAAGGGTGCGGGGGACAGAGCTACGTGACCACTGTTCAGCCGGGCGGGGGACACGCTCACACCGTCCCTCTGTTGTGCCCACAGAGCACGGCGTTTCCACCCGGCACAGCGGCTCAGAACCCAGGCTCCCCCGATGCAGGGCGCGCTGGGCCAAAGAGCAGGCAGGAGGGCGCGGAGCAGCTGGTATTTTCTCTGGCAACAACCCAAAGACTTAATCTTCAAAAGACCTGAACCCCTTTCTCCTGCTAACTCAAGCAGGTGGAGCCGCTACCGGCGTGGGCGAGAAGGGCTCATGGAGAAGGGCCGCGTCACGCCTCCCTGTCACCCAATCACGCAACCCCCGAGGGCCCATGAGGCGTGTGTCCCAGCAGAAGGAAACTCGCCAGGGCAGCCCCGCCGAGGGGCTGGGTCTGAGAGCGGAGCTGTCAGCACGGCGGGGGGTGGGGGGAGCACAGCTGGGGGCCGTGGAGTCCACCCCGCGTGAGCCCTGCTCCCCGGCCAGCTGCAGCGCTGTGCGGGCTGCCCTGGGCGGCCCACTCTGGCCTCAGCTGTCCTCGTCTGTCGTGGCGATAAGCACCGTGTCTACAAGAGTAGTTTTAGGAAGATTAACTGAGCTGACTCGTGCTTCCGGCAGGGACAGTGCTCCATGACAGGCTGCTGCCAGCTCTGTGCGCGCTTCTCCTGCTGCTGAGGGGTGGTCTGTGAGGGCGGTGCTGCGCCCTCCTGGCATCCTGTCCTCGCCTCTCACGCTCCTACTGACCCCTGTGCCGTGGACAGACGCCGGGCGGCCCGAGAGGAAGGAGGTGCGGAGCAGGACCTAACCCCGACCCACGGGTCTTCCCCAGGCCTTTGATTAACACACACACACACGTGCACACGCATGCACACATGCACTCACGGATGAGGTGAAGCACATCTCGGTCCTCAGCACGTGGTGGAAATTTTAAACAGAGAAAATGTTAGGATCAAGCGCGCAGGGAAAGGAAGGGGGTACGTCACCCTCGGGCGAGGCCGGCTGGGAAGGGCCTGCCATCTCCCGGGAGCTTAAAGGGTGTGATGACCTGAAACTTCAGTGGTTTCCATTGGTCAGAAACCCTCGCGGCCCACAGCGTCAGGGGCTGTCATCCCAGCAGCGGGAGGCAGGAGGCCCGGGCTGCCCGCCCCGCGCGCGGTTGCATCTGACTCCGTTCGTCGGGCTGCGCCTGGCCGCCAGGCTGCTTTAGAATCGTGCCGTGGGCTTTGCACCGTCCCTTGGATCTCGCTCAGCCTCGCAGCAGCCCTGAGGAAGGCCAGAGCACCCCAGGGGTGTGGCGCCCGCGCCGGGTCGTCGGAGCCCCAGGCCTGGGCCCGACAGCCCGCGCCTCTGCGGGGTCTGTGCACTGCGGAGCCGCCTGCCCTCGGGCAGGGGACGGCGGACGACAAGTGAGAAGGCGGCGTGGGGTGAAGGACCCCGAGCCCAACTCAGGCTGGTGGGAAGGAGCATGCAGAGAGGGGCCCGCCAGGCCTGCATGAGTCCACTTTGGGGAGCCCCGGGGCAGGGCGGAGCGGGAAGGACGCCTCCCCCGCAGGACCTGGCGTGGCTTCTCGGGCCACGGGGGCGCGTTCGGGGGCGCGGGCGAGGAGTGAGCGAGCGCGCCTCCCCTGCTGGCATGAGAACCCGACCTCTGGTCGACTTCCTAGCCAGGTTTCCCTGGAAACAGATAAAGACGGTTTGTGTCAACTGTGTAGCCAGGCAACGTGGCATGTGGCAAAGTGACCCCGCAGCGGCAGGCTGCGTGCGCACGGGGAGGCGCAGATGCACCACGGACCTCACGGGGAGCCGTGCTCGGCTTCCTGTCTCCGGGGAGCCCCAACAGGACCCTGCCGCGGCGTCTCTGGGGCCGCCAGGAGATTTACTGACGCGGCGGGATGGGGGCTCCTAAGTGAAGGCAGCTGTGGCTCCCCCTGCGAATCTGCAGCGGGCACCCCGCACCCGAGCCGGCTGGGCTCTAGTCAAGGGAGAATGCCAGTGTGGTGCGGAGAGTCTCGAGCGTCCAGAGGTCCGGCTGAGCCGAGGAAACTGCGGCCGGGTGCTGCAGGTCGGTGCCGCGTCGTGTGACTGCCTCTGGCTGACACGGGGGTGTGATCTTCTAGGAAGGAGGGAGGGGGTCTCTCTAGAGCCTTTATCCACGTAAGCTCAAAATCAGCCATCCGGCCACTCACCCCCCAGCCATCCATCCTTCCATCCACCCACCGCCCACCCAGTCAGCCGGTCTGTCAGGATTTATTCAGAATCCACCAATCATTGCGCTACACACAAAAAATACGCCAGGTCCTTTCTCTCAATCCGCCCTCACATCCTGTGAGGAGGCAGAGGCGTGTGCAGTGCACAGACCCCGCAGCGCACAGACCCCGCACAGGCGCGGGCTGCTGGGCCCTGACCTGGGGCTCCGATGACCCGGCGCGGGCGCCACACCCCTGGGGTGCTCTGGCCTTCCTCAGGGCTGCTGCGAGGCTGAGCGAGATCCCAGGGAAAGCTCGCGGCACGATTCCACAGAGGTAGATGTGACACGCATCTGCCTCGTCCTAGCAAGGATTCTGTGAGCGAGCGTTGTTCTGCGTACGGCACAGAGCATGACCCGAGGCCCAGAGGGGTTTCCTCAGTTTCAGGCCCACCGTGGCGTCCTCACACCTTCGGATCCAGACCCCGGTTCCGGCCTCGTCCGCGGTAAACGTGGCTGCGCTGGGAGAACCTGGGCCGGGACTTCACCCCACGCCCCCGCGCGGCTGCAGCACCGCTCACCCCCGGCCACATTCCCCTCGGGTTAAGCAGCGAGTCGGGGCATCGGATGGCCGGGGGCGGGCGAAGGGCAGGCCAGGACAAAGTCCACAGCAGGTTCTGCAGAGCCTGGCCCCCGCCGGCAGGTGACCTCCCACGTCTCCCACGATTCCCCCCAGGAACCGGCCACCAGCTGGACTGAAAGGACGGCCCGGGCAGCCAGCGTCGGACGGCCCCGGCCCACAGCTACCGTGCCTGCTGTCTGCACGACTCTGCCGCCCCACGTCGCCTGCCGCGAACCCCCAAACGCTGACCTCTCCCTGGCTCCGGCCGGTAGCACCCTCTGTCATCAGCAGCTTCCCGCGAGTCTGTGGGGACCCCGAGCTCGGGAGGTGGCTGTGGCCCAAGGGCCTTCCCCCGGCCACAGTTGCCTGTGGTCCCCCCACCCAGGGCCCGTCCCTCGGCTCACGAGGAGGACGGAAGGAAACGCCGAGCCTCAGACCCGCACGCGAACGCGCCGCTGCGCCCTCCGCCCGGGGCGCTGGCATGTCAGCGGGAGCCCAGCACCCGCCGCTGGAGCCCGGCCGGCCGGGAACATCACAGCAGGGGCCAGGGGAGCTCAGGACCCGGGAACGCCGCCGCAGAGGGGCCTGGCGGGCTCAGGACCGACCAAAATGGAAGCCACGGAAAGAAACCTAAACAAGGTGCCACGGCACAGCTACACCTTGCTCCTCCCCCCGACCTTCCTCCAGTCCCGGCGCAAAGGAGGGGGGCTGGCCCCCGGCAGAGAACAGACCCGCGGGTGTCCCCACCCTGCCGGGGAGGGGGCGTTGGGGGGCAAGAGCCACCGTGTGTCCTGGGGGCTCACGCATGGGCTGAGCAGCAGCACAGGGCGAATGAGGAGAAAACAGTCCAAGTCTCCCGGGCCCGGCTGTGCCGCCGCCGCACTGCGTGACCACGTCCTGCTCCTGCCCTGACACACCCGCGGGGCCGGGCCGGGAGCCCCAACTCTCTCTCCGCCCTGGGGCTGCTCCTGCCCCTCCGAAGCGGAGCTGGCCAGGGGCTTCCGCGCAGGGAGCTCACGGGGCTGGTTTTACTGTTTTCTGCCCTATTGGGAGGGCGCGGGGGCGCTCAGGGGCGGCGCTCAGGGGCGGCTCTCTGCCTCCTGCTGCAGACTCCGGGGCTGCCCAGCCAGGGGCCGACGGGGGTTCTGACATGTCTCACTTCTCGGCCAGTTTCCGCTGGCGGGAAACGCCTTTTCCCCGAGACTCTGCCTGGTCGGAGTCCCGCTTCTAAGTGGCGACTAGACGGGGCAGGAGGTTGTGTTCACGGATGTACCATAAATTTGCATCTCAAATTTTTAAAAGTCGCTCATTAGGACAGTAGCTGTCATCACTCTTTGCCGAGGAGGGTCAGGGCCCCCCAGGTGTGTGAGGACAGTGCAGACAGGGGGCCTGGGGGTGTGATGCGCACTTTGGGGGGCTGGAGGTCCAAGCCGTGCTGCTGACCCATGGCTCCCCACGCCAGTGCAATGTGGGGTGCGGGGCAGCTGGGTGGAGGGCAGCCCTGGCTGGGGGCCCCTCCGAGGCGTGAGCTGCTGTGCTGTATTTGCCTTCCGCGGGGTTGTGGCTGGGTCTGCCCAGCCTTTCTTCCGCACGAGGCAGCTGAACTGCTCTCTGCACGCTGTCCTCGCAGGACCTCTGGCTGAAACCCCGGGAGAGGCCCCACCTGCACGCTTGCAGAGTCGCCCTTTCTTTGAGGGGGACACTCATTCCCCGGCCGTCCTCACGACTGCAAAGAGGTGAAGAGCTGGGGGGGGCATGTAGCATCGCACGTGACTGGGGAGGGGCGGCCGGAGCCCAAGGGGAGAAGCACATCTAAGCACGCAGACGCGGAAGAGGCCAGGGAGCCGCCCCGCCCGGGCAGGAGCCACAGCACTTTGCACACAGCAGGTAGAAGGTGAGCCGGGGCCTCCCACCTGCGCACCTGGGGCGGGACCCGAAGTGCCCAGCAGGGGGCGCTGCGCCGGCACGCTCACACCCCGCGTGGATCAGGACCAGCAGGAGGGCAGGGCCCGCAGGAGCCCTGTCTGTCCCCCCGCAGCCGGGGCTGCTGGACACACACTAGAGCGGCCACAGTCCCTCTCCAGGGTGAGAGCTGTGCGCGCTCCTGGCCCAGCCCCCGCTGCCTCCCAGACACCGAGTCGGGGTGAACCCGGGGCCAGCCCGGGGCCAGCGCTCCTTCACACCTCGGTCCTGAGCGGCGCCCAGCGCGGAGCCAGAGCTTGCGTTTCAGAAGAACCAAGTTCATCTGGGCCCCCGCCGAGGGCCAGGCGAGACCGGGGCGAGCTCCTGGGCGTCGGGGAGCACACACCGCCCCACGGCCGAGTCCCCACGCAGCGTGCCCGGGGGGGGGGGGGCTCAGACAGCAACTCCAGCAGCCCAGCCCGCTGCGGCCCCCCGTGGCCGAGCTCCCTGCAGAGCCCGAGAGGGGAGAGCGAGGCAGAGCCCCGGGCAGCCCACAGGGTCGAGCTCAAGCATGGCTGAGTGGCCACGCGGTCCTTCCTCGCCAACTGGGCCGTCTCTGAGCCGTGGCCAGCCCGGAGGCCATGACGGCTGCTCGGGCGAAAGGAGCCGCGGGTGGATCCCGAGGGCGAGTCTGCTTTCTGGGGGGCGGGACAGAGCGTCGCCGGGGGAAGCAGGGCCTTCCCCTCGGGGGGCAGCGGCCTGATGTTTCAGGCTCTGGCCCGCCTCAATCACTGGTCAGGGCCCCGTGTGGCCAGCAGGACAGCGATGAGGTGCAGGCTGGGAGGCCAGGCTGGTTCGCAGCAGCGCACGTGGTCCAGCTCCAGGTCTCCTGCCCCGAGACGCCCGGGCCTGTCACCCAAAAGGGAAACGAGCACAGGCCTTAGGGCTCATCGGGTGCCCTTAGGCCGAGTGCGTGCGTGTGTGTGCGTGTAGGGGGCGCTGGCCGTGCTCTGAGCATGCTGGTGTCCTCTCTGGCCATCGGTCCATCGACCTCACACAGCCGAGACGGAACCACGCACACGTGTGTAAACTCCGCTCCGCTCAGGGGCTGTCGGGGCTGGAGGGTGTTACAGGCCATCCGGTTCTGCTTCCCAATTTTATGGGTGGAGCGAAGGGAGCTCAGTGATGTCCCAGCTTTCATGAGGTCCCGGCAGTGACAGCTGCGCAGCCAGATCAGAGCGTGCATGCATGCGTGTGCACACGTGTGTTAACGACACCCCCACAATCCCCACGCTCCCCAGCATCTAGCCCTCGCGCCGTTCCCCAGGGAAGCAGCCCCTGAGCCTCCTCAAGGAGCTCACAGGACAGCGAGTGTCCTCAGCAACCCTCACAAAAGCCCAGCTTTAGGGCTGCTCCCGCGAGCTACATAAAAGAAAGACTCACATTATTACAGGAATGTTCCACTTTCCCTCTCCTCTGAATACGGCAACACTTCATTTGTTTGGCTCTGGCAGGGAACGCGGCGTTCCACAGGAGTAAACCCTGCAGGCCACTGACACCAAGCCCCTGGACAGAAATCTGCCGCCCAGAGAGCTTGCTGGCCGGGACCTGTGGACACAAGACTGGTCCTTTCTCCCGGTGACGCGGCGTGGCCTCCGGGGCGCCCACCGGGCAGCCCTGTGCGGCTTCCAGGTCCTCTAGAGAGCAGAGGGTTACTGCTCCGCTGGGCGGCTCCCCCAGACGCTGCGGCCCCCGTGAGCGCCAGCAGGACACGCGTGAGTCCTTAAACCCATCAGTCGGTGAAAGGCCCCACGGGAGACACCTTGGCGGGCGGGTTTGGGAGCCCAGCTGACTCCGTGTTTTCCCCTGACTCCGAGCTGAGGGTGACATTGGGGCGGCGGGGGGTGCCAGGCCATTTGGGGATACCCAAGACATGTGGGCAGTGCAGCCCAGACCCTTTGGTCTTGCTCCAGGGCAGGGACCAGTGACGGGACCTCGAAGTCCAGGCGGTTTTCAACAAGGTCAGAGCCCCCAGAAGGGGCCTGGCTGGGTCCCCACACCTGGCTGGGTCCCCATACCTGGCCCGCTGAGGCCCTTGTGTGACCTGCCACCACGGCCCGGCCAGCCCTGGACACGCTGGCAATCTCGTGCCCCTTCCTGTCTGGGACGGACACTTAGAGGGTCTCTGAGGTAAGGGGACTCCAGACAAGATTCCTGGAGCCGCCTGCAGCGGATCCCTGGCAGCAGCACTGGTGACAGAAGGGCCGTGCGGGAGGAGAGGAACATGAAGAACATCGATCTGGACTTCAGCTCAGTGCTGACCGCTGGCCTGTCCCCGCCCTGGCCTGTCCCCGCCCTGGCCTGCCCCCGCGGCTCCACCCCCGACCCTGCCTGTGCATTCTGGGGTGCCAGGAACCAGGGGAATGAGAAGTCTGTGCCATGTGATGGGCATGGCACGGACAGGCCCCCTCTCTTGTGCATCCCCCAAACCTGTACTGGCAGGCGGCCAGTAGGCAGACGTGCTGCTGACCACAGACTTGGCCAGGCACAGACCTGGCTGCGTGCGTTTTCTGGCAGATACGAACCCTCTGAGTCATGTCAGGGGCTGCGCGCCCGTTCGGCGGGGTGGGGGTGCAGGAGAAGAATAACCTGGACCTAGACCCCCTCACTGCCCCACGGTCCCGTGGCTTTGGCGAGCACCTCTGCATATCTTGATTGAGCGCACACAGATGCCGGCAGACGGGCCTCCTACCCTCAGACGGCTGAATCCACGCGCTGGCATCAGCCCGTTTTTTATAGGCTCCCGGGAGTCTCGTGGCTCATCACGCTGTCCGTGAGGACAAGGAAAGCCATTGCCAAAAAAAGAAAGACGGGTCAGCCCTGCGCGTCCAGTGCGCTGGCCACCGAGCGAGCCGCGTGCAGCAGCAGGTGCTGAGTGCTGGAGCGCAGCGGGGACCTGGCCTGGCCCGGAATGGGGGAGCCGAGGGAGGGGAGCTGCCCCCTCTCCCGGCGGTTGTGCGGTCTGGGGGAGAGTCCCGCGCAGAGACGGCCGCTCCGGAGGTCACTTCCAGACTTACAGGACCTCGCTCAAGCAGCACCGGCCTTTCCGGCACAATGATAAACAGGGCAGACACGTCCAAATCTGGGCAGGGAAGCAAATCCACTGTGCGTCCTGGGAAGCAGGGCCGCTAGCTCCCGGCGTCCGGACCGGAGCCCGCCCGTGGGGCTGTGCCTTCTCCGAGGCCCGGTTGCCTCCGTGTCGACAACCGCGGGCGTCCCCGCCGCGGATCTGGGCGTCTCGGGCCCTATCCCGGGCTTTTCCCTTCTGAGTCTAGAAAAAGACCACGGGGCACCATCGCGCAGCACAAGGTCCCCTGCACGAGCACTTTATGCCAGTCAAGGGGAGACACAGATGCGCACACAGAGGCCCCGGACCCGAAGGAAGGAGCTAATGAGAAGACAATGGGAATTTAAGTGGGAATGACACGGCCCAGCCTCCTTCCTGAGCTCAGTGCCGCGGGGGTCTCTGCAGAGCCTGAGGGGCCGTATTCTCTGCCACACCTCCCCGGGGGAAAATTCGGGTTCCTGGGGAATAAAACCAGCTCTTTACAACGATGGCAAATGAGGAGCTTCCTGAAGAGCCTCTGGCTGGGGCTTGGGGTCGTCCCCTCAGAGCTGTGATGAAGGGGACCCAGATCTGCTTCCTGAGCAAGAAGGTCCGTTTTCCACGGGGGGCTCTGAGGGGCGTCCTCGGGGTCCCGGGGCAGAGAGCCGCAGGGGGGCCTTCGGGGTCTTGCAGGAGCGGGGCCTGGACCGGCTCCCCCGTCCCACGGTCCTCGGGGCCGAAGCACCTCAGCGGCAGACGGCAGGAGGGGACGAGGAGCCGCGGCCTTCCAGCGGGTCAGAAGTGAAGCTGGTTTCTCTTCTCCGAGACCTGGCGTCACATCTGACCTGCGCGGGTCGCGGCCCCGGGCTGGGCCCCCGCATGCCCAGGCGTGTGCTCTGCCTTGACCGCACTAGGCCACGCTCCTGCCGGGGGCCCACGATCGCCCCCACCCCGCGATTCCTCCCATTTGGGCCTGAGAAATCCAAGTGGCAGAGAGGCTCCCGGTTGCCGGGGCGGCCTCTGAGGACCGCGGAGCCGGGCACTGGCCCGGACGGCGCCTCCCGAGCCTGCGGCTGTTCCGAGGCCTGTGGTTTCCCGAACTGCTGTCCATCTCTGCTCGTTTGAAAAGCCAGACGCGTAAAACTGAGGAACACAACAGCTTCTTCCAATTTGAGAATCTCCTTGCGAGTGGATCAGACTTGACTCCGGGCCACGAGAGCTGCTCCTCCCGCCAGCAACGGCCTGTGAGGCCCACACCACGGCTTCCTGCCGGCCAGCGCGCGCCGTCTGCCGGGCGAGGGTTCACCCAGGGCTCTCTGAGCCGGGTTCCGCGGAGCCGCGCTGCGTGTGGAGTGAGGCTGCCTGTTGCCGAGTGAGCCAAGGGCCAGGGCGCCACACCTGCGGGCTGCAGGCCCGTGACGGGCAGCTGGGGACACGGCGGTCTGACCCACCTCCCCAGGGCTGCAGGGTGCATGGTGCCGGGTCAAACCAAGCAGAGGAAACCCCCCCAATGGTGGGTGGCGCGGAGCGGGCCGGAGCCCAGCTCCAGGCATGCGGGGAGGGTGGGAGCGGCCGGGCCTGCTGGCCGAGCGCCCTCCCAAACTGCACGAGCAGGCCTTGGTGAGGGGTTTCTGTCCACTCCCCGCGCAGCTTGTCTGAACATCCAGAGAGCCACGGGGTGGAGCCCCGAGGGGCCGAGTCTGGGATCAGACATTCCCGAGCCCACGTCCTTCCTCCGTCCTTCCTAGATGCGGGCCTCGGGCCTCCCGGCTCCTCTCCCCAAAAGGATCCGCTTTACCCTAGCCTCTCTGTCGCTGGGCTGGAACTCGAGGTGCAGGAGAAGAGCTGAAAATGTGCACGCGGCCCGAACGCGTGCCCTCGGCCCAGGGCCAGCGCCTCGGCCGGGGCCGTGTTCCTGCCAAGCTGCAAGGAATGTTTCTGCGACAGGAAGTAGCTTATTTCCAGAAACGAGCGTCTCTGGACACAACTGATTTTTCTCTTTTTATAATTTGGAAAATGTTCCCAGTCCATGCCTGATGCGCGTTTACACGGGTATTCGCACGTCTAAGAAAAGTTCCTAAGAAAACTGTCCTGGTTTTATCCAATGCTTGTTCCAAAACCTGGAGAAAGACAGAGAATTTCTGCCTCAGGCCAGCGGTGGGTGCTGGTGCTTCCGGCTCAACACATCCCCGACTCCTGCGTTGCAGCCAACACAGTCTCTGTCACACACACAAACACACACACGCGCGTGTGCGTGCGGGGAGGCAGAGGGAAGGATCCGGCTTTCTTGCTGGTTTCCAAAGTCCTCCGGTGACACACGCAGGCTCCGGCGGGGAGGCCGTGCCCACCCCTGCCTCTCTCCTGCACCCTCGAGGACGGCCGGGCCCCGGGACCTGCCTTTGCTGGGAAGTGACCTGTGCCAGGAGCTGCGGCCGCTGCTCAACACGGATGGCAGCACGCGGCCCTGACCACCCCCGAGGGCGGGACGACGGGTGTCAGGGAGGGGACATTGAGGGGCGGCCTCGGGTGGTGGACACAGGCTGGACTGGAGCCCTCGTCCTAGCTCTCGTGTCTGCGCTGGGGGCTTCTCGGAATACGGGGACGCCCACCCAGGGCCCTGCGAGCTGAGTGTGTGCTCCGACGGCCCGGCCACTCACGGCCACTCACCCCAGGACAGCCTCAAACGCTCATTGCGCCCCGCGAGCCGGGGTTAGCTGCTCGAGGCCCTGTGGCCTTCAAGGTTCGTTCAGAAGCTGAACATCCCCCACTCTGCCGGCCTGAGGTGGCGACGCAGGGAAGGATGCGGCTGAGGCCACGGACAGGCTCTCCCCGGGGACAGGCAGCTTATGAAGCAAATGCCCGCCCAAGAGAGCTGAAGAAAAACAACACAAAAACCCTCTCGCCCGCGGGCATTTCTGGTTCAACAAGTTTTCTCTTCTTCCTGTAGCTGACTGTCAGCAAGAACGCGCCTTCTCAGCTGTCCGCATGTCCGGTCGCCGCACTGACCCCGGCAATGCCTCAGTCACATGGTCACTCGTACGAGGCTCCTGTGCTTCCTCCACCCCGGTCCATCCTGCCCGTGCCGAGGCACAGACACGCGTTACCAGGGCCGGCACGACGGTCACCACCTGCACTTGCAGTCACCGCCCCGGTCACTCGTCCCACAGGCCCCGGCGGGTCCTCGCCTGATTAACCTTGGCGGTTAAATCCCATCTCCCGCTGACACTCCAGAGACGGTGCTGCTGGCGGGCGGCTGGGCAGACACCCACGGGAGGGCGACCAGGGACGCGGCACCGGGGTGGCGGTGGGGGCCGGGCTGCACTCCAGGGGGAGGCCTGGTCTCGCTGCAGACAGCTGACCCCAGCCCCGGCCTGGACCCCCAGAGTGCAGTGAGGACACTGCCCAGCCTGCCCCCGAGGCCACAGGGGTCACGGTCACCCCGGGCACGGGCGGCAGCAGAAGTGGGGGGCAGGTGCCTGTGAGCGGCACCAACGGGCCTGCAGGAGAGCGGAGGGCAGGTTCGGCGCGCCGGGCAGTGCACGGCTGGGTTTGGTTCTGGGAAGGAGAAGGGCCGAGGCGGGGGCTCACGTGGTGAAGCCCTGGTTCCGTGTGCTCCCCGGCGCCAGAGGCAGGGCTGGAGGCAGGCGGGCGAGCTGGTGAGAAGGGGGTGAGGAGGGACGGTGGGCAGAAGCCGGCCCCGTGGACGCCGTTGGATAGAGATGAGGACAGGGATGGGCCGGGCGTCAGCAAGCCCTTGGCCCTCCCAGAAAAGTGTGTGCGCCGGGACCCTAACAGCGCCAGGGTCTCTATCCTCTGCCCCCTTCCTGCCCTGCACGGAGCAGGTGTCTGGAGGCCAGGGGCCGGGCGAGCCCCACACCAGCCTGCGGGGAAGCCTGAGAGAGGAGGCGTCCAGGCCAGGGGAGGGGCCTGGACAATGTGGGTGGCCAGGGGCCGGGTGGAGGTGGGCGCCCCGGGAGCGACCTCACCCCGTGCTGCGGGGTCTCAGGCGGCCAAGGTTCGTGTTGATGGGGCTGGACCCAGGCTCCTGTGGAAGGCGGCCAGTGGGAAATCCCGGAGACTGGGGGAGCAGGTCAGCCACCCCCAGGCTCTGTCCTCGGGGACTGGAAGCGTGATTCTGCAGGGTGGGCAGGAAAGCACCAGCTCCCTGTGATGCCACACTCGACTGATTGCTTGGAGAATTAGGAGCCACTTTATTGCTCAGATTCATTGCATAAATGGAGATATTCAGCCAGAGTTTCCTAATTCGTACCCAGAGAGCCGTGCGTGCGTGCGTGTGCGTGTGTGTGTGCGTGTGGATCTGGTTTCCCTGCTTAAAGCACAACATAAGAGAGTAAGATGACTCACTCCCACTGGCCCCCTCTGATCCCTGAAGTCTAAATATTTGTGCAGCCTTTTGTTTCAACCTTGAACCCCTCCTAGTAAACACCTTCAGAATCTCACGTCTTGGCGCTTGACTTTAATTAACCACAACCGTGCAAATGTCCGGATGACTGCTAGATGGGCTTTCGCACAAAAAGAAGCCGCCCTCCCCTCTGCTAAACTGATCTCATCTGACATCTGATTAGAAAAGGCCCCACTAATTAGAACAGTGCGAAGGGCAGCGCCTGCGCCACCCGTGTTAATGCACATCACAGGTAAATATCTGTCAGGGTTTCCATTCACCCTCCTGCATTTCCATCTCCAGGATCAAATCCATTTCTTAACCTCATACCCCCCTTTTTCCCGTCGCTGGAAAGTTGGTATTCAACAAGCTACGTCGCCTGCCAATGCCCGCGCCGCGCGGCTCTTACTGACGACGCAGCGCGCGGACAAAGACCGCAGAGAGAGTAACAGAAGCTGTTCCCCGCCCGGGAGTGCCGCCTCCTGTTGGGATGCCAAGGCCAGTGTCCCCTGTGGCCGTGTTTCTTTCCTTCCCGCGGGAGTTAACTGTCGCCCTCACTGACTCCGGCCGCTGCGCTCTGAGCTGTGAGCTGCTCGGACGGCAAGGTGGGAGGGAGCCAGGGACACCCAGCACACGGAGCTCTGGTCTGCGAAGGGCTAAGAAGAGGCTCAAAACTGAACTGGCGGGGCCTCCCCTGGCGGCGCAGCGGTTGAGCGCTGGGCTGCGAAGCTGCCCGCAGCCTCTGCGGTGCCAGTTCGATCCCCGGCTGCTCCCCGGCCACCGGAGGAGGGTCCCGCATGGCGCGCAGACCTCTCCTGCCGCCCGCTGCTCCCCTCAGCAGTGTCCTTCGGTCCTTCTGCCTGCTCTGCTCCCCGCTCTGGCTCTGGTGAATCCTCTCACCCTCCCGCGCTTCTCACTGTACCCAGTGCTTGTATAAATAAATAAATCTTAAAAAAAAAACCAACTGAACTGGCAGGCGTGGGGGGCGGGTAACTCCCCACTCACATGTAGCGGGACGGACGGAGACTGCGGGGGATTCCCTAAGACTGTGCACGCAAGAATGTGAGATTTATGCCAAAGCCTTTAGGTGTCACCGTGGCTGTTCGAGGAGAGTCATCACAACAGCCAGCTCTGTTCTGGCTCTGGGGTGAATTATTTGATTCGATTCTCCAAAAGAAAAAACCCTGGGACATTTTATTCTTTCCGCACATACGGACAAGGAAACTGAGGCTGAGTGAGGGTCCGTGACCTGCCAGCGCTCACCTGGCTAGTGCACGTCGGAGGGGACGTGACCTGGCCAGGGGCTGGCCAGGCCAACACGGCGCCTAGCGCGACCGTGGGCAGCCCCCGTGGCAGCCCCGCGTGTCCATGTTGCACGGAATCGCAGCGCGAGAGGCTGCAGAATAGACACGATTCCACACCGAGTGCGGTTTCCGCAATCTGCAGTTGGAACGATCACGCTCTTGCATGGATACGCGCGCAGACGGCCTGACCCTGGCCGCGTCGCGCGTGGAGGGTCGAGGCGGGGCTGGCCACAGTCCAAGGGGCTTGCAGCACCCGCTCTGGGCGAGGAAGGCGCCGGCCCCGGCCCCAGTCTCCACGCTGGCCCGTGCGCCCTGTCTGTGCCGGGACCCGAACGTGGTCCCCCAGACGCCACGCACAGAGCAGCTCTGGGCCAGCCAGGCCTCCCGGCTCCTCCCTCCCTCCTCCAAACGCGCCCCTTTCGCCGTCTCCGGGAGTCAGAGCCACCGTCCAGCCTGCTCTGAAGACACACGCAGGTCTGAGCGGAACAAAACCCGTCTTCTGTGCCAGCCACAGCGGGGGACACCGCGAGCTGCGGCTGTGGTCACGGCAGGGCTCCCCGCTGGGTGAGATGGCCAGCCCCCCACCCCCCTCACGCCCCTGCCTGTCCTCCCAGCGCTGAGACCAGGGTTTCAAAGCCAGGCTCCCCCCCAGGGTGCCAGCAGCAGGACCTGCCTCACTGAGGGCTGAGCTGCCCCACGGACAAGTGCAGCCACGGCTCACGCGACCCGTTGGGCACCAGGACGTGTCCGGTTACGCGTGGGGACGCAGACCAGCCAGTGGGTGCCCCCTCCCTGCCGTCTCGCCAGCTCCAGGGCCGCCAGGCACGGCTGAGTAGCCCCTGCTCGTGGCAGGGCCAGACACGAGCGAGTGCTGGCTGCGGGCAGCCCCGCAGGCTGGAAACACAGCGCAGCTCCTGAGAAGCCAGCGGGTCGCCACAGACCCTGCACGCGGGCTCTGCGAGGAGGTCCCAGCCAGGCCTGCAGGACCGCAGGCCTCAGGGGTCTTCCCGGGGCCCAGCAAGACCACAGGGCCTTGGCGACCTGATCTAGCCCAAACCCAGCAACCGCAGCCGCATGGCCTCGCCAGGCCACCTGGGGGTCTTACCTGCCGGTGCTGCGGGGCCACTTGATAGCCCAGCCCCGTGACGGGCGGGGTCTGCATCTTCTGGAGCAGGACCTTCTGCTGGAGTGGCAGGGGCGACCGCAGCAGGGGCTGGCTGGGCAGCGGCGGGGCGGCCTGGGCCGCTGGCGGTGGCTGCGGGCCGTAGTGCAGGAGGGCAGACTTGCCCTGGGGGGCCAGCACAGGAGGCGCCTGCTGGCTCGCCGGGTCGGACCCGAAGTGGAACAGGGGCTTGGTGCTGCCGAGCCGGGGCTCCGGGGCCGCGTGCGGGCTGCCGAGGAAGCCGCGACTGAGGTCCTGGGCCTTCTGCGGCATCAGCGCGTCCAGGTGCCCGGCCTGGGCCGAGGGGCTGGCCTTGTACACGTAGCTGGCCATGACTTTGGCCTGGCCGCCACTGCCAGCCGCCCCAGGCCGGGGGGAGCCCTGCGGGCCGAAAGAAGGGCTGGGGATCTTCTCCTGCCCGAAGGGGCCCGGGGAGGGTCCAGTGGACGCGGGCAGGGCCGGCCAGCTGGCAGCCTGGTGCTGCTGCAGGAGCCGGGTGTGCTGCTGCCGCTGGGCGGCGATCTGCTTGAGCTGCTGGGCGTGGGACGCCTCCTGCCAGCCCCGGCCGGTCCCCGCGGCGGTCTGCAGTGTGGCCTGGCCCTGAGGGGCCACCGGGATGGGGGAGGATGTGGACAGAGCAGAGTTGGCCATGGAGAAGGCGGGGCCGGCGGACGGGGGCCTCAGCTGAGGCGAGCCCACGGGTCCCTGGGCCAGGCCGGGTGAGAACTCGCTTTTGACGGCCGCCGTGTCCAGGGGCAGCGCGGGCCTGGGCGTGCCCCTCTGGCTGGGCTGGCCGGGCTCCAGGTGGAAGGGGTCGTCCTGCTTGATGGTGGCGTTGATCATGTTCTCCAGCTCCTGGTCACTCATGGGCGGCACGCTGATGCTGGTCAGCTCGTTGAACAGCTCCTGCAGCTCGGGGTCCATCAGCGGCTCCGCGGGGTCCTCCCCGAAGCGGGGGGAGAAGAGGCTGTCCTGGGTGGCCGGGCCGTCCGCATGCTTGCTGCAGGACAGCACCTCCCCTGGCTCCTTCTTCACCTCCTTCAAGGCGGCGCCGAACCCGCCGTCGCCGGGAGGGAGCGGGAGGGGGGCCGGGGCGCCGGGCTTCCTCAGGGGCCCCTGGCTCAGGGGTGCGGCCCCCGCCGGGACCTGGCTCTGCCCGTTACTCACTGCCAGCGCCCCGGGGCCCGCGCCAAGGGCCTCCCCGATGCGAATTCGCTTGATGTCCAGGAACGCGCCGTCCACAAAGCCGTTGGGCCTCTTGGTGTTGGTGGGGGACAAGCTGACCACCTGCTTCCTCTTCAGGGAGCCCTGGAGCTGCGAGAGAGGGCACAGAAGACAAGGTGAGCGGCGTGCACACGCACTCCCCGCCCAGTGACGCCCCTGCCCACCCGTCCCCGCAGACCAGGCACCCCGAGGCGGGCGCTCCGGACACGGGAGCCCCGGCCGCAGACGGAACCCAGTGGACGGTCTGCAGAGGCAGGCGCTGGTGCGCAGCAGGGGCGGGGCCCAGCCGGCTCCAGGCGGTGCACGGGTCCTGACCACCCTGGCCTGGCGGCTCCGCCCGCAGCACCTGCAGCCCGCCCTGGACTCGGGGGGCGGGACTGAGCCCACAGCCCGGGTGCTCACTTCTCCCAGTTGCCCTGTCGCTGTCCCCCGAGCAAGGCCCAGAGCGACGCTCGCGTCCACAAGCCCCTGCCTGTCCTGCTTCCTCTCTCCTGCCCCCTAATTCCACACTCTGACCCCAGCGGCAGCACCGTGGACGCGCAGAAGCCACGACCCGCCACCATTGGTGATGTCTGAGCGGGGGTCCAGCTCGCTGCCGGTGCTCCCGTCTACACAGCTGGGAGCCAGAATCAGCCCTGGGGGCAGCACAGCGGCTGGACGCGGCGGCGGGAGCCCCTCGCTCGCTCGCTGAACTCAGATCCCAGCTCTGGGCCGAGGGCCGCGGGTGCTCCCCAGGGGAGCCGGCTTCCCCGCCTGCAAGCTGGGCCCCTTGGCGCTGGACTCCCAGGGAGAGGCGCCACATGGACACTCAGTGCCGAGCCCACCGCATGGACCCCCCAGAGTCAGCCCCTGCACAACGCCTGACTCCGGACACCTCCGGGGGGGCCTGGCGTTCCAGCCCTCGTGCAGTGGCCCCGTGACCCGAGGTTACGCGCCATCGCGCCGACTTGAGAAGTGACAGAGCGAGGCTGGCCCGTCCCACCATGCCCCACACGACAGGCCGCGCGGAGGGCCATCAGCGGCCCTCGCTGCCCCGGACAGTCCTGCTGGCGCCTCTAAAACGAGAGACGGGGCAGTCAGCTCCGGCACAGTCGGCCCCTACACTCCTTCACGCTCGCGCTGGGCTCCGTCCAGGCCCCACAGGGAGGGGCTCAAGCGGTCACTCTCCTGCCTCCCGCCTCAGGCGGCCCCGCCCCACCTCGCGGGAGAGCCCTCGGCAGCCTGAGGGAGAAGACGCCCCAAGACATCGGCCGTTTAGTGGGGTGACCCGGCTTCCCTCGGTCTTACAATGAGCCCGTTGGGTGGCAGCCCTGGAGCCCAGCAACAGGCGGCCGGCTGGGCCAGCCCACTCAGGGCTGCGGGGCTCCGAGGTGGTGCCCTCCAGGGGCCACGGCCTGGCTGGCGCCCGTGTCCCCGGCACCGAGGGCTCGGGCAGTGGCCAGACCAGGCGATGGTGGGTGATGGGGGAGGAATCTGGGAGCAGCCAAGGTGACTGAGGGCTGAGCTCCCCTTTGAACACGGCCCTCCGGGGCACAGAGAAAGGGCCTGACCCACGGGGACGCGAGGGGAGCAGGCAGCCGGCTCTCTCTGTCTGAGGAGACGTGAGCTGGTGCTCGTCAGCCGGGGCCGGGGAGCCCGTCTGCGGAGGGGCCGGAGCCCCGAGGGGCGTCTGTCTCAGTCCCTGGCCGGCCCCCTCGCCTTGGAGCCTTGCTGGCAGTGGAGTCTGCGCTGAAGCCGCTGTTGCTCAAGCCTGAGAGCTACAGCCCCGCGACCTCCAAGCAGACCCAGAGTGCTCAAGGTCGCAGTGATGCACGCCGGGCCGGGGGGGGGGGGGGGGAGCCTTCCTGTGCGCTCGGCTGCAGCGATTTCCCTGCCAACTCTGCGCGTCCTGCTGACTCCTAATCTTGTCCACTCTAGGGCGCAGGGACACCGTACAGGAGCTCCCACCTGCACGGGGGCCCACACCTGCACAGGACACTCACACCGCATGGGGCACTCACACCTGCACGCGGCCCCCACACTTGCAGGGGGCGCTCACACCTCAGGATGGCAGGGAGGCTGGTGACAGGCCAAGGGGGGAGGCTGACCGTGGCCAGCACCAGGGTGCGCCAACCGCCTTTGCTGGCTCATCACGGAGAGGCCAGCGGGGGCAGAGGGCGGGAGGGGCTCCTCAGGGGGCTGTGCCCACCGCCCTCTGGGTCCGCGGGCAGGGCCTGCAAAGCAGTGGTGCACAGGCTCAGGGCGGCCCCGCTGTCTGGCTCTCGGGAGGGCGGCAGCAGGACCCGGGCGGCCCGCTGGCAATTCAGAAGCTCCCCTTACAGCCAGGAGGACACGCAAGGGCACATTCTTCCCCAGCTTGGGCATCACCTTCCATTTATTCTCCTCGGCTTTGAAGAAACCTGCTCTGCCAGGCCCTCCTGCGGCTGTCCCTTGCCGCGGGCGGGGGACTGGGGGCTGGGGCCCCGGCACACAGGAGAGCAGGAGCCTGCGCAGCTGCAGGGCCTCCTAGCAGGGGCAGGGCAGGGGCAGGAGCCGGCGGGCAGGGGTCAGCCCGAGAGCGCGTGTAAGGAGTGCAGCCCCAGCAGCCTCGCTTGCCTTCACCCACAGGCTGAGACGCGTCTTCTGGACAGTAACTGAGCCCCAGGGGCTCACCGTGGGGTGGCACAACGTCAGCCTGTCCCACCCTCCACGGTCAGGGCGCCCTGGGGGGCGTCTCGGCACACGGCCTGGCCTGGACGCGGCTGTCGGGCACCGCTCACTTGGGGATGCGGCCTCTGCCGGGGGAGGGGGTGTGGGTCTGCGACCCCTGAGCTGGAATGAGGGGCCCGGAACTCCCCCTTCAGACGGGGAAGCTCCTGCCGGCCATGGTCCCATGGTCGGGGCCTCTGCAAGCACCTCCCTCCTCCACGCCCCGGAGCCCGCACTTCCCGGGAGAGGTGAAAGCCTCAGTGCACAGCCTTGGGCTTCTGCTCCGTCCCCTGCGCCCCCCCCTTTCCACAAAACAAATGCACTCTTTGTCTCCCCAGGCCCTCACGGAATAAGCCTCGCAAAGCATTGCGGGACCCCAACACACGCTGCCCAGCGCCCCAGGGCGCCCGGCCGCGCTCAGGCCATCGTCCCCAGTGCTGGCCACGGGGGCCGGAGGGGGAGACGCACCCCCAAAGTAACTGATTTGGCTCTTGGCTTGAATCTTGAGAAAAACTGGGATCCGGAAACTCGAATTCCTGTGCGTGCCCAGACACGGTGGCCGAGCACCCTGGGGCTCCCCGACCCTAACGGCACGGGCTGGGCTTCTGCCGAGGACACGGCAAAGCGGGGGGGCCCGGGGCGTCTGCGGGGCTGCCCTGGGGCAGGTACCGTTGCACCTCCAGGGAGAGACCGGTCCTGCCCGTCCACCGCGTTCCCTGTGGGGCCGGCACTGGCCGGCCCGACCCGGCGCGGGCGCGGACCGGGGAAGCGAGTGTGAGGGTGACACACGCACGTCGGCCCCGACACTGTGCCGTGAGGCTGGACTCTGAGAAGGGCGACCCCCGGGGCTGCAAGGCAGCCGCTCTTCACAGCAGAAGCGAGTTCAGAGGAGGTTCCGCACAGAAGCAGGAGCGCGCGGGGCCCGCTCTCCCGGAGCACACACGGCGCCCCGCTCCTGCTCAGGGGGCCGGGCGCCCGGGGCGTCTCTCTGGTGCCCGCCTTCCCGTCTCGGGGCCGCGGGAGAACAGAAACCAGAGGAGTCATTTGCTGCGATGCTGAGAGCAGCCCCGCGACACAGGCTCGCAGAGCTGGAATTCCCCAGGAACCCACTCTCTCCAGCGCCAGGGAAGGGCATCTCTGGGCAGTCTCTCCGCGTGGAGCCTCCATCGCTTCTCCTGGGGGAAATGCCACGGCAAAAGCCACAGAGGGGGAGGGGGCGGGGCCAGCCCTGGGGCGCAGACTTCCTGTTGTATTGGGTAAGAGGGGCTGGGGCTGGGCGGGGGGCTTGGGGTTCAGCGCTGACAGCCTGGGAGCTCACTGCTCTCGCAGCCCAGGGGGGCGGCCACCTGCTCGCCCGGCCTCGCCTGCCTCTCCTCCGACGGCTGCGAATCAGCCCCGAGGCCCGGAGCAGGGTGGGGTGCACGGCAGGGAAGCAGAGAGGCGCCTCAGAAGGGGCCCCTCCGAAGCGTGAGCCACGTCGTCTTACTGACCGTCTGAAATCACCCTTGGTCTCTCCCAAACGAGTGTCAGGTCCAAAAGCTCGCGCCAGCACACACGGTCCAGAAGGAAACACCTCCCGGTGCCCAAGCACTTCTGGGGGTGGACGGGGCGACAAAGGATTTTTCTCCCACTTTGCTCAAATGTCTGCTTTCTAATGCTTCGGTAAAAGAGGCATGGAGGGGCCTCCCCGGTGGCGCAAGGGGTTGAGGCACAACCTATGAAGCTATCACCAGCCTCTGCAGCACGAGTTCAATCCCCCGGCCGGCCAGGGAGCTACCCACATGGCGCGGCAGACCTCTCCTGTCTCCCCGCTGCTCCCCTCAGCAGTGGATTTCAGTCCGTCTGCCTGTTCTGCTCCCCACTCTGTCTCTGGTGGGTCCTCTCACCCCCCCACCTCTGGCCTGCACCCCAGCTCTTGTGTGCACACATAAATACACTTTTTTTTAAAAAAAAAAAAAAGCACGAAGCACAGACTGTGGACAGAGTCGTGAGCACACGAGCCCCTTGTGAGCCACCCTGAAAAACTGTCCCCACATCTTCTGGGGGGGCTTCTGTTCCTGGGATACCCCATCTCCCCAGCCCAGCAGGGTGGACCGAGATGGACATCCGGCTGCAGCTGCCCCAGGAAGTGGCCTCCCCGCAGCCAGGAGTTGAGACAGGCCCTTCCCAGCCATCCTGGGGCGCTGGCAGGGAGAAGAGCGCAGACTCCAGGCCTGGGCTCGTCCTGAGGCGAGGGGAGCAGGAGGGGAGCAAGCAGCTGCACAGAATCCTGCAGAGCAGGGGTCACCACCCTGGGGGGGGGGAGGGGGGGAGGGGGCCGGGCAGGAAGAGCAAGAGACAGAGAGGAGATTCCCGGTAGTCTCTGCTCCTGCCCTTCCAGACGCCTCATTCATCGCGCTGTCCAGAGACACCCCGAACCTTCTCATAGGCCCCTGCGCCCCGTCACCACGTCTCGCTCGAGACGCTTTCAAAGAGCTTCTGCTGCTCGCGGCTGTTTCCAAGTGAACAAGGACTGAGGACGCGCTCGCTACGCACGAGGCCGGCGCCTGCTTTTCCCCGGGGCTGGGACGCTGTTTTGGTTTCTCCCCCGCGTGCCACGTGCACTCCCTGCCCGGCCCTGCCGAGCAAGGGGCGGCTTCCCCGCCCGACGCGGTGCCAACAGGGCAGGCCTCGTCTCCCACCACCCGGAGGCGCCCGAGGGCCCGTCACCACCAAGTCTCCCGTCTACACGCCAGAACATTCTGCAAATACGGTTCCATCGGACTCACGTTCAGACAGCCCGGTTGGCGACGCGCGAGCTGGTTGGCACCCTCACCCGGTAACAAAGGCGGGAGACGCGATCTTTGAAGAGGTCCCTGCGATTTCAGGCTCACCCCGAACCCCATTACGGAGGAATGTTAAGCGGCACTTAGAAGGGCCCCGGCTAAATGGCTGAGCCGCCCCTTTGATGTTCCTGCTGCTGCCATCTTCCTTTTGAAACTTTCCAAGAAGTATTTTCCTTACAGGGCAGTGTCTGGGCTCCATGGGGGGCGGGGGGCTGTGTCTCCTCGGGGCGGGTGTGACATGTCAGACCCACGCGGACGGGGCGTCCTTGAGAGCAGACCCGTTGCCTGCGTCCACATCAAAGACACAGCGCGGGTGTGACACGTGACGCGGCTTGGAGAAATTTGGTTATCGCTGAAAGAACAAGGCCGAGACCCACACGCCAGCCCGCCGAGCCTTCCATGCCCGGAACGAGAATGGAGAACGGCAGAGAGAAAAGTTCTTGCCTTTGCAGGCGAGAGCAAGAGCAGACAGCCGCGAGCAGGGATCCGACCCGCTTTGTCGGCGCCGTCCGGGCAGCGCGTCCGGGCCATGGGAAGGACAGCTCTCGGGACAATGCGGCCTTTGTGCTGTCTGGGCCCGGCTCCCCTTTGAAGCCACGTCCTCGAGCCACACACTTTGATCTCTGGCCGAGCCCAGTAATTACACGACCGAGATGAAGTCTCCACCTGACAGATCCCAGTCTCCCTGTGTGGCCGTCCTCTTTGAAGAGGGAACAGCACACCCACCTATGCTGGAGAAGAAAACTTTCAACGGGTCGATGTCGGGACCCGAGGGCTCATTCCTGCGCCAAGGCAGCAGCAGCTGGGCCGGCCTCTCGAGCAGCGAGCCAGTCGCCAGCGTGCACTCAGCTGCGTCTGCGGCCGCTCTGCTCTGGACGGCCCCTTAGTCGCCCTCTGAGTCCTACGGCCAGTCCACACCCAGCCGCACCGCATCCCGACAGCAGCGGCTCCCCGCGGCCGTGCCCCGGCGCCCAGGCGGGCCGCCCATCACAAACGGCCCGAGGGCAGACGAGGGGGCCCCGGTTGCGCACCCCACGGAGAAGCTGCCTCCTTGGGGCTCGAGTCTGTCCAAATGTTAAAAGCACAGTCTTAAGTCAGGACACCCCGAATCCTCTCCAATACCGCCGCCGTCCCCTGCGCTGGCTCCAGACACCCTGCGGGACAGGTGAGGACTCGGAGCAGCGGCTGCGCCCTGTAGACGGCTTGGATCCGGCTGTCAGAGCCCCCACCCCAAACACGCCTCCCGCGGGCTCCCACCGGCGCGGCGGCCAGTGGAGCGAGAGGAGTGGAGGCTGCAGGCCACTCCCGCACCCCCTGTTCCCCGCCCCACAGGCTGTGGTGCTCAGCGCTTTTAAGCCTGTGGAGGCCTCTGGGCAGCTGTGTAGCTGGGGACACAGCACATCCCGATGACCGGGGGACGGGGTGCTGGGCACCTGGACGATGACAAGACAGCCGGAGCACTGTGCCCTAGGACGTGGGCACGGGGGTGGCACGGAGACGCAGTTTTCAAAGAATAAGAAAAGGATGGTGGCTCTGAGGGACCCCGGGGCCTTCCAGGCTTTGCTGGAGGGCAGGAGACCCCCGGCTGGGGAAAGCACAGGACCCTGGGGGTGGGGTGGAGAGGACTGGCGTGAGCTGCCGTGAGGTCTGAGTCAGGGGCCAGAGGCCGGAGAGCAGGTGCAGGCTTGTGGGGTGGCCAGGGCACCCAGGAAACTTGGGGCGGAGCGGCGGGGGCTTTGGGGGGGCGGAGGTGCGAGGCCACTGTGCTTCACACCACTGACGTGACCTGCGAGGCCCTGAGCCACATGTGTGTGCGCGGCACCAAGGTCCACTCCACGTCCGGTCCTACCCTTCACCACACCTCTGTCCTGCTCCCGGACCGACTGCTCCCTGCTGGTCACGACGCAAGCCCCCTCGGGGGACAGGCCTGCGTCTGCCGCCGCGTCGGGCTGGACGTGGCAGGTGCTCGGCGAGGCTGAAGAGCCGGCAGCCGCCCCTCCCCAGGCCCTCTGGCTCGGCGCGGCCTCCACCGCGTCTAATTGCTTGGGGAGGATGATATCATTACCGCCTGGAAGTGAACAACAAGAAATAAGTCTCGTGCGTGCAGCGGAGGGGGCCGGGCGCGCCATCTCCAGCCTCCCTCTGTGCCCCGCTCGCGCCCGGCCTGCCTCTGACCTTCTGAATTAAAGCCCCAGCCACGGGGGCCCAGGGAGCCCCTGTCCAAAGGGCCCCTGGGTGGTGATGATGGTCGGGAGTGTGGAAGCCGCGGGCCGAGAGGACAGGGTGCTCAGCTGAGGGAGAGCAAGGAAGGTTCCGGAAGCCGTGGCTCTCAGGGGGCCGGGCAGGGAGCCTCCACCCCCGGCCACCAGCCTGCGCGCAGCTCCAGAGCTCCTCCCGCCCCCGCGTGAGGCGTCACGGCCCCGGCAGAGATAACACAGTTTTCTACAGGAGGGCGCCGTGCACGCGTTACCCCAGCACGAGCTGCTGACGGTGCTGGGCCCGGGCGGGCCCCCGACTGGCGGCTGTGGCTGGGGGGCTCCCGGGCCCGCTTCAGGGCAAGGGTGTCCTCTGGTCCCGAGAGGCCTGAGGCAGGCTGGGCCCGGGGCAGCCGTGGTCTGGCAGGGCCCAGGAGACAGGTGCATACGAGGCGGAGGTGGGGTGAAAGCAGATCCAGGCTGGGGGTGTGCCTCGCCCCCAGAAAACACAGGCATTCACCCCCGAGAGATCACATGCCAAGCCCCACACCTGCGGCCTTCATGCCTCGCCGAGGCCCCCGTGGCCCCGTGCAGCAAGCGACCCACACAGCGTGGAGGGAACGTGGCCAGCCAAAGGGACGAGGCCAGGTGGCCGCTCCTCACACCCGGGGCTCGCCCACAGATGGCCGCGTGGGCTGCAGGGCGTGTGGGAGCTGCAGGAGGGGCCCCGGACACAGTGCGGCCGCTGGCAGGGCGGCTTGGGCCCGCGGGACCCCGCTTGCCAGGCAGGAGTGCCACCACCTGCATCCTCTCGGGGGTGCGCTGTGGGGAGAGGCCAGCGTGGGGGCTGGCAGTTGCCCCCTCCACGGGACGCGCCCTGTGCTGCCCTCGGTGGGGGCCGCAGTGTCCCTGGACACCCGGAGGTCCCGGACGTGGGGCGAGGGGTGGCGTGGCAGGCGATGGGCGAGGCCCAGCAGGGGGCGAGCAGACTGCCTGTTCCTCCCAGACCCCCCCACCCCGGTGCCGGTCCAAATGGCTCAGCCACGGTTACTTCTGCGGGAGGCCGGGCAGGCCGAGGCTGTTTTCACTTAGGCTTTGTATGACACGTTCATGACCGAAATCGAGAGTTGCCATGGTTACCTGTGTGCCATTAAACAGCACAATCTCCACTAAGGTCTCCCCATCGGGGTTACCCAGACATTTTTAATCGGTGCCAAGTCACTGCTGCCTCGTGCAAGGTAACGGAACCCTTGCTCTTAAAAGAGCAGAAGAAACGGGAAAGAAAGTTCATGTGCATCTAGTTTATGTTTCAAGGCATTTCAGGGACCAGCCACGGCTCCGGGTTCCCAGCAGCTGGGAGCGCTGCGCTGTAGCTGGACATCTGGAGCGAGGCTTAGAGTAGAAACACATTTGGGTTTTGGCACGGAGCACCGGCCTCGAGTCCAGCCGTCATTAACAGCTTCTGTACAGGCCTGCTCTTCCTCCAGGGGCTATAAAAACCAGGCAAACCTTTGTTCAACCTAAACTTCCTTTCTCGGTCAGCTGTCCCGGCTGGCTCCCCAAGCTGGTGGCCCCGCTATGTCCCCTGGAGACGGCAGGGACAGGCGGCTGCTTCATAAGCAGCATGATCCGCCCACCAGACCCAGAAGAAGACAGACGCCACGCGAAGTCGTCTTCAGCTCAGCTCTTCAACCTTGTGCGCAGCAGGTCACCCGAGATCGGGGGACTAGCAGGTGCTGCTTCTGCAGGTGCGGATGGGAGCAGAGACTGTTTCTAAAGGGGCCGCAGGGAGACCAGCGTGCCAGCCCGCGGAATCTGGGGGAGCAAGCCCGCCTGCTTCGTCCCTTGGACTGGAATCACCCACACAGCACGTGCACAGAGCAGCCACGGCCTGTCTGGCTTGACGCCCAGTGGCCCCCACTCACAGGCGCAGGAGCTTGTGGATGCCAAGCAGTACCTGGCTTCCGGGCACCGGCCGCCCGGCTCTGGGCCACCGCACTTAAGCGGAAGATCGCAAACAGGATCTGAGAGGCGGAGTTAAGGCAATGCCTTCATCCCAGGGCGACACGGCAACACTGAAGCTTGCTCTAACAACGACTGGAGAACAAGTCACAGCTCGGACTCGGGGCAAACCAAATCCAGCCGACGTAGGACATGGATGTGGAGCAGGTGCAGTGGACGGGGCAGCGCAGATGACTGTTTCCTGGCGACACGCCGTTGCTGTCTGGCTGGGCAGAGGACATTCTATAGCGCAGGATCGTCTAGTTTTTTTGGACAATCCACTGTTGTGTCTTTTATTTCTTTTGGTGGGGTGGTGTGCTTGGCCGCCTGTGTGGGAAAAAACCCACTGGGTAATCTGTAGCTCAAGAGGCACCAGCTATCATCATGAGAAAAAGGGTCCTTTGGGCACCTGCTGTGTTGAAATTAGAGATTTGTATTATTCTGTAACCAGCCTATAAATGGACCCCCGAACAAAAACACACATGGACTTGGTTAGGGCTCCACGGGTCTGTTTCAGAAGAACACTCTGAAGATGGACAGAGAGCGGTTCCTTCATTCTAGACCAGCGGCCCACAGACTTTAGAGTACCCCCAAACCACCTGGAGGGGCTTTAAAAATAGACTCAGGCTCTCATCCCAGAGGGTCAGCGGGGCTGGGGTGCCGGTGAGGACACCGCTTCTAACAACTTTCCAGTGACGCTGATGTTACTGGTCTAACCTTTGCGAACCGCTGCTCTGGGGCCTGGCTGCGGCGCCGAATCGCATGGGGGGCTTTTGAGGTTCCTAACGCCTGTGTTGAAATCCAGGCACACTAAGTCAAGGCCTTGGAGGGGAGCCCACTTGTCGGAGATGCTGGGACTACATATGGCACAGGCCTAGCATACCAGACACGGAATGGATACAAAGATGAAACGGCTTCTTAAATCAGGAGTAGGGAGGCAGAGGCACACAGCCCTCGACAGAGACAGCGATGTATGAAAGTAAAAGCAGGCAGCACAGGTGGGGGGATGAGGAGGCTTCAGAGCAGACAACACGGAGGATGTTCCTTGGGGTTTGGGTCAATGTCTGCAGGGTAGACATGGAAAGATCTTCCTGGGAAAGAGAGCAGCGAAATCAAGGCAAAAAGTGATAAAGGCATAAATTTGTCTAGAAGACCTAACAATAATATATAGCCCCAAAGAACAGCTTCAAAATACATGAAAGAGGGCCTCCCCGGTGGCTCAGCGGTTGAGCGCTGGGTTGTGAGGCTGCCCGCGGCCTCTGCGGCGCCGGTTCGATCCCCGGCTGCTCCGCGGCCACCGCAGGAGGGTCCCACACGGCGCGCAGACCTCTCCTGCCGCCCGCTGCTCCCCTCAGCAGTGTACTTCGGTCCTTTTGCCTGCTCTGCTCCCCGCTCTGGCTCTGGTGAATTCTCTCACCCTCCTGTGCTTCTGACTGTACCCAGTGCTTGTATAAATAAATAAAAATAAATCTTTAAAAAAAAAAAAACAAAATACATGAAAGAAAACCTGATGGACGGGGGAAATAAACATCTCGGCAATGATGGCTGGAGACTTCAGTACCCCACTCGCGTTAAAGGATAGAATTAGTAAAACCAATGAAGCTGGTGACGCTCCACACAGGTCTTCCCAGCTGCACTGGGGCAGTCTCCAGGATAGACTACATATGTACGATTTGATTTTTATGAAATGCCTGGAGTAGGAAAACTCATGTACAACCGCCAGGGTCGTGGTTGCAAGAATGCAGAGGAAGGAGGCCATGGGGAGTGACTTCTCCCAGGCCTGGACTTCTTTATAGTGTAATAAAAATGTCCTGGAGTTACATAGTGGTGACGGTTACACAATTTAAAAACTATACTATAACCCAGTGAATTGTACACTTTAAGGTTAAAGTTTCCTGGCAGGCGAGGGCCAGGTGTCTGGCAAAGGAATGGAATACACAATACACGGGTTGCTCTGCCTGTATCGTAAGAACTGATCTCCAAAAACTAGCATCTGAGCAGAAATTAGGGGGAAATGAACATATAGACTGAGGTGAGGCATTTGTAATCGTCACATACCGTTTCACTCACTTCTTCTACAAGCACGGACTGAGGCCCTTCTGTGTGCAGCCTTTGCAAAGGGCCAGGGACTCAGTGCAGAACCAGGCAGACATGGTTCACCTGCGTCCTCCTGGGTCTGCGTCAGCCACACTGCAGCCTCAGAGCCCAGCTGCGAGCAGGAGAATAGTTGTTTTTGCACTTACAAAGCTGTAATACCATTGGTTTTACCCACTTTGCAGAACAGTTGGTGAATGACAGTGGATAATCAGCATGAGAACGAGAAGCGGCATCTCCAAGAAGAGGAGCCCGTCCTGTGTCCCGGCGTCGGGCGCGGACAGCGGCTCAGCCCCGCGGCAGGTGCGAGCCTCCGTGCAGATGGGCCGGGCAGGCTCTGGACGCTCTAACAAAGCCCCAGTGTTCGCACCAAACACTGCGGCTCTGACTCTGTATCTCAGCCTAGCTTGTAACTTGTCTCCCTTCACGCAGGCGGGGAGCAACTCGCCAGGGCACGTGGCGTTCTGGTCTGCTCCGCGCTACAGTTCCTATTGGAGACGCGAGCCGGTGTGTGGGTTTGCACATCAGTCTCCTCTGTGCTGGGAAATGTCAGCTTTTTCCTAAAGCCTGACAACCTGCACATTAAATCCCCCACATGGCGATCATGCCCATGAGATTGTCTCTGGGATGCTGCTGGGAGAAAATCTTAGAGTAAAACCCTGCATGTCATCAGTCACTCAGTGGCGCTTAATGGATGTCTCCCCCGAGCTAAGAGGTCTGTGAGATATAAGACAGCAAGACCGAGAAGGCTCTCCTGGATCGAGGTATTTCTTGATAACTTTCATTTGAGGAACTTAAAGCAATTCACAGACATGAATTAAACCCTGAGAGTGTGAGATTACACTCAGAATTTTAAATGAAAAGAGTGAGGATATGAATTTATTTGATGTTTAATGGAATGTTTCCTATCAAATGGAAATATTTCAATATTGAGCACATGAAAAAATGACCAGAGGCCGTGGCAAAGAATGGTTCTATGAATATGGGCAAACAGCTGTCTCAGTTTTCCAGGACTCTATTCTTATTGCAGTGTTTCGTTGAATGCCATCTGGGAAAAAAGAGTCACATACATATACACGGACTACTATGCAGCTATGAAAAAGGACGACGGCCTGCCATCTGCCACAGCATGGATGGAACTGGAGGGGTCAATGCTGAGGAAAACAAGTCAGGAGGACAAAAAGCCAGATGCTGTCACTTACACGTGGAATATAAACACTCAAAGGGTCAGACGGAACCAAAACAATACCACACCCTGGGGACTGAGGCTACGAGGCGGGAGGTGGGGTGGGGAGGACGTGGGGATGGGGCCGTCGGTCGAGTGGGGACGGAGGGGACCTTGGTGGTGGGCGTGGGGTGGTGGCCTGAGTCTGAGGAGGGGGAATCCTACGCCTGGACTCACACACGGTGTTGAGAACCACTGTTACTTCAATGACATAAATATTAAATTAAAAAAGAATCATTAAGGAAATCAATTGTATGCATTTAAGGGGCTTATTGTACTTAATTTTTTAAAGATTTATTTATTTTTATAAATCTTTATAAATTTATAAAATTTTATTTTATAAACCTTTTAAATCTTATTTTAAGAACCGGGGTACAGGCCAGAGGTGTGGGGGGGTTGTGAGAGGATTCACCAGAGACAGAGCGGGGAGCAGAACAGGCAGACTGAAGAAATGCACTGCTGAGGGGAGCAGCGGGCGCGGCAGGAGAGGTCTGTGGGCCGTGAGGGTTGCTCTGCGCCGGGTGGGGATCGAACCAGCACTGCAGCGGCTGCGGACGGCTTCACAGCGCTGCGCTCAACCCGCTGCGCCACCGGGGAGGCCCTTATTATACTTTAAATGGGCTTAACAGAAGTCTCAGACGGCGGCTCCGATTACCAGGCAGAGCTGGTTGATAATCAGACACTGTTGACAAACTGGGGTTTGTTGAGTGCGTCAGAGTTCATAAAGCTCCTGCGGGGACTGAGACGCCCTCCGAGTCGACCCTTCCACGGGCCTGCGACCGGCTCGGGATGACTCAGTGAGTGCGGGGCCCAGGCCTGATTCGTTTCTTGTTTATTATCTTTCTCCTGGACCGAGTTAAAGGCTTCGAGTATCTTAAGGTCATGCAATCATCTGCTTCGAGGTTCAGGCTTTGAATTTTTAAATCGGCCAAGTTCTTGTCCAAATACTAGACAGAAACTCAAAAGGGGACACCAGAACCGTGGGGCGTGTGATTTAAGCTTTCCTTTCCCCTGCGCCGCAGGCGTTGCCAGCCACTCAGTCCACAGAACTTCCCCTCGAGTCCACCTGTTCTTTCCCCTACACCGCGAGAGACGGAGGCTTGTTCTAACCCACTGCCTGCGTTGCCTGCAGCTCGGGGGTCAGCAGAAACGGTTACCATGGCAAGCGGCACATACCACAGAGGGCCTCGTCCTCCTGCGCCGCTCTGCCGTGTGCCTAGCGACAGCGCGGGCTCTTCTGAGGCTGGGACTGACCAGAGAAGCTGACAGAACAGCGGCACCAGCGCACACTGACGCTGGCCGGACAGCGCCCCGACTTCCCCCGACACTCGCCCATCCCAGGCCGGGAGAGGCTCGCACTGCGCCTGGCAGAGCAGGAGACCGGCCCAGGGGTGGGGCGCCCCGCGCTGTGCGGTCAGCCCCGCTTTCCTGTCGGCCGTGGACCCAGCTCGCGGCCCTGGAATACCAGAGACCTTCCCAGCGCGTGAAGGGCCACTTTCGACTTCATTTCCTTGTAAATACCTTTCCCTGACTTCAAAGCTGAGCTTTCACTCAGATCGAAATCCCCGTCTCTAGAAACCTGCAGCTGAGGGAGCCGAATCAATAGGGCGGACATTAAACCATCGGATCTGCCTTTATTCCCTGCCTGGGGCACCCTGGAGCTCCGAATTGCGGGAGGCCCCGGGGGCAGTGCCCACCTGTTCCCGCCACGGCCGGCCCCCTCCCGCGGCTGTTGTGAGCAGTGCCGTCGCCTTGCGCCCCTGAGCCCAGGCCGGTCACGGAGCAGGCCAGAGACGCGGACAACGGCCGTGCGGACGGCTGAAGGGCGGCGTGCTCACCCGCCGCGCGCTCTGGAGGTGGCGAAGGCCTCGGCGGCTCAGAGGCACGCAGAGGGAGGCCTTGGCCAGGGCCAGGAGTCAGCATGGCCGGCCTGGCCGCAGGCATGGCCCGCCTCCGTGGACGGGACGGCGCAGGCAAAGCGGGTGCCCCGCAGCCGGCCTGCCCTCTGGACGTCCCCTCGGGACCAGGGCGGAGCACAGACGCTCCCGAGTGACCTCGGTGAGGGCGCACAGGCGCGTGGGGCGCGTGGACGGCCCCGGAGCAGCTGTCAGGCCGGCCACGCTGACTCCTGGCCCTGGTCAAGCAGCCTCCACATTACAGGGTCTCCGAATAAGAAAACACTGTCTTTTTTGTTTGTTTGTTTTGTCTTAATAATAGGGCACTTCAGGTTGTCTAATGAAAACCAGAAGCTGATGACCTCACGCCATCCAACACTGGCTTTTGTGCAAAAAGGCAATAGTGAAATAACGTGGGCCCTTGTCTAAATAAGACTCATAAATGATGCCAGCTCGATGGGAAAAAATAGCATTAACCTTTTAAAACATTAATTTAGACTTTTACTGGGACACAAAGGATCCCCGGCGTCTGAAAGCAGGCATTGTCTCTCCTGTGGCAGCAGAACCATGGCTCGGTGCGCCGCGGCGGGGGGTGTGCCGAAAGCCGGTCATTATCACGGTGTTCGCGGCCGGCTGCCAATAAGCCTTTATTTGGCAAAGTAGAAAACCGCCGACAAATGGGATTCTTCCGTGGCAGGACGTCCCTGCTCAGGCCCGGGCAGCCTGGGAGGGCCGGGGAGACCGAGGCTGAGCCGTCCGGGGCCAGGCCCCGGGGGGTGGCTCGGGGGTGGCTCTCGCTTCTGCACACGGGGGCCGTGGGCTTTCTGCAGCCCCTTGTTCCGCTCAGTCCCTGCCAGAGCCAGCACCGGAGGACGAGGCTCCAGAACGCCCAGCGCCCTGCGCGGAGTCTGTGCTTCCAGGCTCCGTGAGTGAGCAGGGCCCCCTCTTCAGGGCGGGCAGGGCACCTGTGCGGTCACCTTGGCAGCCCCCGACCCCGGAGGCCCTCAGAGGTGCAGGAAGCTGCAGGCGCCTCCTGCGAAGTGGCTTTCATGGGAAGATCTGGGCTGCGAGCCTGGGCTCTCATTACCATCCCATCCGGGGAGCGGGGGCGTGTTTGGAATCCGACGGAGTCTCCGCGGCCTTAATTACACATTTTATTTCCAACACCCAACTGCAGTGGTTGAAGAAGCCCGCACAAAGCGGCACTGAGCACCCCGCGAGCTCCCGCTGGGGAGGGCGGGACGAAGGAACAGCCGGTGATGGAAATGAAGGCCCTGTGCGTCCAGCAACCTCCCCAGGAGGACGGTGTCAAGAAATGAGCCACAGCTCCCCCGGCGCGACGGCAAGGCCCTGACTCCCCAGGGAAGGCCGTGAGCCCCTGAGCGCACCCCGGGGTGGGGCGCCGGGAGCCCTAGTGAGGTCCTCCGTGCACGTGAACCACCCACACAAGGACGAGCCCTCATGCCAGGCCCAGGGCCGATGGCTGAGCAGAGAGACTCTGTCCCTGCTCCGGGCCGGGGTGAGCCGGGCGCCCAGGACGGGGCGGGGGCCAGCAGGCTGAGGTGGGGCGGAGGGTCCCTGGTGAACTGCCCGGGAGGAATTAACCAGCTGAGCCCAGGAGCAGCGGCCCTGGGGCCAGATGGGGCCAGAGGGGCCTGGAGGGAGGGAGCTGGGCCGGCGCAGGCAGAGAGAGCCCTTCCTCCCCCCAACCCCCCATGGGCCCTCTACACCCAGGAATGAACACCCTCTTCTGATGGAGGGCAGGCTCACCTGTCCTCTCACCCCCCGCTGGCGCGATGCTGCCCACTCTGTGACCCCCTCATGCTGACAGTGACCCCTCGCGTCTGCCCCGCTCGGGACGCAAACACAAGTCGGGATTTCCGGGTACGGCACGGTCTGGGGGGCTGACGACCCCCTCGGGACCAGGACCTGCTCCGCAGGGACCGGGGGCCATGGGTAGAGGAACGAGAGCCTGCGACGGGGCCACGTAGACGCTCGCGAGCTCCGGACCAGACCTGGGCCTCCTCCCGCGGCAGGGACGTCGTCCTCTTGTTCCTCCTCAGCGAGAGCCGAGACTGCCCCAGGATAGGCCGGAGGACACGCCGCCCTCCTCTCTGCGGCTGACCAGGGCTGCCTGCCGCCTCCACGGGCGGAGGGACCCCGCGGCTCTCTCCGGGGGCTGCTCCGGGCACAACGGAAGGTCTGATTTTGTCAGAATGAGGCCCAGGAAGCCTCCAGGAGCAGCTGGGCAACGAGTCACCCGGGGGGCCGAGCGGACACAGCCGACGCCTGACCCGGGCGCCCTGGGCAGCAAGGACAGAGGCGGCGCTTCCGAGGCCTGGGGTCGGCCTGCACGGCGATGTCCAGGTGCCCACTGGCTGCGCTTCCTCAGGCGCTGGGGCAGACTCAGGGCGTGGGCTTCTAGCCGAGGGGTGGCCCTGTGGCTCCGAGCCTCTGCCTGGCCCACCGTGTCCCCGCTGCAGCAGGCCTCGGCCGAGGGCTCCGCTGCAGTCCTGCGGAGCCCAGGAGCACGGAGCCCTGGGCAGCCCCGCCGGGCGCTGGCCCTGCTTCCTGACGGAGTGACCTCGCTGTGCAGCCAGAGCCGTCCAGGAGGGGGTCAGCCTGCCCGGCGTGGGATGCAGGCAGCAGGCACATCTCCCCGCCGAGCCTCAAATCGTCTGGTGCTCACGTGGGCGAGGGTGGCGCTCTCCTGGGCTCTCGCAGGAGCCCCAGGCGAGGCCAGTTCCCAAAGCCGAGTCACAAGGAGACAGAGGGGCGGCCGGGCCAGCTTCCCAGGAAGGAGACGGTCCTGGCCAGGTCGCCTCCTCGTTTTCCTTTACACACCACGCCCGCCCAGGGCTGCAGCAAGGCAAACAGAAACAGGCCAGGACACCTGAGGCTGACAGGGGCGCCCCGTCCAGTGGGGTCACCCCCGGGGCATTCAGAGCAGGGCTCGGTGAGGCCTGCAGAGCAGGGCCAGGAGGCACCCACCGCCCCTCTGCTCATATGGAGGGCACATGAGAAGCAGGTGCCCAGGACTGACCCTGGCGGAAACACAGCTGGCCTCACGGCCGGGCATACTGACCACAGCCCAAGCGGGCCTGGGCCGCTCTGCCTCAGGACCAGCCCCAGCAGGCGCCAGCAGGTCACGCGAGTGCGGTGCCCATTACCAAGTGCCTGGGCCTTGGGCTCAGCCAGCAAGTCCCCCCTGGCCACCCCACGGCCCCCCGTCCAGGGGGACGCTCTGGCCCCGCACATGAGCCGGCGGGAAACGCTGACATGCTCGCCTCGTGACCCCAGGCTGCCCTCTGCTCGCACGGCCAGTCTCCTCCCGAGAGGCTCGGGGAGCCCACCTCCCTGCCCCCCCTGCAGGCGCCCAACCCCGCCTGTGTGGACGAGAGGCCGCTGCCCAGGCCGCCCCCTCCCCCGCTCGCCGGAGGCTCCTCCAGTGAGTCACTCCTTCCCGCCCGGAGCGGGGGCCGCGGCTGTAGCTGTGGGCCTCTGGGCAGCTGCAGGGATGCGTGGGCCTGGGCAGCCGGCTTGCTGTGGCTGCCCTGGCCAGCGCGTGCCCTGTCCACCCTCTCGCCAGCTGGCAGGGTGTCTCCAGGACCCCCACAGGAAGCGGGGTTCCCAGCGACGACCCTGCTCCGGGCCTGCTGGGCTAAGGCAGTTGCCTAAGCGGTTCATGCTTCATTTTTTCCAACTAGAACAACAAGGCTACTCAGCTCCTCGAGGGGTGATCCGAGGACATATTAGCCAACCTCTGAAACCACCTTCAGGGCTGGGCCGGGGAGGGAGGGTGGCCGCATTCACCCAGAAGCTCCGGGCTCACGTAATGACGACAACCAACAACCGCCCCGCGTGCCTGGGCTGAGAACACGCGGCCAGGAAGCGAGCCCAGCGCTTGGCCCCGGAGCGGGCTCGCGAGTGCGAGGCAGTGACAACGCAACACAGCCGACCCGGGCTCCGTGCCCCTGGCTGGTGTCGCCCGCAGAAGTGGGCGGGCTCGGTGGTGACGGGGGTCCTCAGCCGTGTCCCACGGCGCCCGCCCCGGGCCAGCGCTGACACCACGGGCCTGGGCTTGGCCGCATCCCCGGAGCCGGTGGCGGCTCAGCAGGGGAGGCAGTGCCGGGAAGGCAGTCGCGGCAGGAAGAGAGCAGCCGTCGGGCGGACAAAGTCGCACCAGGCCTGCGTGACCGCGAGCCCAGCCTCGGGCCAACGGGGCGCCCTGGCTGAGAGGGGCTGACCTGCTTGGTCCCCGGGTCCAACGCCGAGGGCTTGTCAATATCCAGCGGCACCATGGAGCTCTGCCCAGGAGACCCCCGCCCCCCCCCCCGGGTGAGAGCGCCAGGCCCGCCCGCGCCACCGCAGAGAGGGACCGTCGCCACGGCCCGCGGGGGCTTGGGCAAAGCACCACCATCTTCTCTGGGCCGATGGAGCTCTGCCCCGGCCCTGACCACTCCCTGCCTGCAGTACGTGCTCACGCGGGCTCCGGAAACCATGACAGTAACCGCCCATCATCGCACGCAGATTTGTCTTGCAAATAATCAGGCCCATCCATCCATCCACCGTCCACCCAGCCATCAGCTATCGATCGCTCCTTCTCTGCATCACCTACCCTCCATCTCTGCTCTTATCATCTCTCCATCATTTATCCACCGCCTACCGCTGCGCTGATACATCCACTAATGCCAACGTGGAGAGAGAGACGGATTGCATGTCCGAGTACACGGCTCCCAAAGATTTCAAAGAATCCAAAGAAATAAAGTCTAGAAACTACCTATTTGCTGTTTACACCAGTCCGTGGGGAGTAACTTCCAGGAACTTGCTGCTTGAAAATTTAAGTTTGCATTTCATTTTTCTTTCCTTTCACTTTTATTTTTTTTTGGCCCCGAATTCCCTATTTGGACATTAAGGGGCGACGGCCGATTCTGTGTCCACTCCGCTCTCATCCAGCTCCAGGGGGGTTAGCTACTGTGTCTCGGGCTGTGGATTCAGGACTCAAGAGAAACAGAAACTCACTCCCTGTCCTCACGGGGTCCGGAGCCTGGGGGTGGGGAGTGGGGGGAGAGGGCAGGCGGCCTCAGCGAGCTGCGTGGAGCAGAGGTGGCCACTGCAGGACAGTGGGGGGCGGGGGCCGCGGCAGGGGAGGGGACACTGGGGACGATGGTGACGGGTCCCGGGGGCCATGGCGGGGGGAGAGCTACGGGACGCCGCTGGGGGGAGACATCAGATACTGTCCAGAGGTGGGCGATGATGTCAGAGAAGTCAGACATTTAACGACAACAAAAATAATAAAGCAGCTCCGGGATTTGCTCCCTGGGACCCGCCTGGGGCCTTCGCCCCGTCCCGATACCCCCCACCGTCCACACCTGCAGGAGTTAGGCCGAGAGCGGGGAGCGCGGGTCCGGGAGGCTGGCGCGCGGTAGGTGCTGAGCGGGACACTGTCCCCCGAGTGACTCTTGCTCAGCACAGCCCTCGGCTCCTCCAGTGCAGCCGCGACCTTCCCCGACACGAACCGCGTGTGTCATCCTGGGCGCGCACGGAGCTGCAGAAGTGTTGGCCTTTTATTTATTTATTTATTTATTTATTTATTATAGAGGCATGTTTTTATTTATTTATTTATTATATTTGTTTGTTTTGTTTATACAAGCACTGGGTACAGTCAGAAGCGCGGGAGGGTGAGAGGATCCACCAGAGCCAGAGCGGGGAGCAGAGCAGGCAGAAGGACCGAAGTACACTGCTGAGGGGAGCAGCGGGCGGCAGGAGAGGTCTGCGCGCCATGTGGGACCCTCCTCCGGTGGCCGGGGAGCAGCCGGGGATCGAACCGGCGCCGCAGAGAGTGTTGGCCTTTTAAACGGACGGAGACAGGGCGAGGGCAGGAAGGGGGCTTCTCTTAGGAAGTCCCCCCGGTGTCCATGCCAGGCTGCTGGGGAGCAGACGTGCGTCACCTCTGCAGCGCGGAGGGACGTTGGAGGGGCAGCTCGGTCTGCCCTGCCCTCCTGAGCCCTCCGGCCTGGCCGGCATTTGCCGGGCGTGTGGCGGGGCTCCGGGCCTCGGGCACAGGGGGGCCCAACCTCCACAGCTGGGACCTGGCACTGAAGGCCCCACCCGGGTCCCCACCCAGCCTGCTGCCTCCCCTGCGGGGCACGGGGCAGGCGGGCCGGGCCCGGAGGACTCCTGGTCTGTGAAGGCCACGGGAGAAGCCGGGGAGGCAGGAGACGAGCCTGTCTCTTCGGCTGCCCGAGCTGGGAGTGCGTCACGCAGAGACGAGGGTCCGCGACGCGTCCTGTCACCTTCCTAATCCAGGGCTGAAAGCTGCTTCGCATGAAGGAAGAACAGGGCGCACAGGGCCCCCCGCCGCCCTCCCACGAATAAGCTGGGTGCTCGGGCACCCCCTCCCCGGGCCTGACGCGGGGGTCGACGTGTGCCTCCTGACTAGGCCCCTCCGATGGAAAGCAGCGGTGGGGAGACTCGGGGTCCCCGTGCCGCCCGACGGGTGCGGCTCTCACGGCGGCCAGAGCAACGAGCAGGCGCAGGGCCGCCCGGAGGAAACGGTTCTCGAAAACACCACGTTCCTTATGCGAACTCTGGCCTCTTCGAGGAAGCGAGGAAGCGGGTCGCCTCTCCGCAGAGCGAAGGAAAGCGTGAGTCGGCGGGAGGGCGCGTGGGTGGGGGCTGGCAGTGGCAGGGGTGGGCGAGCGGGCGCGGGGGGAAGAGCGTGAGCAGCGAAGCCGAAAGGAAGCGTCACAGGAAACACCTCTCAGGCGCCTTCTGCCCGGGCAGCCCCAGAAAACTGCATTTGCTCAGAAAAAAAAATCCCACTAAATGACAAGCAAGAGCTTGAAATGGCCGGGCTGAGCCTGGTGGGAAACGGCGCCCCTTTCAAGTGAACTAACATTCCTGGAATTCGCCCCGGGCGCCCCCAGAGGAGAGCCGCCCGCGCCTGGGGACAGGCCTGCTCCTGCCTTGGCCGCCTGCTGTCCCTCGCGCTGTCCCTCCGTGGCCTGAGCCCGCGGGCTGGGAGCTGAGGGGGAGAGGGAGGGAGGGAGGGAGGGAGGGAGGCAGCCGCACCACCGCTGCAGCCCCCGGGCCGCCCGGGGCCTCTCCCTGCCGGCGGCTTTCGCAAGAAGTGCCGGTCTGTGCTGTGAATCTGCCACCTGACGACCAGCTGGTCAAAGTGCCACAGGGAACCTGGTTTTTTCCAGAATTACTAATTCGTGTCCAGTGTCCTGCCCTTCGCTCTACACGCAGCGCGGCGGCTGGGAACCCTGGCCCGGTGGCCTGGCCGCGGGAGGCGCGGGGAGGCTGGGGCGCGGGGAGGCTGGGGCGCGGGGAGACTGGGGCGCGGGGAGGCTGGGGCGCGGGGAGGCTGGGGCGCGGGGAGACTGGGGCGCGGGCCCCGGCGCGGCCGGAAGTGAAACCTCGCTCAGAAAAGCAGCCATCAGGGAGGAAGTAGCTTTAAAAGGCACCAAACAGGCACCAGGATGTGTCTGTTTTCCAGCTGGCTGAATTTATTATTATAAAATACCGAAGGTGACGAAGAGGATTCCTCTTCCCGAGGCCAGGGCAGCGCAGAACCCGGGCCCGAGGCTGGTGCCGCCTGCTACGAGGGCGCGAAGGGGACAGGATCTCGACGCCTATTTTTCTTGCTCCTTTTCAAGGAAATTATTTCGCACTGCAAATCTGTTAAGAGGAAATAAAAGCGGCCCCAGGATGAAGCTCTTCCCCAGAGCGCTGCCTCCGACCGAGGAAACGGCTGTGTGGGGCATCCCGTCCAAGATGGAGACGCAGCCCACCTGGACCGTCCGTGTCCCTTACTACTCCACGTAACTGGCCCAGAAGTGACAGAGAAGGGGCTGGCGGAGTCGAGCATCTGTCAGGAGAACCGGGAAGCCTGCCCAGGGCCCACGCCGTGAGGGGAGGGGCCGGGCCTGGGATCCCGCTGTCTCCGTATCTTCCAGCCCAAGTCTGGCCGCGGCTGCTGGACAGTTTCAGGCAATGGTCTTAGAGGTGAAAGGTAGGAGGAGGCCTGAGGGCTGGCCGCAGGGAAGGCCTCCTCCTGCCACCTGCTCTCAGCCTTCAGGCACCTGGGGCAGGTGAGGCCCTGCGGACCACGCTCCGGCCAGGTTCTCCACAGCCGGAGGCCTGCACGGGGCCCCAGTCGGGGTGACCGGCCGCAGCCGAGGTTGGGACAGCCTGGCGTCGTGGGGAGCCTCTGGCTTCTTGCAGCCACCCCACCCCGCCATGGGGTGCTTCTGAATGGCATTACCCACAGAGAAAACTCGGAGGAGCATCGGACTTAAAATAGTTTACGAGGGCCTCCCTGGTGGCGCAGCGGTTGAGCGCTGGGTTGCGAAGCTGCCCGCAGCCTCTGCGGCGCCGGTTCGATCCCCGGCTGCTCCCCGGCCACCGGAGGAGGGTCCCGCATGGCGCGCAGGCCTCTCCTGCCGCCCGCTGCTCCCCTCAGCAGTGTCCTTCGGTCCTTCTGCCTGCTCTGCTCCCCGCTCTGGCTCTGGTGAATCCTCTCACCCTCCCGCGCTTCTGACTGTGCCCAGTGCTTGTATAAATAAATAAATAAATCTTTAAAAAAAAATAATTTACGAAACGGCGAGCTCCAGGAACCCTGTCTGCGGACACCAGCAGAGCTGGGCAAGCGGCGCTGGCCGTTCTGCTCCTTCCCTGGCCGCTCGTCGTCCACTCCCTGGAACGTGGTTGGGGCGGCCGGGTGGGGGCGTCCCCGCTGGCGACTCCCCGCACAGGGCCTGCTGGCCCAGCAGCCGGGGCTCGCCAGGGCTTTGTGGGACGCGCCCTTCTGCACCACGTGTGTAGCTCCAGAAATAAGACCAGCAATGAAACAGCCAGTGCTGAGAGGCCCAGACAGACGCGCTGTGTTTCCCGCATCGCAGGCACCGATTTCGGAGGAAGCCCCGGGACACAAGACGGAGATGCCCCTTGGAAGAGCAGGACGGCTGGATCTTTTCTGCTCATGAAACGAGAGAACATGTAGTCCGGTACCCGTTTACCTTGACCAACCCCCTCCTAGGCGTCCGCAGAGAGGATCTGGATTATAAGGGACAACAACAGCATCTGGCCACGCCCCCAAGCGCGTGTCCCCCCTCACTGTAGCCGCCCGACCCTACTGTGTGCTAAATGGGACAGGCCAGACAGGCGGCAAACCATCTAGAATGTAGAAATGGCCTGAGAATAAGAAACAGAGACGAGAGTCCCAGAAGTGAAGGCCAGGCCAGGAGGTCAGCCCAGTCCACGCACGACACAGACGGTCAGGTGAACGGGGGCCGGGCGCAGAGTGGGGGCTACGGGTTAGCCCTTCAGCTGCTTCTCTGATGGGCGGCTCAGCCCCAGGGCCACCAGGCACACGGAGCTGACCTCTGCATCTGGACAGCCCAAGGCGGGGGCTGAAGGAATCCTCCAGAAAGTCTGGGAAAGCAGGAGCAGAGGACAAGCTTGTGGCTCCCTCCCGGCTACAGCCCACGAGAGGATTCCTTGTCCAGCTACGTCTGAGCGGATAACAAGCCACCTCCGCGCAGTTCCGGGCTCGGGTGGAGGAGAGCCCGCTGGGTTCAGTAACTTGCTCTCTTCGGCTCACAAGCGGGGCTGGAGGAGACGAAGCCTGGAGCACTTACAAGGGCAAGCCCGCAGCTGAAATGCTGCTTTCCTTGGTGCAAGGCTGGATGTGGCTCTTCTCCATCAGCCAAAGGCACCGGGAGGAAACGCAATATTCCTCAGGGAGCAATGCTGCCACGGGCCCCAGGCCACTGGCTGGCCCCTCCCTTCCGGGAGGCTCCACATCCCCCTGGGGTCCAGCTCCCCACCTCCGGCTTCTGGAACATTTAAAGGAACACCGTCATCCAGGGGAGGTTTGGGGTCTATGGCGAAAATGCGCCAGCACCCCCGACCAGACCCGCGGCCTGGGTGTGCAGGCCGGACAACAGGACATTAATGTACTCAGCGCCTGAAGTTCCCCCCGACTATTTCCACGTGGAAATAAAATTTGAAGAGCTGAATATTCTAAACGAGGCACACGCCCACAGGTTTCTACCTCGTGCTGCAGACGACTCATTGCTACTGACCCAACTGCTGATGGCGCCACCACCACATTATCAATGAATTCAATCGATCATCCACATGTTCGAGGTATCTATGCACACATGACAATCGATGCCTAGCATGTCTACTCCTGTTACCTTTCATCTACTCACCTATGATCTAGCAACCTACCATCTAGCACGTATCTCCATCTGTCACCTCTCTCTCTCTCTCTCTCTGTCACCCGCGTCTGCACAGCCCTTTGAGTGCCTGGGGCACCTGAGGAAAACAGGTGAGTACACCTGATCTACACACACAGCACAACACCCTCTTGGGTCTCACCTGTGTGCACAGAAACACCCAACTCCCACCTGGCACAGGGGGGCTCTGGCAGAGGGGTGAAAGGTCTTCCCGAGGGCACCCCAGGGCGCAGGGGCAGGGAGTAGACCCGCCCGTGGGCAGGGCAGAGCCGCTCAGCTCTCTCCTGTCCTGGGGTGAAGGGCCCAGGAGCACGCCCTCCGCTCCCCGGCTCAGAACCCTACTCGGAACCGGCTGTACCCCCGGGATCTGCCCCATCAAGAAAACAACTGGACGTCACCACCAAGCACGCAGGCAGAAAGCAGCCGTGAGGGGCGGGAGCGCCGGGGGCAGGGCGAGGGCAGGCTTCTCTGGGAGCTGGAAGCCCTGTCCCCCGGCAGCCCCACGGACGCAGCTGCTGCCCACACGCGGCCTGGACTGGCCGGCTCTGCCCTGTGGGCCGCCCCAGGGGCCCTGCTGACGGCACCAACTCTCCTGCCCGTGTCAGGAGGTGAAGCCTCTCCCCGGCCTGGGCATTTAAAGTCGTCCTGTCACAGCACAGACCCTGCGCCAGCGGGGACACACGGGACGTTAAAAAAACTCACTTAGATTGTTCGAGGGTAAACGTGAGCACCGAGCACGAGGCCTGTCAGTCAGCGTGACGCCATTAGCAGCCGCCGCTCGGCCCGTCATCGTCAGCCCAGCGGCAGACAACAGCGCGCTGTTCGCGGCTTTCCTGCAGCAAGTGGGAAAACAGAGCGTCGGTGTCGGTCCAGGGCACGGTCCCAGCCCGCCTCGGGGAAGGCCTGGACTCAGGCATCTTTTTCAGGGTGACTGTTGGGGCTGCAGGGCCCCAGGGCGCCCCGCTGGGGCAAAGCTCCCCATGTGCCTCCCCTGCCGTCTGGGGGTCTGTCTGCACCAAGGAGAGACAGCGGTGGCCCGTGGGGTGCCGTTAGGTGTGTGCGCAGCAGGCCAGGCGCAAAGCCGGCGCGGCCTGTGTGCTGCTGCGTGGAGCCCCAACCTCGCCCGCCTCAGCCCCCGTTCTGTCCGTGGCCCCTGTCCTGTCCATGGCCCCCGTCCTGTCCACGGTCCTTGGTCCACGGTCTCTCCATCTCAAAAGGATGAGCCGGTGTTTGTGAAATGAAACCCAGGGGTTACCGTGGTGCTTGGATTGGAGGCCTTGTCCCTATTTTTTATTATTATTACTTTTAATTCCGTTGTTTTGTATTGCGGCGACAAGGCAGGGTTCGGGGGCTTCCACGGGGAGTCTGACTGGAGGGGCAGGAGCCGGTGAGTCTCGAGTGCTGGGCCCAGCCCGAGGGCGAGCCCGCAGCAGCCACGCGCTTGGAGCAGGGAGGCTCCTGGGACAGAAGCCCCGGGTGTGCTGCGGGCAGGACAGAGCAGAGCACCCTCCCGGCCCTGCAGGGACACGTCTCTCTCTGGGCGGCAGAGGCAGTGCTGGCCCAGCCCCAGGCGGCGGGCAGCCCCGTCCCTTCCTTCTTCATAGTCCTGTTAGTCACGCAACTACCCAGAGGCTGCACTTCCAGCCGCCCCTGCAGCAGGGCCACGCCTGAGGTGTCTCCAGGGTCGGGCCTCCTCCTCAGCCACCGCCCTGCCCCGTGGGGAAGCCCAGGCTGCGCAGGAGGGCGGCGAGGGGGAGCGGCTGCCGGACCCACGCTGAGCCCTGGCGCTCCTGGCCCTGCCTTGGGGCTTCTTTGCCAAGCTTGGAATCAGCTTCCGGGGGGCCCTGGGGCTGCTTTGTTTCCTGCCACTCACACCCAGGCCGAGTCTCACTGACCCCAGCGCTTATGTCCGGCTGGACGTCCCTGCACGGACGCAGCCAGGAGTGGACGCCCCTCACTGCCGCACCTTGGGGTGTGCCCAGCCTGTCCCTCTGATTAGCAGTCACCCCAGACGCTCCTTCCCCGGCTGACAGCCCACGGGTCACCAGGCCCCCCAATCCCCCAGGAGGAGGAGGGAGTTTCCAGCCAGAGCAAGGCGGCGAGTCGATGGCGGCGGCGAAGAAGCCAGCAGAAGGCACCATCCAGCAACGCCGGATAAGCTGTGGCCCCACGAAGGGCGGAGCCAATGTCCAGTCAATATTTATTAAGCACCTACTGTGCGCCAATCCCTGCAGAGGGGCTTGCCTGGAGCCAGGAGCTTTTCTGAGTCTTCTGGTCTATCTGTCTTCCATGCCAGACGCTGAGCTCCAAGGGGGCAGTGCCACAGCCTCCTCACTCTCCAGAGGGACGCCCGAATGCCCTCCTGCGCTCAGAGGCCAGAGCGAAAGACGGACGGACAAACAGACTAAGGAAGTCCTAAGGCTCGAGGCAAGTTCTGCGCCCGGAGCCATCCTGTGCAAAGAGACGGTTAAGGATTTGCTGACACAGCCGCACCTATAATTTCAACTTAATTATATTCAGGATCATAGAGCGGTCACTGAACTGCGGGCTGTGATGCTATGGATATGTTTATAAAGATAAAAGCACGTGCATGAAGGGGGCTCAGCAAGGACCCTATTTTTTTAGCCACAATTTATATCAGAAATAGTTGTCTGCCTTCGCGTTGCGGGTCCAGAAATCTGCGCCAGCGCAGACAGTGATCTAGTAGCACAGAGAGAACAAGGCAGGGCCCTGCTCCCCCCGGGGGTCTCGGCCGTGTTAGCTGTCCAGGGGCGGCGTCTGCTGCACCTACATGAAGTCCGTCACTTTCCCTGCGCCACTGTCCTGGTCCATTGCACGTCGCGTTCTCCGTTGCTGGCAGGTGTCGGGGCGGTGGCACAGGTCGTGGTGCTGGTGAGGACCACCGCGAGACTGAACGCAGACACCCAGCGGTCCACCTGGGGCCACTTCTATAGAGCTGGGGTGAATGGCGGCCCCCCCGGCCAGCAAGTGTAACCCCTGGTCCATTACGGACGCCCCAGCTTTGTCTCCTGCCGAGACTCCGCGTGTCCACTGCCCAGGCTATTTCAGGCCCTGCGCTTGGCAGGGATTATAAATACCGTGGCCACTCCCCTCAAGAGGCTCAAGCTGAGTCAAGCTAATTTTACCAGCTTTTATCGACTTTCACCACGTGTCCGAGCACCGGGCTGGTGGAGACACGGTCAGCGGGCGGGCGTGTGACCGCTTGGCTCAGCCCGGCCGCCGCGCCTCACCCCAGCCACGCCTGCGGGCCGCCCTCTGCGCCTGCCCCGCCTCACGCCGGTGGAGCCCTGGCTCCCCTCCAGGCGGGGCCTCCCCTCCCCCTGGCCGCCCTCCCTTCTGTGCTGCTCCTTTGGAGAGATGCCCCAATCCTCAGCAGAAAGTTGGGGTCCTCACCCCTGAAAGAAAACAAAGCTACATCTTACTTCTTGCCCTTCCTAGGAAGCCGGGGGGGGGGGGCAGGGATCTGCAGGTGTTTGGGGAGCCTGGAGAAAACAGGGGCTCGGGGCAGCCGCCATCCCCTCTGCGGCTTCCGGCTCCGCGGCCGGGGAGCGCGTCTGGGTGGGGCCAGGGTCATCCCGGAGCCGGTCAGGCAGCAAAGGTCAGCGGCCGAGCTTAACGTGCGAAGCGTCGCTCACACAGCCCGGCGCGAGGCCCTGCACGACGTGTTGTGACAGGGTTTCCTGGTTCTCTCGAAACAGCTCCTTGATGTCTCCATCGTGGCTTGTGAACCCAGAAAACAGTTTCCTTTGGCGGGTCGCGGCCACTCTCTCCCTGCAGGCGGCTCGGAGAGCTGCGCCCACGGCCAGCGTGACGCCAGAGGACGGGGCGGCCCGCGGAGGAGGCCTGACCGCTGCGGCCACACGCCCAGGTGCCAGAGCGGGGCGGCCCCGGGCCCTCCCGCCTCGACCCTCGCCCGGGCGCAGGAGAAAGCCTGCCGCCTCCGCGGAGGGGGTGCAGCCTGCCCGGGGCGCCTCGGGGGCGACTCTCACCCCACGATGTTGCTCGTCATCTACTTTGGAAAGGTCTGGGGAAGGCGGCGGCACGGGAAGGAACACGGACAACGGACGGTGATGTAACGAGCTTTAAAAAATACTGAGTTTGGTGAATAAAAGACAAAAATGACAGAGACCCCGGGAGGGAAGATCCCGCGGCGCCCTGAGAAACACGGGGCGCCCGGTCGGGTCACTCTTTCCAGGGAGCTAAACCCGCCGCGGTCACCCTGCCCTCAGGGAAAGGTCTTGCTTCCCTGTACTGGGGGGGCAGGCGTCGCCCTGTGTCTGCTCTGCGGGGGACGCCCCGGGACATGCTCCCCGCGCTGGCCCCGCCCGGAGGCCTGCAGCGCTTCCCGCGCCAGCGCCGTGCAGCCTCCACCGCGGCGGTCGAGCCGCTGCTCAAAGGCGCCCGCATGGGACCCCCGTCCGCACCGGGTTTGCTCAGGAGGCTCTGGGCTGAGTCGCGGGCCCCAGACGGACGTCGCCTGCCGTAGGCCGGGACACGCTGGCTTCCTCCGGCGAAGCTGCCCGCACCCCGGCCTGCACCCCAGATGCCAAATCCATCACCGCCGGTGCCCGCCTCCACCACGGCCGGGGGCAGAGGGCGGTGAGGTTGCTGAGGGCAGGCCGCCGGCTGCAGAGCAAGAGCATGCCGCGGCCGCACTGAGTGCGTCTAACGGCGCCCGTCCCGGAGGGCACGCTCAGCCGGAGGCACAGGGGTCTCGTGGACCCACGGCTCCCCCAGTCCTGCGCCCCAGCCCGGCTCCCCCCGAGCCGGTAGAGAGGGGCTTCCAGGGTCTGCTGCTTTTTAAAGGCCGATGTCCTGGTCATAGAAACACTTGCTCCCCGCCAAACAGACACCCCTGTGTTACAGAGTCAACAAAGCACATTTTTTCAAGAGCGCCCACTTCCTGCCCAGGAGCCGGGCACGCCCAGGCGGGAAGCTGTCTTCCTGGCCCCGCACCCGCATCCTGCAGGCTCGAGGTCAGCCGAGCCTCCCCGCAGGGAGCAGGGCCTCCGAGCAACTGGCCGCGTGCGTGCTGCAGGGATTCCAGAGCGGCTCCTTCCCACACACCATGAACGAGGTCTCCGCCGCCGATGTGTCATCGCTACAGTCTCCCGCGGACGCCCGGCCCACGCCCGTCTCTGTGGACAGCGAGGGCCCCCACTCACCCACGGGGTCCCCCGTGGAAGCGCCTTGCTAAACGCACGGACTCCTGCTTTCCCGGTTACGAGAGCGGCAAGGCCAGCGCCTGCTTCTTATTACGCCTCTGCTGTGAGCGGGACCGGCTGTGCCTGGCCCCCGAGAACGAAATCTCAGTCAAGAACGCTTTGTACATTCTGCTCTAGAATTTCAGCGCTGATTTCTGGGGCTATTAAAAAGAACCCTCTGGAAACAGACAAGAGTCATTTTTCCCCTTTTCTTGAGCTCGTGCGGGCCGTGGAGGCGCTCTGGCCTCCCTGCCTGCCCCGGCGGCACCGGGAGTCAGAGGCGCAGACGGGCCCGGAGCGCAGGGCGGCGCGGGGCGGCGCGGGGGCTCGGGGCCTGGACTGGGAAACTTTCAGGTCTTCTTTTCACTCTCGCTACTGTAGCATCGGGTTGTCAGCACGACTCGTGTCGGCCAGCCGGGAACCTTCAATCAAGGTTTTCCAAAGTGCCGTCCAGAAGAACATCTGACGCAGAGTCGCCGGCCAGGGGGCTGTCGCAGTGCAGAGTCCTGGGGGACACCCCGACTGGCAAGCCTGGACCTTTGCCTGTGGACCTGGGAACCTGCATTTTGGCAACAGCCCCGTCTGAATGCTTAAGAGGCTCTTCTTGCTAACAAGGAGCAACCAAAGGTCTGAAAACCTTGAAAACCTGTGACATTTTTTTTTTTTAGGGGCAAGGCTTGGGGTCCAGGGGGCCGTCCCCGTGTCCCTCACCTCTTGACCATGGAGGCAGCTTTGCTGAAACTGACCTCTGGGCATCACCTGTCAGGAAGGAACAGCTGGGGCGGCCCCTCAGCTGTGCCCGGGTGGGCGGGTCCTGGAGGCGGTCAGCCCCGGCGACGCGGCCTGCGCTCCTCTGGGATGACGTTGCTATGTCCAGCAGCGTCCACAGAAGCCGCTGGCAGAACTTGTAGACGGACCCGCTCACAGGGAGGCGAGTGTGAGTGCGCGTGCACACGCGTGTCAGGTGTGAACACACCCAAGGCAACCACACTCCCAGGAGCCTGCAGAGCGTGCGGCGTCCCTGCGTGCAGAACCGCCCATGCCGTGGGGACAGGCCGCTTTGGCCGGCAAGCCCAGGTGCCTGCGGCCGGGGCCGGGGCCCCCAGGGTGGCTCAGCGTGAGGGAACAGCAGACCCGCGGCCAGCGCGGCGCATGTGGTCAGCGGGGGGAGAAGAGGAGCCGCCGGGTCCACCCAGCGGAGAAAGCGCAGATGGAGCCGGCGAGGCCGGGACCGGCCGGGAGGGGCCCCGGGGCCGAGACTGCCCGGCCCTCAGGAGCCGGGGCTGCCCACCGGGGTCAGCTCTACGCCGGCTGCTCGGGGGTCCAGCGGACGCGCCGGCAAAAGGAAATGGTGTCTCAAGAGAGGAGGGAAGAGGCCGAGGCGCTGGGTCCCCCGCAGGGGCGCAGGGGGCACGGTGGGGGGCAGGGGTGCCCAGGCACTCCGGGGAGGCGCGGGCGGCGCGGGCAGGGGCTCCGCCCTGGGGCAGGCTGGTCCTGAGCGCCTGTGGGTGCGTGACCTGGGCTGGGACCCGCTACCGAGGGGGCTCAGTTTCCCCCCCAGGGATCAGGGGGTCCGGCCCTTGGGGGCCTCACGAAGATGCTATGTAGGTGGCAGGATGAGGCCCAGCTGACGAGGGGGCCCCGTGGACGAAGGGGGTGGGGGGCACGTGGGGATGCGGGGCTCCCCGTGCGCAGTCTGCGTCTCCTCTCTGGCGGGGCGGGCTCGGGATGGCCAGAGCGCTGGGGTGTTCTTTGGGTTTCTCTTCAACATCAGGCTCCGGCGGGGCTGGGGGCTGGGCAGGCGGGCACCGCCACAGCAGGGGAGGAAACTGAGGCTGCACCCAGGCAGGTGCCCGGGAAAAGGGAGCCCCAGAATGCAGGCCCTGACTCCTCGAGGTCAGAAAATGCCTCCTGTGAACAGACCTTCACTTTGAGAGGCAAATTAGCATCTGGGAGACAAACAACCGGGACTCTTCAAGCTGCAAAACCCCTGGTTTCTCTGCAGAGCAAAGGGAATTGCGGGGTGCAGCGGCGAGGCCGCCTTGGAAGCCCGCTGGCTCGGGTGGCGCCTCTGAAAAGCAGCAGCTTGGCTGGTTAATCTTCCTGGGAACAGGCTGCTATTTACTCATCCCAAGAGAGGCCCGGATTGTCTGGGCTCCAGAGACACCAGGACAGGGCTGGAGGCTCCGCCGTCCGCCCTCGCGTGGGCGCCGTGACGGAGCCCAGCACGGCTGTCTGCTCTCTGCCCTGAGCCGGCGTGGAGACCACATTCGCAGGGTGTAGACGAGGAAAGCCCGGGAAGAAGGCCCGCCCTTCCGACAAGTGGCCGGTTCCCGGGGTAAGACGCCGAGCACTTGCGGTCTCCGGACGACAGCCCGGACAGGACCACAATGCCGCGCGCCGCAGAGGCCTCAGCCCGAGCAGTCAGGCCAAAGCGGGCCCTGGCGCCCAGCTGCAAGCTCCAGGGCTGCCTGCGTCCCGTCTGGGCAGAGAAAACGACAACACACACGCGTCCGTGGCAGCAACTGCTTGCACACGGCGGGGGCTTCTCCCCCTATTTGACTTATGACTGGTGCCCAGATTTGCACGTCGCGGGACGGACAGGCGGACGACAGCGCAGGAGCACAAGCCCAGCCCTCCCGAGAGCTGGAAGCTCACGTCTGCAGTCACCTGGCTGCGCCCGGTCATCCTGGCAAACTGGCGCTGGATGGGGCAGGGGCTGGACGCGAGCAGTTCTGGTGTGGAACAACAGCCCCGGCAGGCCTGGCTCTCTGCTCCCTACGGGGGCCCCGGGCTTTTCTGAGCTTCAGGTTTTAAAAGGCTTTAAAATGGAGGAAAGACGCAACCTTCTCAGGGCCCCGAGGAGGACTAGATGTGGCGAGGGATGCAGGCCTGGCCACCAGCTCCTGTCTCCGCCACGGCTCTCCAGCTCTTCTGTGAAAGTGGACAACAGGACAGGGAGCAGGTGCCCACGCTGGCCAGCCGTGAACTCACTTCCAAGGCAGAGGCTGAGGGTGTGCGGGCCGGACACTCCGGGCCTGGCTGGTGTCCTTCTAGTCCAGAGGAGACCGGACTCCTGGTGTCCTCCTAGTCCAGATGAGAAGTGTCCGCAGCCCCGTGCAAACCCCGAGTGCTGCTTCCGGGCCGCTGGCTGAAACTCCCAGCGTCACCACAGACTTCCCGGCTGCCCGCACTACCTCTAAGGCAGCTGTATTTCACTGCCTGTCAAATCGCTGATGTGAGCTAGAAGCGGCGGAAAGCGGCCTTTTCCTCTTTAAAGTCCTCATCACACTGGCACGACAGCGCCCCCAGCTGAGGGTCCTCTGCTCGCGCCGGGGGCCCGTGGTGTTAAGTCCGGCCCGGCGAGGACGCCCTGGATTTGGGAAGAAGTTTCACAGCCCAGTGACCTGTGGTGGCCGAGCGCGGGTGGAGCGCCCCTGCCCCCGGGTCACGGATCGCAGGCCCCGGGGTGCCCGTCCTGTGCAGAGCAGGGGACGCTGCAGGCTGCAGCTCCTGAAGTCATGAGTCACCCTGGAGCTCGGTGGTGTGGCCAAGTTGCAGAGGGGGGTGGGCTGAGGCGGGCGAGGGCGGTGCAGAAATAAGCCCTGTCCTCGTGCCCGGCGCCAGCTGATGCCGGGGCAGCAGCGCGCCCTCTAAGGACCCTCTTGTTTGAGGCCTCGCAGCCCGACTCAGCACATGCGGGGTCACTGCGCTCACCCCCGTTTCTCGCTGGCGTGACGGGTCCACTTTGTTTCAGGTTTTCTGAGGTCACCACACTCTCCTCCCAGCTTTGGGGGCTCTGGGATGAGAGCCTGGTCAGCCGGGCCCGGGGGTGCGCCCTGGGACCCCTGGGGAGGAGGGGGCTGAGGAAGGAGAGCGCCTGTGCAGAGAGAAGGAGGCGGCCATCTCCCCGAGGCGCTCACTGGCCCGCTGAGCCCTGGCGTCCTGCACTGCGCCCCCTTCGCCCCCGCTTCTACCCCACCTGTGCTGCAGAGCCCAGCACCCCACTGCCTTCCTCTGCCCCACGCGCCTCACAATGAATGAATGATCGGAGGGCATTTCCAAACCGGAGACTGGACTCCCCGCCCAGGACAACGGAAGCGATGAAGACGCCTCTCCAAGCGCTGATTCGGGAAGACCCCGTGGTCACTGCCGCACGTCCACAAGCGAGACTCAGGAAGGTCCTCTGTGCCCACGGCAGAGGGGGATGTGGGCCCTTCAGGGTGGACTACTACGCAGCCATAAAAAAGGTGAAACTCTGCCATCAGGGAGCACAGGAGGCCCCTTGGGGTGATGCCGAGATAGGTCGCAAGGGCAAAGCTACTGCAGGATTTCGCTCGTCTGTGGGACAGAAGGGAAAAGACATCGGACGGAGCAACCAAGCCCTCAGACGCTGGCCCCGGAAGGGGGTGACCAGAAGCGGGGAGCGGAGGACGCCGGTGGAGGGGCCGAGGGGCGCAGACTGGACGGCGGGTGGGGAGACACAGAGCCGAGGGGAGCTTCTCACCCGGAACCCGAACGCAGCTGCGAACGAAGGGCCCCCCCGAAAGGGAAAAAGCCGCTTTCTAGCTCTATACCCCAGGAGGCCCCGCGCACCGCGTAAAAGAAGAACTGAAAGCTTGAGCCTAACCCCGGCGCGGCCCTCTGTGCGACGGGGACGGGCTCGGTGCGCCACGACGCCGTCAGCACCGCCTTGGAGGGTCGCGGGCCCGTCCCCAGCTCCAGACGGCTCCCAGACCGAAGCAAGGAGGACGGCCGGGGCCTGCGGGGACCCGCTGCCTGATGACCCGGCGCTTCAGCCTGCTTCCCGCACACCCTGCGCAGCCGTGGCCCCCCCAGGGCCTGACCGTCCTGAAGAGTCCACGTCCCTGATGACCCACCCGACCCCAGAAGGTGGTCCTGACAAAGCCCACAGCACATCCTGCCTTCCCACGGGGGCTCCCCGCCTTTTCTCTCCCCCCACGGGAGCTGCTCTTCCTTCTCGGCACCTACAGGCCTGCGGTGGGCGCCTCAGAGCTCAGAGCCATGCGATCCAGTGCTCTCCTGGGACAGCCAGGCCTCCGCCCCGGCATCCAGGCCAGAGGCTCCGTCCCTCCTCCCCGGCGTCCAGGCCGCAGGCTCTCTCCAGGCGATTCGACGCTGCTGAGAAGAAACAGCAGAAAAGATGCAGCTCCCGGTCCCTGGAGGCGTGCGCCATGGAGACAGGAAAGCGGGTCAACGTGACCTGCTTCCCACGGGGGTATGAACGCAGGGCCAGAGCCGCTGTCCCCGGGGTCCCCCGGGTGGGGCGCGCGGGAGTGGAGGTTAGAGGGAGAAGCGGAGGCTCGGCTCACCAGGAAGACAAGGGCGGGGGTGTCACTGGCATGCAGGGGCGTGAAAGAGGCAGCATTTGGGGAACCGGGAGGACCCCAGAGCCAGGCAGGGGCAAGGGAGGGAGCAGGCCGGCCCCTGCCTTCCCACATGCACGCGCCGTGGAACTGCCTCCTGGGCGGAGGACAGGTCTGTGCACCTACTAAAGGCGACGAGATCTGCCTGCTCCTCGTGATGTGTCCGCCCACCCCTGCCATGGAAATACTTCCTTGAGCGCAGGAAGCCCAACACGGGGTGAGGATGACCCTGCCTCCGCCTTTGCCAGGGTGCGGTGCAGGTGTACGGCGCTGCCCACCACAGACTGCGCCGCGCCGGCTGTGCCTCCAGGTCCGACGACGCACTTCCCACAGCACTAAATGCTGCCGGGTGCTGCCCTGTGCAGGGCGTGGCAGGTGGACAGACGAGGAGAGACAGGGAGACACCAGATTTGAAGCCGATGCTTCACCCCTCAGTGTCTACCCAGAGATGCAAAAACACAACCCTGAAGGGATGTCTGCACGCCTCTGCCCACATTGGCGCTATTCTCAGCCGCACGCCCGGGGCAGGTGAGTGCGTGAAGAAGAGCGGCATGTACTCCGTGGAATACTACGCAGCCATGAAAAAGACGAACTCCTGTCATCTCTGACAACAAGGATGGACTGGAGGGGATGGTGCTAAGCAAAGCCAGAAGGAGAAAGACAAACATGGATGACATCACTCCCACGTGGAATGTAGGGAAACAGAAAAAGGAACAGACAGACCAAGCTAAACAAGACAACCGCTAGAAATCTGGCTGCAGAGCTGAGGCTTCCAAAGGGGTTGGGTGGGGTGGGGAGCACAGGGCTGGGGGGCCCAGAGGACTATGGTTAAAGGTTATGGGGGCTTGGTGGGGGGTGTGGTGACGTCAGAAGAGGCGTGAATCTCTACCCTCGGCTGAGACAGTGCTGTAAACAGACGTCACCTCAACAGAAAGGTCAAGTCGGCGCCACAGGCAAAGCAGGCCGTGCCCATCATCCGCCCCTCCCCCCCTCCATGGCTGTGCTTTTGCTTTTGTGGTTTCTGCCCCATTTTGCAGGCCCAAGCTTTACTTCCTCCTCTGCTCCTGGGTAAGAATGTGACAGGCTGCAGGGGACTGTGGAGGGATGAACGGAGGCCACGCCCGGGGCCCCACCCCGAGAGCATGCCCCCCCAACAGCGTGGTCCCCTCGAAAGCCACCACTGGCTCAGCGCTGGCGCAGGCCCGAGCGTTACTCCTCAGCACCCCAGTCTCCCACAGCAGCGTCTATGGCTCCTTCTCAGGAGTGTGTACCCAGAGCAGCCGGGGCCTCCTGGGCTCCCCGCGGGAAGGTCAACACCATCCCTGGAACCATCCAGTTCAGGCTCAGGGGGGCTGGCAAGCCACGGGGTTGTGACCCCAAAGTATCTACATCCACATGGGATGTACAGCCCCCCCTCGAACCCCCTCCCCTGGCTCACGTCCTCTCTCGAAGCCCACGATCTCGCGTCAGATGAGCTGTCCTTACTCCCTGCCTGCAGGTGGTGTAGACATTAAGTGGGCAAAACCACACTCGCTTCCTGGCCTGTTCTGTGACGTGCGCTAGGAAGGCGCCCGGTGCCCTTCTGACGCCCCGGGGAGTGGGGTAGGCGGGAGGTGGTTGCAGGGCGGGGTGGGGCTGACGCCTGACTCAGCTGCAGGGCTCGCCCTCCTGGGGTCCAGCCTGATTCCCGGAGCCCCCGCCAGGGTCGTTCTCAATGGGGCCTCCCTTGGAACCCAGTTTCCAGCCTGACCGTTTCTACCCTCAGCGCCCGCGTGCGAGTGTGTTTTCACCTCGACGCAGAGCAGGCACTGACCTGGGTTAATCCTGATGGTTATTTTTGGGGTCAAAATATCTGGGCTGAGTAAGTCAGGCCCAGGACACAGACTTGACATCAGTCCAAAAACTCATCCTGCAAAGCTCTGGCCTTCCCGCCCACGGACTGCGCGCGAGCGGAACGCGCTTCTGGGGCGGGCTCTGGGGCGCGGGGCCTTGTCTCTGCCACGTATTCGTGTTTCCAAACACGGGACTGTCAGTGTCTGCCCAAGACACTCAGGCCTCAGAACGCTCCCTCCAGGTCCGCTGTGGCCACCAGGCCAGCTACCTCCGGGAGGACGGTCAGACTTCCTTTCCAGACAGACGAGTAACTCCGGGTAAGCCTCTCCCAAGTGGGCTCAGGGTCACCAGGTGGGTCATAGGGTGCCCCGCGGTCGCCAGGCAGGGCCAGGCGGTCCTCACTGTGGTCATCGCCCTGGTCTGTTCCCGCCCGTCCGGTGTCCATTGCTCCCGCGGGCAGAGGCCCAGGCTCCCGGCCGCCCACCAGCTGGTGCCGGGGCCCTCACTGGCCGGGGCAGCGGCGTGGCCTCCCGGCCCTCGGCTTCACCGCTCCCGACACCTGCTGGCTGCCGCGCTGCGCTGGGCCGGGCTGGGACTGTGTGAGAACAGGAAGCCTGAGCCGCCTGGAGGTGTTTCCTCCGGGGCCCAGCGTGGGCCCGGGACTCGCTTCCGCCTCCCCAGAGGACCCTGCTGCTCTCCAGCCCCCCGCTCTCCGGAGGACGCCGCGCGGCCTCAGGGGTCAGCTGAAGCCGCCCGGCCAGCCCGCAGCTAGTTCTTTTTGGGACTTGGAAGTGCTCTTCCGACGGCCAAGGGGCTCTGGGGACCTCCGGAGCTCGGGGAGGCGGGCGCCCTGATTTACTCCCAGCCGTGAGGTCACCCCAGGGGAGCGCGGGGCATGCTGGGAAGCAGAAGTCCAGCTGCATGAACCACGAACATCCTCTGAGATCTCTGGGGGCTTCTCTCAAACTCACATTCAAATCCCTCCATGTGAAATATGCACACGGCAGGGCGGTGCCCCTCAACAGCAGGACGGCCGGGCTGCTGATACAGGGGCCAGACCCCCAGCCTCGCCTCCGCAGTGGGACCGGGGCCTCCCCTAGCGGGGCCCACACACGTGTGCGTCCGGCGGGTGAACAGGCCTCCTGGAGCCACGTCTCTGAGCGCGCGTGTCAGGACCGGGGGCACCGGCCAGGCCCTCAGCAGGTCAGGTGTGGAGACAGAGTCCCGTCTGCCTGTCAGGTCCCGCCTCGCAGGCCCGCTGCAGCCACGGGGTGGGGTCCTGGGCCCCCGACGCCTCCTCTCCTGACCAACCACTGGGGCCACTTCAGGCTCTGAAACCAAGGGCCGCCGAACCGGCTGCAGCATCACGGTGGGGGTGGGCACAGGGGGACAGAGGGGGAGGGACTTCTGGGCGGTGGTGTGGGGTTGTGGGGCGTGGGGGGGGCTGGGGACACACACCTGGAGAGGTGCGGCCCTGCATCCCTAACTCAAAGTCACCCCGTGCTGGAAACCGCTGGCCTCTCGGCAGAGACAACACGACTTAACGTGGCGGGGGCGGGGTGGACAAACGGAAGGTGCCTCGAGGGCCTCGGCCGGCCGCTGTCCACGACGCCGTCCTCGGGGGCGGGCAGGGACACCAGGCGAGGGCACTATGCACCAGCAGAGCTTCCCTCATTAACACTAATCTGCTCCCTGGAAAAGCCGCTTGGGAGGAAAGAGTCTCCCCCACACGCCAAGACTAATTTGGAAAATTTTCCATGTAGATCCAAGGAATCTTACAAGCTGCCGTGAGCAAAAATTAAAAATGACTGTTTTCCTACCACACTGCAGAGATGATCTTCTCAGTGGCGACGTCCGCCCCTGGACGAGGCTGCCGGTGACGGGCGAGGAAGTCCTGCTTTTCTCCCGGTGGCCCCTGCTGGCCCTTGTCCGGCCATAAAAACGCCTTATAAAAGCGCCTTGCTGCGCGTCACCCGGAAGCCCTAACAGCCTCCACGACGGGGTGGCCCTGCTCCCCGAAAACCCTGCACTCCGAGGCTCACGGAACGAGCAGAAAACAAGGCGGCGCCGAGCAGCGAGAGCGGCCGGTGTCGTCCCGCCGGGTCATCCGACAGCCAGAGGGTCTAGGGGCCACCGAGGGAGAAGCGGCTGCCGGGGCCAGCCTGGGGCAGGAACGGGGGCCCCAGAACCAGCAGCGTGCCAGCTCCCCGCCCGGGCCCCGGAGCACCCCATTCCCCCTGTCCTCTACCCTGCCAGCCCTCAGCACCGGGTCTGAAGTCTCTGTCCCCTGCCGGGGCCTCCTCCCCTCCCTGGCCGCGCTCTCCAGTCCCACACCGGCCCCCAGGCCCCTGCAGCCCCTTCCCCCTTGATTTCACCGTCACCCACACCGCAGGGTTGGCCGTGATTTTCTCACGATTCTAAGTCCTGCCGGCCAGACCGTGCGTGCCGGCCCGGAGCAGAGAGGCAGTGTCCCCCTCTCCTGCTGCCCCCGCTGCCAGGCCCTGGGCAGCCCCCAGGACACGCACAATGAGGATAAAGAAGGAGCGTCCACAGGGCAGGCGCCTGCAGCAAGACGTGCTGGCCGGGCCCGGCCAGGTGCCCGGTGGGGCTCCTCGCAGACTCGGGCTCTGCCTCCTGGGGTGAAGGGACGGGGGCCAGCCCTGCTGTCCCTCCTTGCTGCTGCCAGATGAGGAGAGAAGGACCCTGGAAGCCGTCGGCATGACCCCAGCCCCAGTGAGAGCTCGCGGTGGACGCAGAGCTCGGCCTCACGGAGACGACCATGGCCAACGACTCTCTGCTGGGCGAGACCGTCCACATTTGTTCTCCCTCAGCAATGTGGGGAGAAGGCCTTGTGGAGTCTACTTCTGGAAGCTTCTGGACCACCTAGGCTTGGTCACTGTGGCTTCTGGGCCCCTCCTAGCGGCCTGGGCCTCGTGGGCAGCAGCAGAGCCCATACCCCCGCTGGCCAGGCCCAGCCCCAGCCCCACAGCCGCAGTCCTGCCCCCACGCAGCACCCAGAGCCCGGGTCTGGCCCGGTTCCTGGAGGACTCGGCCAGGAGAGCGAATTCACATTCAAAAAAGGTTCCTTTTTGCTAACGTCCAGCCACGGTCCGGACCCCCAAGGGCCCCACTGCCCCTCAGGAGGTCCTCCTGCCCCGCAGAGACGCATCCTGAGTCCCTCAGGCACACGAGCTTTGGGGACATGGTGTCCCGTCCCCGGCAGCCCCCGCACAGAGAGGCTGGCGTCCAGTCAGCCACACCGGCCGGGCCAGCCTCTCAGCCCGGAGGCTCCGGCCTGGACCCTCGCGGCCGAGGCCTCGCAGGCGAATTCCACTCTGGTGAGGCTGCTCCGGCTGGCCGGGGGCCACGGTTTCCAGGCTCCGTGGGCAGTGCTGGGGCGCACCGCCTGGACGGGGGCTCGGGAGCCTCCAGCTCGTCGAGTGTTTTCTGAGCACACGGCTACTCCTAGCGGCCTTCTCCTCTGTCACGTCCAAAGACTTTGCTTTGGGGAACACTCTATAAAAATAAAGAGGCTTTGCGGAGTTCAGGGTTTAAACAAAGAAAACGAAAAGCCGTTTCTAAGCAGAAACATGCAACAGAGACTTCAGTTCTGACCAAATAACTTAAGAATGTCTGAAGGAAAACATCCCAAACCTGGCTGCTGCCAGAATTTCTCAGATAAGTCAAGAGAGGAGAAACACATCCAACCCCAAACCACCAAGAAACCCAACAATGGCATAAAGAAAACATGCAAAATTGAAAATGCTGTGAAATAATTAACCATTTCCTAGAAACAGCGATGAGACAGCTGAGTGTTTTCGGACTGATTTTCTTTTTGGAAACAGTCGCGGGGACGGTCCAGGCTCTTTCCCCACCCCCACCCCTGCCCCGGGAGCCACAGGGCTTCACGACTGTCCACCCCGAAGCTCCTTCTTCACACAGTGCCCGGGGCTGGGGGCAGCGACCCCAATGCGCGTGAGTGGCCGTTGGAACTGGACCAACAGCGTCCCGGGCACAGAAAGGCAAACTCCACTTGTATTAATCCAGCTCCCCTGGACACAGAGAGCCATGCGTGCAAATCGGTGAATCCACTTAAGAATTTACAAATGTTTTCCTCAAACCACTAAAGAATAAAAATCTAAGAGTCCTCTGTTCCCTTATTCCAGGAAAGAAAGTAGAATCTGTTCTGCTATTCCAGAAATTTTCAATTATTTTGGGTCTTCATTCAATTTTTGGAGAAACTGTGGCATCTTTGGGCTGCAGAAACGGAGGCACCGGTACCCACCCTCAGGGAGAGTCTGCCGTGCACCGCCATGAGCTGCCAGAGGCGGGCAGGTGGCTGTGGATGCAGAAGACGGATTTATCTGCTGTGTTGTAATATCCTCGAACCCGAGAAACCTTTTCTTAAATAGGAAAGTATTATACTTGGGTTTCAAATGTTATTTTTAAAAGCAGTTAGCAAGTTTTCAGAATTGTTGTCCTCAATAGGATGATGTGAAAATTGAAATTGCTTAAAAAAACACATTCCACAAAATATGGGCTGCTTCCTGAAAAATCTCCCACAATAGGACTGGCCCTTGCTCCCATGTTTAGAAAGAAAATCTTGCGCTATTTAGAACCCGGCTGCGATGACAACATTCGTGCAAAAATTTCCAGTTTACAAAAATCCAGCAAAGATGCATTCCGAGCTCTTTCACAGATTGGTTTGTTCTTTCAAATATATACACGTGTCCATCCAGAGGCTCAGTTTACATGGATAACTGCACTCAAGGCCCTTCTAAAAATTCACACGTATTGTTCTTTCAGTGATTTATAGACGCTTCTTTTCCATTTTAGAAGGCGAAGCAGCTCAAACGCTGCAGGACGGGGTTGCCTCTCGCTCACCTCGCAGCTCCCAGACGCAGAGAAGAGACCCAAGAGGCACCTGCTGCCTGAGTCCCGCTGGCTGCCAGTGCGTGGAGCTGCCAGGGCCCACGGCCGCGCACGCCGGACACTGTGCCGGGCTTTCTGGGCTTGGGGCCCCTAAGGGGCGGTCACGCTGGCTGTTCTACTCAGCCTGAACCCTCTTGGCCTCCGGCTTCACCCTCCTCCATCTCTGGGGTGACTGTCAGGAAGCGGGTGATGCTAAGTGAACACACCGTGGTCTCTGAGGACGGGATGCGGCACTCACGTGGCTAATTAAATCCCGCCCGCTCTCCCGCAGGGCCTGGGGCGCCGGCACCCCTGCACCTGCCGTCTCTGAGGGCCTCGTGGTCACGAGCGACCCCACACGCTGGGCCCTGAGCACATGGCCGCGTTTCGCCAATCGGGATGCAACAAAAGCCGTGTCCTGTGATACTCCCGCCCCATGCGCAGCCCGGGCTTGCGCGTCCAGCAACCGGTGGAAGGCCTGAGAGGTCAGCGTCTGGGTGGACATGAAGGCGACCGACGAGCAAGGAGCGCGAGCGCATGGGGGCGCGACCCGCACTTTTCTGTCTGGAAACACCACTGACGGCGCCTGCAGGCACCAGGGGCTCCCTCCCGGCCCCCGCTGTTCTCACCCTCACCCCGCGCCGGGACGGACTCTCAGCTGTGACGCTCCGGCGGCTCAGCCCTGGCCCTGCTGACCGCCTGGGGCTGTGTGGGGCCACCGAGGGACCCCCGAGGGACCCCCCACTTCACAGAGGTTGCCACTGGCCAGTCTGTGGGCAAGCACCCCTCACGGTGCGGACTCATTGCCAGTCTCCACTCGCCGAGCAGCCCCTCTGGCAGAGCCCAGGGCCGGCGTAAGCTCGGGGGCGACTTGAGGCGGACGGCACTCAAGGGACAGGCACCCGAGGGATGAGCACCGAGGGACGGGCACCCAGGGACGCATGCAGCCGGACAACAGGCGCACTTCCTGCTGGAGGCCCGCCTGGCTCGGGCGAGGGGGCGCTGCCTGCGGCAGCCAAGGATCAGGGCTGTGGCCAGCACCCCACTCCGGCCCGAGGGTGCCTGTGTCCTCCCCAGGTGCCGGAGCCCGGCTCCCCGAGAGCCACCTCTCTGTCCTTCCAGCGGCTGCCCAGATGATGTGCTCAACACGCTGCTCCAGGCCACCAGAGAGCGAGCCCAGATAACCTGTGATTAAGCGAGGGATTGTTTGGCACAAAATGAAAGTGCCAGAGAAATCCCGAGAGCAAGGCGCGGCGGGGCGGGCGGCCGCCTGGGAGAGCTCCGGGAAGGCCTGGGTGGACGCGGCGGGGGGACGCGGCGGCGGGAGGTGTAAGGGGGAGGCGTCTGTCGGGGACGCGGGCACAGGAGGGGACGTGGGCACAGGGGCCGGCCGGCTCTGCAGCTGGTCAGCCTGGCCCCGGCGGCGCCCTCCGGGAAGACCCGCGACAGGGAAGCAGGACAGAGGCTTCCTGCGCGGCGAAGCGAACGTGAATGAAAGAAAACACGAGAAGGGAACCGGCCCCTCCCGTGGCTGGTCCAGAGGAGGCTTTCGGGCCTCAGCGCTGGCGTCCAGACACCGACTTTTAACGCTGTTACTGACGCAGCGAGAACATGCACATGAACGTTCCCAGCCCACGAGGGGGAGTCAGACCCACCGACAGAAGAGCCCGCTGAGAGCCCCGGGGAGCACCCCCAGCGCTGACGCCGGGACCCGCGTGCCCGAGTCTGAGCCCGAGAGGCCCTCGTGGGCGGCTTCCCCTTCTACATCCTTCGACCCCAGGGTTTCCCGTCCCCAAATCCTTGGGCGGGCCGGACAACTGTCGAAAGCGTCGGGGGCAGCGGGGAGAGGCTGCAGACTCGCTGCCCCCTCCATCCCCTGGCGCCTCCTCTCTCGGAGAGGTGGGGGGCGGCCAGCAGAGACCCATGGGGTCCCTCCAGCTCTGCACTGACACGCCCGCTTCACCGGCCACACGGGGTTGGCTCCCCAGCAGCAAGGAGCACGGGGGGCGGCAGGAAAGGGGAAGAGGGCCCACCTGAGGGATGAAATGGGGGCCTTGCACCGCCCCCCTGTGAGAGCTGGTGCACCCCCAGCTGACGGGTGCCCCTGCTGTTTCTTCCCACCCTTCACCAAAGCCCCTTCTGGACTGAGACCAGCAGGGACGACACCGTCACCGTCCCGGCAGCAGCACAGGAGCAGAAGGGCTCTGCAGGCTTGCGGGGGGTGGGGTGCAGGACCCCCAGACACTGAGTCCCCCCAGCGGACTTCACGGAAGGGTTTCACTCCAGCCGTGTGTGTTAGGGGAGCGCTGTCCCTGCTCCCCAAGGCTCCTGCTCTGGGGGGCTCCCTCCCTCCCTGACCCCTGTCCATGCCTCTCCCCTGCCCCCCGCCCCACGCACACACACAAACTTAAAAACTTTCCCATTTCTTAACTGCTGGCAAATTGGAGAACAATTTGCAATCCTGTTTCTGGGGGAAAAAATCTGTGTTTCGATGGTTAAGGGGTTACTCAGGTTGACAAGGTCTGGTGGTGACGGCGGACCCCGTGGTGGGCTGACTCAGTCTCGGAAAGGCACCCAGATCCATAAATCTTCCACGTTTAAGTGGAACAATAGTGACATAAGGACAATCCTGAAGGATGACTCTTCGATACTTTGAAATTCTCATAAACAACCTTTTCTCGGGAAAGCTATAAAAAGAGTCAGTTTTGCCTGAGTCAGAGCAATTTTATCTCACTAATAGCACCCTCCGGGCCTCTGAAAAACGGACACTCTCCATGACAGATCGAGTTTGGACGAGGCTCATAACGAAGCTCCGAGGAGACTTTCCTGCCCGTTTTCCTCGCTCAGATCTGGAGCAAAGGTCGGCGAGCCAGGGCCCGGGGAATCCGGCCCACTGTCTGTTCTGTAAATAAAGTTTTATCGACACAGACACTCTCGATCACACCTTGTCTCTGGCTGCTCATGTAAAGGGCGGCACTGAGGACTGTGTCCCTAAGACATCTGCCCTCCGGCCCTCTGTGGGACAAAGCCACAACCTGCTGGCCCAGAACCTCCCCTCCCGCACCCCCTGCTCCCAGGAATGCCAGACCTGGGACTTGGACTTCAGATCCTCCCCAGGCTCTGCTTTCTGGGCCGGGGCTTGCAGCCACTCTCCCCGGGGCTGGCTTTTTGTGTACCCAGGAAGAAAAAGGAGCTCAGGAGGTTTCTGTACTTCTTCTCTGCAACTCTAGGTACTCCAAGGGGGTTAAGACCTTTCCTCGGCATATGATTTTTAAAAGGAATCCAAATCCATTTACACAGAAGCCCGTCTACAAGGCCCCCGTTTACGTGAAATGTTTCACATCCTCTCAAGCATTTAAAGACCCTGTGATACCCCTCGCTGCAGGCTCGGGATGCGCAGGAGCGGGGATCAGCTCTGGGGGGAGTGTCAACCGCAGTAAAATCCAGGGGGCAGCGCGCCCGGCCGCCCTCGCTGCCTGTGCGGGGGCTGGCTGCTCTTTCCTGCCCTGTTTTGGGTAAGTGGGTGGGTGGCCCCTCTCCCCTAGCCCCACCCCACAACTCAGAGCTCCTGGGGGGAACAGCAGGAACCCCCACACCAACAGACCCCCGGGAATTGAAGATCAAGGCGAGTCTTTGCTTCTGCAGCCTGGGGCCAGGGGCGATGCCTGCGGCTGCCCTCAAACACATCCACAGGCCACAGAAGTCAAGAGGGCGGAGGCCGGTGTAGTCGCTTCCCTTCCGACCACCCGGCGGTCTTCTCAGTGGCTGCCTTCACAGGACAGCGGACTTGAGCTGCGCGCCAGGTTGCCTTAAAACGAAATCACCCACAGCCCTTTAAGTAGAGGGCAGAGACTGCACCGTCGGTGAGGCTGCCGGCTGCCGACTCCGCCTGTGAGCCCAGGAAGTCAGTTCTCGGAAACATCAACCTTTGCCCCGTTGCTTTTCGGCCAGGAAGATACAGGTGCTGTGGGTTTCTGGAGCCCCTGGCCTGGAGAAGACTGTTGGTCCCATAGCGGGGCCCCGGAAGAACAGCTCTCGCGCGCTCGCCACATTTCACCACCGACAGGCGCAGAAGGGCGGGCCCTGGAGGCCTCCCGAGCCGCAGACGCGGCCCCACAGAAGGCGCAGGAGCTGGGGCGCCTTCTCACAGCACCGCACAGGCGGGCACCCGGAAGCCCTTTCTTGGCAAGAGAAGACACCAGTTGGCACCAGCTGTCATTTCCGCTAGGTCATCTCCAGCGTCCTGGGGAACGGCACTCTCTGCCGCCACCTCTTAGCAGAAACTCTGCACTGGACGCGAATTTTGTGCTGAACAAACAGGAGGCAAAGGGATTAGAATGGAAGCTCGCGCAGCCACCAGCCAGGCGGGGCGCTCCCCAGGAAGGTTCAGTGTTTTAGATCCCACACACAAGTGGGAATTGACAACACATATCTGCCAACGTTTTAATGAGCCAGACGTTGCTGCAAGAGCTAAGCCATGTGCTGCGAACGTCCTCGGTGCAAGTCAGGCAGTCAGCCAGCGCACCTGGTCACCAACGGGGCAGAGCACAGTCCAGTCCTGGAGGGAGGGCCACAGCGGGGGGCAGAGTGTTCACCAGCAAGGGAGTTAACCAGGGGCTGCCGAGGGTCGTGGCCCAAGGCCTTGAGCAACACAGAAGAGATGGGTTGCTCAGGAGGACACAGAAGAGATGTTTGCCAAGAGGCCCCGGGGCTGACCCCAGAGGCAGACACACACCAGCCAGAGCTAAGCCAGGTGGACACAATCACAATGAAATATGTGGGTCAGCCAGCGCTGTGACACCACCACAGGCTCAGCACCCACTAGGGCTCCCACTCGGACCCGCGCAGCCACCGCCAGACCCTCGCGCGGCATGAGGGAGAGTGAGGGGCTCGCCCCCAGGGTGAGCACCGAGGCGCTGGGAGGAGACAGCGGGGGTCTGGGTTGCAGCCCCAGGGAGGGCGACTCTTCTGGCGCCCCTGGGTGGGGGCGGCGAGCAGCTGTGACCCCCACGGAGGACAAACTGCCCAGACTCCTCGGGACACCCAGAACGGTCATGCGGGGCTTCCATGTCCCGGCCAGATCCAGGACGGACTCCCGGCAGAGCCCCGAGCTCTCAGAGTTTGGTTTCCCAGAAAACCGGGGCCTCGTCTGCACGTTTGCGTGGCTGAGTCTGTGAGCTAGTGAGTGTGAGCGGCAGGCCCTGAGTTTCTTTAAAGCCTCTGGATTAGGTAGACGGGAGTGAAGAACAAGGCCCAGCCCTGAGCGGCTGCCATTTATAGCTGTCGACAGGAGTGTCCGCTTGCGCGACACAGTTGGCACAAGACACCAGACGTGCCTCCCTGTTAGAGCGAAACGGGGGTCCTGTCACACGCAGGAGGGTGTTCATGATGCAGAAAGGCCTCAAATGCCAGCACCCCACTCCCTGGGGTCCCTAGTGCTCCCCGTGTCTTCTTAACACCTCTGCTCTGAGCCGGGAGGCCTGTGACCCGGTGGGGAGGGGGTGTTCCCCGTTGAGGCAGCTCCTCCATGAAAGCAGAAACACTCACGCTGGATGCAGGCCCACCAGCTACCGGCTGGGAGGAATAAGCACCAGTAACTTTCTTCTCCGTGGCTGCGCAGGACTGAAATTTATCATCGACGTTGCAGACAAAGGCTAACCCGGGGGACAGGTCTGTGCCTTAGGATGCTAAATCACCCTCAGAACAGACCATTTGGAAAACTCAATTAGCTGTTCAATTTTATACTGTGATTATTCTTTCTCCAGGTTCTGCTCACATGCAAAAAAAAAAAAAAAAAAAAAAATCTGGCTCGTTGTTCGCAGCGTTAGGAACTGTCTGTGTCAGTGGGATATATTTAGGGGACTTATTGTTATTTTCGCAATGCTTTGGCACAGCCTAGTTTTCAGGCAATTACCACATTATCATCTCGGCCAAACCCAGTGTTCCAGAGAATGCTCTGATGTGCAAGTGGGTCCCGCCACCTCACGAGGCTGCCAAGGGGAAGGTGCGTCTAGATTCTATAAAAATGAAAATCCTCGCTGAAGGACCGAAGACTATAAATTTCATTCCAGAGGCACACACCAGATACAAACTAAAAAAAAGAAGTTATAATTAAGATGTCTGCGTGTCCTGAAATAGCGCCCTAATAGATAATAACTCGCCGCAGACCGTCACGCGGCTACCCTGGGGACGGGATCACCCACAGCCCGCACGTGTCAAACTCTCGCTGCAGCTTTTCTCAGAATAGGAAGATCAACACACACGAGTGTGCGCAGAAGATTCAGGCCCATCTTCCACCAACACCACACGCTCGGGCGGGAGAGTTTGAATGAAAGGACGTGTTTGTCGATGTCTTGGACGACTTAGGGTCTTTGCACCAGCTCTGCCTCACGGTAACACCATCCAGATCTCCCCAACACGAGTGTTTCTTGCTTTAATGGAGGAGCGTGTCCACACGCGCCGCAGAGGCGGGCTCCTGTCTCCCGTGAGGGGACTCTCCTGCGGGTGAGGGGACAATTTCTCTGCCCAATACCCCCCGGAAAAGCTTTTCGGAAACCCATCAGGAGGCTGCTGCCTGCTTCTCACAGGGGGTGATATCTGGCAGTGTCTGGAGACATTTCTGACTGTCATGACTCGGGGGGTGCGGGGGCACGGGTGCCAGAGGAGAGGCCCGGCCACGACTGGGCTCCCCACGGAGCACTCGACACCCCACCCACAGGCATCCTCTGCTCCCAACGGCCAGCAGTGCCGGCGGTGCCAAGCCCCGCATCGGGTGGCTCCCTGTCCGATCACCCGCCGCCCCTCCACTGTCCAGGCATGCCCAGGAGGGCGGCTCCGAAGGGGCAGGGAGGAAGGCGCCCGCCAGCCCCTGCCGGCGCCTGCACCAGCGCCCAGACCCAGCCAGCAGGTCCACGTTAGTGCCTGGTTAGGTTTGTGCCATTTTTTTAGTTCTGTTTCGCTTGGTTCAACCATTTCAGGAACTATGTAAACACGTCTGGTTTGGACCCACTCATCAGGTCTGTTTGTGGACATGTTTTGGTTCGGTCACGACCGGACTACTTGGCTCTCCCAGGCGTCCACCCAAGAATATGAAGAGGCGGACGCAGCTCCCCCGTGTCTACGGCGGCGACTGGGAGGGCCTGGCCGGGGGGAGAGCCCGGGGCCCGCACAGGCAGTGGGCGGAGGCGGGGTCTGTGCGCGGGGTGCAGCTCCACGCAGCTGTTTAAAAAGCAAGACGAACGCTTGCCATTTGCACGCCAGGCACGGACGTGCAGGGCAGATGTTGAGTGAAATCAAGAGGGAGACAGACCCCGGGGAGTCCGCTCCTGCGCGGCGTCCCGAGAAACAAGGCGACGGAGCAGCTAAGACCGAACCCAAGCAAGCCCTAGAAATGGGACTGTGGCTGCAGACTTGAGGTTACGGGGTGGGGAGTGGGGAGCCAGGGGAGGGCCCCGAGGGGCTGCTGGAGGACCTCCGGCCTCGTGGCAGGTGTGTGTGGTGACCCCATCTGACGAGGTGCGGCCTGAACTCCCCAGCACAGGCAGCGCTGTAACCAGTGTGACCTCGGCAACGTCGCTGAAAACAACTGGGGTTTTGTTCCACTCGGGGCTCAGCCCAGAACAGCCCTGGCTCCGACGACGGCTGCGGGGCTGTGTTCTGCCCACCGTCCACTGCCCACCGCCCAGGCCCAGCACCGTGGGCCCCCGGCTGCGGCACTGGAGGGAGTTTCTCCCTCTCCGTTTTGTCCCTCGGTCTCCACGCAAGCACGAACCCCTGAGCTTTAAAGCTCCTTTGCCCCCCACGGTTTATAATGACAAGACTCGAGGGAGAGAGCAACGCGTCACGCTGGATTGATGGAAATCTACGACGGTCTCATGTTTTGAGTCTTCCTGAAACTGTTTACTTGAATACACTGAAGAAAGAAGAAAGGGGAAAAAGTTCTTAAAAGTCTCCAGGGAGATTTAAAAAAACACGCCTGTTTACCCGGGTTGTGCAAGGGCCGGGTTGTGCAATCAGCAGCCTGAGAAATGCTCAAGGAGTGTCGCGGGTGGATGTTCGTGTCCAGATTTCCTTAAGGCTGTAAACACACAATATTCATTAGGAGGAAGAAGGAGAGGCGGCAGATTTCATCATAAGGCGGCGAGGACACCTCCCAGCTGAAGTACATACAGAAAGCGCACGAGGCACAGCGGTTCCGTGTGTCGGAACCCGGGCTCCCGCAGGCCGGGCCGGACCGGGAGCGTCGCTCGGCCCTCAGACCTCCTGCACCTGCCCACAGAACGGCTGACAGGGGAAAATCTGCACGGAGGGGTCTGACCTATCCCGACCATAAGGAGCAGCCTCCAGCGGGCGCGAGGCGGGCCCGGGAGGCCCAGGCAGCAGCATCGTCCCACACGCCCGGTAACGGGGATCGGCCGCCGGCTCCAGCGTTACTTTTTTCAGTTTACCTGCGGCCCTGCCCGTGCCTGTGCTTGGTGGTATGTTAAAAAGTCGGGTGATTAAAATTCATTCATGTGGGTTTTCTCTTCGGCAGCCTAGGGTTGAATGCGCTGCTGGCAGGAAACTTTAGCTGATGAATTCAACCAAAAGTCCTTCCATTGTCGGAGCTGCTTCCTGCCCTTCTCCTGTAAACATCTGCTTCTCCAGTTCGGAGGGACACACGCGTGTGCACACACACACGGAAAACACAGAGAAAGACACACACATGCACACCCTCTTTTGTTAACACAATAAGCAATCAGCAACACTTCCTTGCCAGAGTTACAGGCTCTCCCTCTCACACACACACTTGCTCCCAGCAGAGTTTATTTAATCTCTCTTTAATAGCTTCCTTGTTCTCCCTCTTCCTTTCCGCTTTTAAATTCTGGAAAATCTCAAGCTGACAAAAGAAGACATTTTTAAAGGCGAGCCTCGGCAGGGTCGGGCCCCCAGGCCAATAGCAGGCGCAGGGCGTGGGGGCGGCTGGTGCGGGGAGGGCTGGCCTCCTGAAACGGCAGGCGCTTCCTGCAGAAAAGGCCGCGGGCCCCAGCAGCAGCCTGGTGGAGGAAGGAAGCGCTACTCAAGTTCAGCCGCCCCCGTGCTCGTGCTCGGAGCTGACCGGCCCCTGCCTGCCAGGAGCACGCCGGGGGTCCGCAGCCCTTTGCATGGGCCTGGGCCCGGGAGCAGCCCCCCACGCACAAGACAGGCCCAGCGGTGGAAGGTGTGAGGACAGATGAAGCGCCCCCGTCCTCTGGCCCTGCCGGCCGCCACCACCTCTGTGCCGAAGGCCTTCTCTTTGGGAAACGGAGTCAAGAGCAGACCTCAGAAGGTTTATTCCTGCGCCTCAACACCGTGCTGTTTCTTTCTTGGACAAGTCTGGGCTAAAAATTTGTAAAACGTGGAGCTGTGCCGTCTGACCACCTCCGCCCTATTTCAGATCCTTTGAAATATCGAGTGCCTTGGAGACCCTCCGTGTCACCCTACAGGGAAAGATGTCTGCTGTCAGAGGCGCCCCCGGGTGTGCACACACGTCAAAGTGTACCAAGTGATGACCCTCACCGAGACGTGGCGCGTCAGACCCCCCGGCTTCTGTGCGGGGCGTGGTGGAAGGCGCCCGCCTGAACCACCGGGCAGATCTCTAAGTAGGCGAGGGAGCGTCTGGCTATTGCTCTGCACTGATGTGGGGTTGCAAGAGCTTGCGCTGGGACAGTCAGGGACTCGGGCCTTCCCGAACGGAGCCCACTGCTCATGTGTCAGTCCTGCATGTTGTAATGACTCACCTTTACACTGTCCTGTTTCTTGCTAGTAGTAACAAGAGCCGCACCTCACTGCACATTAACTGTGACGCCAAGCTCTTGACATGCATTCAATCCCCACAACCCCACACGGAAGGATGAACACACAAGTTTGAAGAACAGAGCTTTAGATCACGGGTTTGCTGGAAGTCAGAGAGTTAGTAGGTAGCAAAGCTGTGACGTGTAGCCAACACCTGGCCTCTCAAAGCACATGTACACTGTGTCTCCATCCACCCATCCAGCACCACCCATCCATGCCTCCATCCACCCTCCACCCGCCCACCAAGCCCAACGTGGATGATACAGTCAAACACACGAGATAAGGTGTCCAAAAAACATGTTTTTAAAATGTATGCATCTATTTAATCCATTTAAAACATAAGAAACACGTGAGCTCTTAAAATGTCAGATTGAAATAACACATATACCCTGAGCTGCAGAAATAATGAATAGTATTAAGAAAAACAAATAAAAAAACCAGTAAAACTGGTAACAACAAGATATGCAATACGCCACCAACATACAAAAGATAACATTCAAGGTACTTCTCAAACAACCACGTTTTCCGTGAATTTTCCAAAGAATTTGCAAAAATAAATTCAGAGAACATTTGGGAATAGGAAGTTTCCAAAACAAAATATGCACGGGGAGGGCCGTTCGTCAGTTTTACCGTTTTCTCTTTCAGTGGAAAGTTCACTGGACAAATTAAAATATCACCCTAGACAGGATGTGAGAATGTTTTTGTAAATCCCAATTTACGGTATATTAATGTCATGTGAAGGTTTGCGCTCCAAAACAAGAACCCACATGAAACTAGGTTATTAAACCGTAAATAAACCTTTCTAACATACCTATAAGCCTCATTTGGAATTAGTCAAAATATATTTTTAGATTCCTTTTTAGTTTAATTCCTGAGTATTTAGGGCAAAAGGCTGTATCCTTTATAAAAACTTCTGCTTTGAGCTAAAGCAATATGTCCTCATCTGGAGGTTTCACCTGAAATGCAGCAAGCTGGCTGGGGTTCTTCCACACAAGCTTGTACTGTGGCTCAGCTCAAGCTATTTCTATAATCCCTGAATCACACTATTGCTCGTAATTCTTCACACTCACATTCAAGACAAGTGTGAGGATTTCTCCTGGACCAGCCACTGTGCACGGCGCTAGGGACACAAAAGTACATAAAACACACAACACGGGGCCTCCCTGGTGGCACAAGGGGTTGAGCGCCGCACTGTGAAGCAATCCACAGCCTCTGCAGCATGAGTTCGATCCCCGGCCGGCCAGGGAAAAACTCACGTGGCGCAGCAGACCTCTCACGTCTCGCCCGCTGCTCCCCTGAGCAGCGTATCTCAGTAGATCCTCCTGTTCTGCTCCCCACTCTGTCTCTGGTGAATCCTCTCACCCCCTGCACCTCTGGCCTGTACCCCAGCTTTTGTGTGAATAAATAAATAAACCTTTTAAAAAAATACAACACAGTCCCAACATGAAAGTGACAGACTCTGGAGGAACCAACAGGGAGGCATGGGCTAAAGCTGGGTATGTGCCCACAATGAGCCAAGCATGTGGGCTCATGGGAAGGTGATCCGTTCAGGGGAGCCCCCCCTTTGACAATGCATCTCATCCTTCCACTCACTAAACATATCCTGGATTTTGAAGGCTAAGAAGGCTTTCCAGGGTGAACGGTATATGCTACATCACACACAAAAGCGTGATTTCCTTTCAGGGTAACAGGTACAAAATGCCAGGGATGCGCTAAAGTGCAAGGGACTGGTTCCATCTGGGGCGTCAGCATGGTTCCCTCCTGAAGGTATCACAAACTCCCCTGAAAGCGGTCATTCTGGCGGCATCCACGGTACAGCACGCGCTCAGGGCCTTTAATACAAAGCCAGTGAGTTTTCCTTACTGTGCCGTAAAAACTAGATGAAGCGCAACGCAGCTGACTTCCTTGGTGAGGAATGGTTCTGGGTTCCCACATGCACCCAGGAGAAAGTTCAGGACATGCTCCCTGCAGCCTCGCCTCGGGAATTCCGCTCCCCACATCCAGGGTCGGAGGCCGCGTCCATGCCGGACTCGCACCAGCCTGTCAGCCAGGCGCGGGGCACCTCCTCCCTTAGACCAGCAGCTCCCCCAGACCTCCCTGTCTTGGGGGTTCATTCCAAGGGAAACAAGGACAGTTGCTTTGATCTTCACCTACAGCAGGATCAAAACAGAGAGGAATTCTGCAAAGACAACCTTGCGTGTGACCTGCTAATGGGACGCCCTCGGGGTGCTGCTGGAACCTGGGGCTCCCGGGCTGCGGCAGCTTCAGTTGCGGCAGGGATGGGAACCCCCCGCTCCCGGCGTCCTGGCCCTGGAGCGGCCGAGCCCTGGCGTGCAGCCGGGTCCAGACAGCAGCAGTGCCCCCCGGAAGCAGTGTGATGGCGCCCAAGGAAGGAGAGCGGGGGCCAGAGAAGAGCTGGGGGGTCCGTGAGAGGAAGGACCCCAAGAGAGGTGCTCAGTGGCCGGGACAGGGGCGCAGTGATCTCACTCTCGCACCCCGACACTCCCGCCCAACCCGCACACTCCCAGTCTGGCTCCGAGACAGAAGAGGCTGCGTCTCCCGGGGGCGATCTTAGCTTCTCACTGGGTCGGCAGACGGGGTCTGTCTCCAGGGAGTCCGTCCGGGATGACCGCGTCTGTCCACCCCAGCGGAGCCCCGGCCCGGGCGCAGGCGGCGGCGGCGGGACGGCTGCTCCCTCGAGATTGCACGCTCTGGCCCCGCGGCCTTCTCCGAACGTGATCAATCACCTGTGCTCGGCCTGCGAGCAGCTCCTCGCCCAGACCGTCCTCCCCGGCACGGGCACCCTCTCCTCCCGCGCCCCCTCCTGTCTCCGCGCCCGGCCCCCCTTCTCTGACGGCTGAGAACCGGCGACCCTGGGCGGTCAGCCCAACGGCTCTCTCAGCTCCACCGCCGTTGTTTCTGCTCGTGGCCTTCGACACCCAGACGCGTCCTCCAGGCCCGCCCTCGCCCACAGATCCCAGCGAAGGGGCCGCCCGCCCACCTGACACCCTCTGATGCGCAACAGGCACGGCAAACTTACCTCTCCCCAGTGGATGCCCTAGTCCTGCCTCCCCCTGCTTCCCGCGTGGCTCAACCCGCGGTTCCAATAAACCCCCAGCTCAGCCAACGTCAGCTCCGCCTGCCCAGGCCACGCATCTGGAGCCCTCCCTGGCTCAGCCCTTCCCCGAATCCCACCCCTGCTCGGCCTGGGGACGGGCCCCCAGCACGGCCTACAGTACCTAGAAGCACAACCCCTTCCAATGCTGGTCACAGCTTCCCGAACGCACCCTGCCGCCCCGCTGCCTCGCCCCCAGGGGCCTCTGACAGAGCTCCGACCGGGCAGGGGCAGCGGTGCCAGAGATGCCCCGGGCCGGGGTCTCTGGGTGCCCTGCTTTCTGTGCTGGGCCCTCCTCCCGACACCTCCGGGCCGTCGTGTGTGGAAACGGTCCCCTGGGTGGCAACAGAGCTATCCCTGCCCGCACTGTCCCCATGCCCGCACGCTGCTGCCTGGCGGAGGGGCTACCACCTGGGTGGGCAGCCTTGGCAGACTCATTTTCCACCTCGAAGGCCGCCTGGCTCGGGGCCAGCGCCCAGGGAGTGTTTGCCGCGCGAGTGGCGGAGCTGATGTCGCAGCAGCAGCTCGCAGGGCGAGGGGGTGGCCGCCTCTTGCTGTTCTGGTGCAGGGTCGCGGGTGGGCACCCCCAGTGGCAAAGTGCTCGGGCTGCCTGCACGCAGACTCAGGGCGAGGGAGGCCTGGGAACCGCCACATCTGACCCAGCTCTGACCTGAGGGGGTCTCGCTTGGCGACAGTGACGTCATGAGCCCCCCAAGAGCATCTCTCTGCAGACAGGGCCAGGGCTGCCCCCCGAGAGCCTGGCTTACGCCGAGTGTGGCTGCAAGAAGACCTGACAGAGATAACTGGGCTCCCCTCCCCCCAACCGTGGTCCTGGCCGACTGCGGCGAGGTCAGTGGGGTGCAGGGAGGTTGGGGCCCGTGAAGCAAGTGCCCAAGGGTGGCAGCTTAGATCCCTGTCAATGAGCTCCCGTGCACACGTCACCCCCACACAGGGGATCTTACTCCCCTCCCACACCCCCTTTTCTATTCTGCCCCTGATTCACCCGGGAAGCAGAGGCCGGAGCTGACCAAATAAAACTGTCTCCCCAAACTCCTCCCTGTCCCCACAGTAGACAGAAGGGGGGAGGGGACGAGGAGCTGCCCCCGCCCCCCGGACTGTCACGGAGGCCCTGGTGAGCAGTCGCGGGCTGACGGCCTGTGGTGCCTCCTTCCTTCAAGACCCGGGCAGCAGACGGGCTTGCGCGGACGGTGCCGTGTGGAAACGCATCGTGATCCGACTCGCTGCACAGCTCGGCTTTCGGGATGCAAATTGCCAGCGAGTGTGGCTGCACGACTGTTCCTCTGAAGGAGGTTTCTAGCCAAGCACAGACGTCAGGGGTGCCTGGGCCGCGTGGCGGGAGCAGCCGGCACGGGCGACCCCCTGGTTTGGGGGGACTGGAGGTCCAGGCACAGCTGGAAATGACAGAAGGCTCCAGTGGGAAGACAGACAGACACGGGCAGAGGAAGTGCCTGACAGCAGCCAGGGTCGTGAGACTCGCCCGGACGCGGGGCCTGCGGGGAGCCGCTGCGTTCTGGAGACGCTGACCCACGAAATTGCGTGACCCGTGTTTTTGGGTAACAGCACTTCCCTCTCTGTGGCTCTCTCTATTTCACACACACACACACACACACACACACACACAGAGTCAGCCAAAGTGTGCTGGGCGCTGACAAACGCTTCGCATCCCGCCGAGCTCTCTCTGGAAATACTGGGATAGTTCCCGGCCTCCTGCAGAAGCCACAGGTGCCCCCACAGGGATGAGAGGGTGCCCCGGCACACCGCCCTCCGCAGGCCTTGCTCTCGGTCTTCACCTTCTTCACGCTCCCCTTCCGCAGGCGTGCAAGCCCCGAGGCGGCCCCGCACGACCCCGCCCAGGGGTGCCGTGGAGATGGCACAGGCCCGGGCTCCCCGGGGCGAGGAGGCCACCGCCGGGACGGAAGCCCCAGCAGCCCGGCTTGGGCGTTTCTTGGCCCACCGTCCCTCGCTGCCCACCGTCTCCATTCTCCAGGCGAGGACGTCCCTGGCCTGCCCACGGCTGCCCGGGGAGGCGGCCTGGACGCGCACAGCGCCGTGTCTCGTCTCTCTAGAGCCTCGGGACCACGTCTCACGCCCGGGCGCGCTCACGCCCCGGCCCGCCTGCGGGGCTCGCCATGTGGGAAGGGGACTTGGGAAGAGGCTCGTTCAGAAGGATGAGCAGAAACCCTCATCGGAACCACAACTTCCCTTTGTTTCTGAGAAAATGCCAAAGAAAATAGACTTTGATTTGCTAGATCGTCTCTGATTGACCCCACTCGGGGAAAATCGAAGCTAAAATAACTCCGGGAAGCCACAGATCCAACCTGACAAGTGCCAAGGAACTCAGGCGCTGCACTGACCTGGGAACCCGCACGCCCCGGCCTCAGCTCGGCAGAGAAGCGACAAAGCCCACGCGTGAGTCCCCCACGTGCCCCCTCGGGCGGGGTGCACGAAGGCAGGAGGGACATCGCCGGCGTGGGGACAGCGGCGGGGGTCACTTCTGCCCTCCTCAGCACACTGCGGGGAAGAGCTCGTAGGCAGCGGCCACAGAACGTGGCCTCCGAACTCCTAAATTCTCCAGCCTTGTTTAATTACTTTTCTCTTCGTTGAAAGAGCAAACCTGGCGCGCACCCCCAATTTCTTCCAGAGAGGTAAAGCCTCGCCCGCGAGGGACTGAAATGATCTACACTGTGGGCGACGGAGAGGGAAGCTCCCCGTGCTCTCAGCCCTCGGGGTCTGCGCGCTCGGAGCAGCAGACGTCAAGGCACGGCGGCGTCCCCAGGCTCGGGCCCAGGGCCCAGGGCCTCCGTGTGCGGCCCCCGGGGAGGAGGAGGCGCCCAGGAGTGAGCACCAGCACCAGTGCACGGAGAATGGGGTGTCCACGTCTCCGTGGGGATTGGTGGAGGAATTCTGAGAGGCCTATTCAGGTGATTTAAAGCCCGCAGGAAAATGTACTGGAAGCTCAAGAGCAGCAAAGGAACAAACAGAAATAAAACCAGCTCCCCGAGACTTTCTCTCACGACGCGCTTCTGTAAGTCAGTGCAAACAGGAACAGCACTTTCTAGAAAGGGGGTAAAGTCGGTCACACACACAAACCTCAGGAGCGCCACAAAACATCCTTTGTTGCCGGACGTGAGAAAAACACACTCGCTTCTAAAAAAAGCCCCAGGAAGGAAGTGGAGGAGCGGGCGGGCGAGTGGGAGTGAGAAAGGAATGCTGCAGCCCTCCGGGGCCGGCCGCGGGGCGTCCCCCAGGAGCGGAGCCCAGCGCTGCAGCTCGTCCCTCCCCGGGGCGCACGGCCGGCCAGAGGGGTTGACCATCCTGGCGAGCCTGTGGATAGTCTGGCATTAAAGCACCCCAAGTTAAGAAGTTCTTAAGGAAAAAGAGTCAAAGGCAATCAAGCACCTGCATTTGATGCTCATGTCACACACATCAGGCAGCCCGGCCGGCGAGAGCAGGCGGAGTGTCCAGAGCAGCAGCCGGTAAGCACAGCATCGCGCCGGAGGGCGCCGGCCACCCAGCTGCCTCCCACCCTGCTGTCTGCTCAGGACCATCCCTGCCCACGGGCGCCGGGGGGCCATGCGCAGGGGCTCCCCACAAAGCCCGTGTCAAACCTGAGGCCGAGACCCTTCTCCCCATTTTCCAGAAGCCCGGCTGGCGCGTGGGTGCCTCGCCCCCACCCTAGAGCTAGAGAGCCCGGGTACCCCTCATCCCCTCTCCTCGGCGGCCTCCGGGATGGGGTGGGCCTCTGCATGCTCACTCTTCCTGCCGGTCTCACGCCCCGCGGGGTGTTCCGAGCCCCAGACACCACGCCCCGAGGGGCTCGGGAACCTTAACTTCACCGCTGGAGACGCGGCAGCGCACCGCCCGGCCCACTCTGCCGCCGCAGGGCCCAGCACGCCAGGGCTGGGCAGACTCACGGAGGCTCGGACATGACCGGCCCGCGGCCCAGACACAGCCTGGCCTGCGAGGGCCCTGACGCCTCTCTGGGAACGTGCTTGGGGCACGCAGGCCCTTTCTGGGAACGCCACGAGGCAGCTTGCGGTACGTGGGAGCAAAGCACCGCAGGCTGGCGACAGGAAGCTCCCAGGAATGGGCCGCGGAGCCCCGTCCTCCGGGTCACGCGCCTGTGTGCCCACCCCCCACAGAGGCCAAGCAGCCCCACAGAGGCCCGGAAGCCCTGCAGCGCCCCCGGCTTCTCCCAGCCCCCAAGCCTACGATTGCTCTTCCTGGGCCTGAATTCCTCTGACCCTTCCGGCCTCAGCCTGAACGTCAGCTGCTCACCAGGCCTGGCCTGCGCCTTTCCTGCTCCCAACCAGGCCCTTTCTGAGGTGTGGTCGCAGGGGCTGCAGCATCCTGAGCACTTGCACGAGCACCAGCAGGTGTTCAGTGCTGCTCTGCCGGGCCCCAGGGCACCCGCGGGGTAGGTGGGCGTCAGCAAGACCCGCCAGGAGGAGGGGCCCACGGGCACGCCTCACGCAAGCCCACGCGGCGTGGCAGCTATGGGTGGGCGGCCGCCCCTTGCCCGGGCAGACGCGGGGCGAGCGGGGACTGGCCTCCAGAGCTGGATGTGCACGCGGAGCGACACCCCAGGGGAGGCAGGAACGCCCAGGCCCAGGGCTGTGGCAGCCCCGGGAGTGGACAGTGAGTGCGGGACGGAGGACCGGGGGGCGCACGCCCTTCTCAGCAGGCCTCTGGCGGCAAGTGCTGCACCCACCACCTTGGGAGGCTTGTTCTGGGACAACGTGTCCGGCTTCCCAGGGCGGCGGCAGGAGCGGCGTCTATGCCACTGAGCGAGACACCACGGCGGCGGCACCTTTCCAAAGCCACGGCTCTGCTGTACAGCCCGGGCCGCCCCGCCGGGGCCTCCCGTCCTCCTTTCTCTCTCAGCCTGAGCTTCGGGGAGGAGCGGCGACTGCTTCGGTTCTGGGTTTTCAGCAGGGAGCACGACGCGGTCAAACCGCGAACACCCCGATGGCGGGTGGACGCCGAGGGAAGGCACGAGCTGGACCCTGACCCACGCCTGACGCGTCTCCCCTGCAGGGGCTGCCCGTGAGCGCGGCTGAGAGCACACAGCCTGGCCCGGCCTTCCTGCTGGAGAAAGTCCTGGAGCTGTGGAGACAACATGAGCTGGAACGGCAGCTTCCTCCTCGGCAAGCGCGTCTCCCAAGGACTGAGAGGCTCAGGCTGAGACCCCGGGCCACCAGCCCGGCACCGTTTCTCCGCTCGCGACCGCCGGGTCCTCTCCCCGCTGTGACGGGGCCGGCAGGGAGGCGCCAGCACAGGGAACGCCAGTCTCTTCTCTCCTGTCGTCCAGCCTCCGAGGAGCGTGCGTGCAGGTGCATCTGTCTGCTCGGATTCCACAACCTCTTGAAGAACTTAATGCCCTTGATTTTCCCAGCAGCCTCTCTGCGCCTTGCGCTCCAGGCCACCCGGCCTCAGGGAAGCCCGGGGGCTGTGCTGGCCACGGCGGCGCCCAAGTCCACCAGCACAAAGGGGACTCCTTCAGCAGGGCCCACCTGAGCCGCCCCTGTGCGCTGACCCCCCACGGGCCACTGCTAACTCATGCCGGGCGGCTGTGGGGCCGAGAGCGGGGTCGGGCGTGGCCGGCTCTGTGACCACAGACTCCCAGCAGCAGGAAGCAGACACGGGACCTCGACCCCACGGCGTGTTCGCTAGTGTCTTAAAAAGGCCTGGAAACGAAAGAGGATGCGAGACGCAGCTCCCACGCGCTCAAGACCCACAGTCTGTGTCCCCCGCGGGGGCCCGGGGGCCCCGAGGGGCCGCTCACAGGCTCAGCCACGCGTTCCCTCGCTGCCCCCCACGGGCAGGATGGGGAGCCCAGCACCACCGTCCAGGCCGGGCCCCAGCCACGCTCAGCAGGTCCCGGTCACCTGAGCAGAGGCCCGGCGGCCTCGGGCCTGAAAGAGACGAGGACCCCGCAGGCTGCTGGGCCGCCAGGGCCGGGAGCGGCCGGCACGCACACGCTCAGACGTGGGCTCCCCTCTCCTGATGTCGCCGCGACACTTGCTCCTGCGCAGGCCCTCACGGCGGGAGCGGCCGGGGCGCGGGAGGGGAAGGGCGGGCGCAGAGGCCAAGGGGTGCTTCCCTCCGGCCCAGGGCTTCTTTCTCGAGCTACTCGGGACTCTGGTCAGGAGCTTTTCCCGACGACTCGCCATGTCCACGTCCCGGCGGAGCTGTCTCGACTCTGGACGCCCCGACTCTGCGCTGGTTGGCCCAGCGGCTCCCGCAGGACTTTTCAATTTGCTAGAGGAGGCCGGCCCCTCACCATGTCCCACCCGCTCACCCCGGGTTCCTCGGAGGCTGCTTCCTCATCTCCTTCCGAGAAGCCCGAGTTGACAGGCTACAGGGAGCCGATGGACATTTACTTTCTGGACGGTGTTTTCCTTTGCAGCGGAGCCGGCCCTCGTCAGAAGGGAAGTGGGCGGGCGACTCTCGGGCACGTGCTCCCACGTTTCCAGCGCGGAGCCCTTCTAAAGTGAAGGCTGCAGGGCCTCCCTGGGGGCGCACGGGGTTAAGCACCGTACTATGAAGCAATCCGCAGCCTGTGCGGCACGAGTTCCATGCCCGGCCGGCCAGGGAGAGACCCACATGGCGAGCAGACCTCGCCTGTCTCGCCCGCTGCTCCCCTCAGCAGTGTATTCGTCAGTCTGCCTGTTCTGTTCCCTGCTGTCTCTGGTGGATCCTCTCACCCTCCCGCGCCTCTGGCCTGTACCCCAGCTCTTGGATGCATCAATAAATAGATCTTTGACAAAGTAAATAAAGTGAAGGCTGCAGAGGGTGGAGAGAAAGACTCGCCCCATCTGGAAGCTCTTACCCTCAGAGGTGTCCTCAGCGTCAGTTGTTGATCTGGAATTTTCATGCGTGAACCCGTGACCGAGACAGCTGTTTGCAAACCCACTTTACACAACACCCGGGTCTCCGGCCAGCTCAGGCGGGCTGGGGAGGACCGTGGTCTGCACTTGAGGGCCGCCTGCCCACCCGCTCAGCACGTCGGCCTCCAAGCAGCCCCTTGCAGAGGACCCCGGCGCCTCTGGGGGCGGCGCCAGTGCCTCTTTTCCTGAACCATCTCAGCACGAGCGGCAGGACCGAAGTCCATCAGAAGCGTCTTTCACCTTCCTATGGCTCACGACAAAGTTGCCTGGAGAAGAGCTTTAGGACGGGGGTCAGGATACCGACTGCTTCTCCCGTGCAAAAACATTCTAGGAATTTCCACCCTGATGTGCGTGTCTGATTGGGCTGGGCCCGCCCGACTCAGAATGTCAACATAAATTACATAAATAAACAAGGTGTTTATGTCTTCAGCACCCGGGCCTGGGGCTTCGTGAGTCACTAACCACTTGCTTAACCAGCGGCGATCTGTTCGGCTTTTCTTTTCCTACAGGTGAGTAACAGTGTTCTCCAAACACCCCAGTTCAGCGACGTTCTAGAAGGGCTTCCTAAGGCCGCGGGAAGCAACCGATCCGTGACAGGGACCAACAGCGTCTGCTAAGGTTTCAAAGCCAGCGGGGTCTCGGAGAAGGCGGGACAGAGCAGACTGAGCTAAACACACCATGAAACAAAGGTTAGAGCCATTGTAATTCCAACAAGTTAGCAGCAATTTCAGTCACTGCTATTTCATCACAAGAATATGCTCGGCATTTCTAAAATGTTTCTCAATCAAAAAATGTTTGTGTATCTTGCAGAAAATCAAGCCATTAATGAATCACACACACAGGTCCTTAAAAGGAAGTCCATCGAGAAGGGTGAGGCCTGGAGGCCGGCGCCCCATCTGCCCTGCCGTGCACCCCAAGGCAGGGCCAAGACAGCCCTGAAAGGGGGGACGGCGAGGGACCCAGGTGCACAGGGACCCCCGAGTCGTTGTCTGGGCTCTGCAATTGGAGGCTGAGGGCCCCGGGACCCCAGGAGCAGTCAGGGTGGGGTCCTAGAAAGAGACTAGACTTGGCGTCAAGAGACCCGGCTGTGTGGGGCCCTGCGTGGGGCGGTGAGGATGCCCACCCGGGCCGGCGTCCTCCGGAAGGCCTGGGACGTCAGGGACGGACACACCGCCCTCGGGCCTGGTGCGCAGGCGGGCGATGATCACAGGATCCCTCTGAAGCAGGTGGTGGCCGCCAGCTGGGGCCGTGACCTACGGGTCTCCGGCCTGGCCCCGCACGCACCCAGCGGCCATCACCTCCACCCTTGGACTGCGGGGCATTCCCCCCGCGGGGCTCACAGGTCGGGAAAGCCCCCCCCCCCCCCCCCCCGCCAAGTCCAGGCGCCACCAGCTGCTGCAGGCTTGGTTGCAAAGGGGAGCCCATGGCACGGCTCCACGGGGGGCAGTGTCTGGGAGGCCCCCATGCTGCTGGGGAGGAGACAGCCCTCACCCACACCTGGCCCCGCCCGGTCGTGCCCAGGTCACCCCAGCATCAGCTGCCGGTGCACAAACATGGCTGAGCAGCCGCACTCGCTGCTGTTAACACACCTGTTCCTTGGAGCCGCCCCCACAGAACGCGCCCTGCAGGGTCGGGCTCTGTCCTGCCCCACTCAGACCCAGCGGGCAGGCCCTTCTCCTCTGCCCCGCTTTATTTAACCCACTGCTCTGCCCTCCTGAAGCCTCACGCTCTGTCCTAAAGGCAGCTGGGAGGATGTGCTGGCGGGCGTGGGGGCAGGGAGCTGCTTCTCAAATGAGGTGCAAAGTGGCCCGAGACTGCCACGGCCTCCTCCGGGCCTCCAGGCGGTGCTTGCCTGGCTCTGCCAGAACATCCCAGATGCCCCTCGCCAGCCATCAGCGCCCTGGTCCTGCCAGGAGCCGGAAGGCATCGCTGGTCAGGCGGCCAGGGTGTGGCGAGAGCGAGGCCGAGTGAGCCCGAAGGAGGACATGTGTCCAGACCACGGCCCTGAGCCCGCCCAGAGGCTCCCTCAGCAACGCCAAGGCCCCGGAGGCCCCCTTCCTTTGTCTGTCCCCTCCCTCCACTCCGTGTCCCCTGGGGGTCCCTCCCGCCCGCCTTCACCGCCGCGTGTTGGGGGTCCCCAGCTCGGGCCTCCCCTCGTGGCGCCTGCTGGCTCTGAACACCGGCCACGGCCGCGGCGGCTGAGGGCCGTCAGGCGTCCACGCCAGCCCAGGCGCCTCGGACCCCAGGCTCGCGGGTCCGGCTGGCGTCTCTGCTCCGCCCCAGGACTCGCCGTGTCCCCAGGACTGAACTCCCCCGTCTTCCCCTCCTCACGCAGGGCACCCCGCCTGCTCCCTGCACCCCGAGGACGCCTCATCACTGCGGCTTCCTCTTCCCGCCTCACTCCGGGCCGCACCGGCCGGCACCAGAGCGCACGGACCTCTACCCCGGCAGCACCACTTCTCAGTGGGGTTCGCGAGCCCCTCCTGATGCGCCCCCTTTTCTGCCCTTTGTCCCTTCACTTTTCTTTTTAGATACAACAGCCAGAGGGAGCCACGTAAAACCTCAACAGTCCGAGCCGTTCCAGCGCGCGAGGTCTCGGACAAGTCTCCGCCTCATCCCCCCAAGACGGACGTCCCCCCCGGCCCCCGGGGCCCGCCAGCTGCCTCCACGGCCTCCCAGGCCCCGGCTCTTCTACTCAGCAACTCCGTTTCTCTCCCCCTGCCCACTGCTCCGGCCGCTCCGGCCACCTCGACTTGCCGTCAGCATCCAGGCTGAGAGGAGTTCTGGGGGACGGCCCCCCTGCCTGGCAGACCGGAGAGCCAGGCCTGAAGTCTGAACAGCGGTGCCAAGCCTGCCGCCCGCAGCCAGCGGCCCCCGCGCCCCACTGCCACCGGGGAGGCGGACGAGGAGCCTGTGATGTCCGCGGCGCAGTCCTCGGGGAGGAAGAGACCGGCCCGGGTCGCCTGCCCTGACGTTGTCGATGGCCCCTCGTGTCTTTAGGTCGGGATGGCAGGACAGGGCCCCGCCGAGGGTCACTGCGTGTGTCAGTCCGCGGCTTCCTATCCCCCCCCGACGTCACTAAATTCGCACCCCAGTTTGCTGGAGCAGCTCTGGCAGAGTAGAGCGTGCGGGGCTGCTTCCAGGTTCGAATCCTCACTTTGGTGACTGAGTAAACACTTTGTCCAACCATCACTGAGACTTCCAGTTAACACAGGGGCGCCCTGTCCCCCTGCTGCCCTCAGAGAGGCTTCTGGAGTCTTTCTGCTGAAAATGCCCCTTTTCTTGGCCTTGTTTGTCCCGCAGCACTCATGCTACCTAGTTTCCTCTTGCTTGTTTCCCTTCAGTGCCCCCACGAGAATGTGGCCCCATGTTCTGTCTGCAGGAGCCGCACACAGACCTGGCAGGAGGCGGAGGCTCCAGCGACACCTGCGGGATGAGCGGAGTCACGGAGCGGCTGGCGCGCACGCCCAGAGATGAGCTCCCTGCCCCCAAAAGGCTTCCCTGGTTTCACGAAAGGACCCACCAATCTGGCTCAGAATTTCCAGACATCTTCTAAATACAAAGCATCAATGACCGGAGCCCATAGTTTTTAGGAGACAGGGCAGGTCACGAGTCGAAAGCCACAGCAGCACGTGCCCCGGCGCCACCCCAGGGGCAGCCCGCCCGCCCGCGGGAGAGCTGGGGCTTGCTCTGCAGCCCTGCAGAGGCTGGGAGCTGGAAGGGAGCTCTGGAGTCAGCAGACACCAGTCTGGCCTGAGCCGGGGAGCTCGGGGGATGGCTCTGTGCCGGGGCTGGAATGCGGCATTACAGGTTTTCTCCAAAACAGCTTCATTTACTTAACACTCCTCTGACCCTTTAACTTCTCACTTGCTGCACAATTAAGCCATTTAAGCTTTCGACTTAGCTCTCTTTGTGCTAAGACCTGCCTCAAAAGTGAAGCAAAAACAACCCTACACCTTCCTGTTGGGCCGGGTGAGTCCAGACCCAGGAAGATGCTGACATATGCAAATTCGAGCACCCGGGCAGATGGCGGGCCCAGGGGGGCCTGTGGGGTTCCACCTACTCCATCACCCAGGAAACATTTATTCAGCTCCTACTGTGGGCATCAGGCACAGAGTAGGCGTTCCCCCCCCTGCTTGTTTCAATTCATAAAGCTTCTGTGCGGAAGGTAAAGCTTGACAGCAGAGAAACAGCAGGACAGTGAGAACCTGAGGCGGCTGGAACTTGCCCCAAGGGCGGCGCTGCTCCCGGAGCCTCGGAAAACCATCCGGATTCTGGGTTTTTATAAATCGCGGCGGCAGCAAGCCCGTCCCGCGCGCGTGCCCGCTATTTTCCCATCAACATTGTAAGGGGTTTGGGGAGAATAGTTTATTTACCTCCTGAAAAGTAAAAAAAAAAAAAGTTCAACTTAGATTAAAAGGGACAGAATTTTCTGGGATTCATCACTATCTGACTTGAAAATGATGCGAATCCACAAAACAGTAATTTTATGGACATGAAAGCAATTTGCTCTCCTATGCTTAAGCTACCAAAGAAGAAATAAAACTCTCCGGGATGCACAGCCGTTCTTCTGTAGCTTTCACGTCTACCCCTTTGCTTATTTGGTGCATAATTTTCCTTTCTACTGCCAGGGAGGCTCCATTGTGCTCAAAAGGAAAAACAAAACAAGCAAACACTAGCCTTGGCTGGAAGGGATCGAGTTTCAAGTTCAGCTACTCCAGGCACAGTTCCTGGGCCAGGGCGAGCTACTCCGTGATGGCGAGGGGCAGTTGTCTTACCCGCAGCCTGGAGTGACACTGCCCAGAGTGACAGTGGGGTCTGAGTAAAGAACCTTTAGGACGCCTGGAACTTGAAAAAGAAGGCGCGTTCCAGCCGGTCTCCCACTCGTGACCGAGGCAAGACACTCCCGATAAGGTGCTATCCCTGTGCCCACCTGTCTCCACCCTTTAACACAATCTTTCAGGGCCTTCCTGGCGGCACGGGGATTAGTCTCAGCACCATGAAGCTGTCAGCAGCCTCTGCGGCATGAGTTCGATCTCCGGCCAGGGAGCTACCCACAGGGCGCAGCAGACCTCTCCTGCCTCGCCCGCTGCTCCCCTCAGCAGTGGATTTCGTCAGTCTGCCTGTTCCGCTCCCCACTCTGTCTCTGGGGAATCCTCTCACCCCCACACCTTTGGCCTGTACCTAGTTCTTTTATGCATAAATAAATAAATCTTTTTTAAAGAGCAATCTTTCAGAGACTTTCTCATCCCTCCCTTTATAGATTCTTGCCTGTCCTCAGTCTCTACTGCAGTTTTTCTGTTGTTATATTTTATTTCTCTGTTATTAGGCATAAAATTCTAGTACATTTCTTCTATTTCTCCTAATTCTTTATGAATCATGTAGTTACTTCTATTGTGAAAAATTTAAAAAACTGGGAACGTTCTATTAGGGTGACTATCAATTCGACATATTTTAAAGGAACAGGGTCGTCCGTGGGCTCGCACTGGGAGAGTAACACAGAGTTCTACACAGAGGCTATGAAAGTTACGGCTCCTAAGCCTGTTCTTCCTTGCATATTTAGACTTTTGTTGTGAATTTGCTTTAAAAACACAGTCTTCTGGAAAATATCCAAACCATGCAAAAGATCTAGGCAGAGAATAAATTTCTCCTGCATCCACCCACCTGGAGATCACGACCACGTATTTTGGGGCAGGGCTGCCATCAATCTCCGCTCGCATACGCACACGCATTGTTAGGACGCACGGTGTCACACAAACGGTTCACACTACCTACGTGACATTTGAAATCTACTTTTCTCATGTGCTATCACGCAGTGTCGACACCATTTCAATGGGTATTTATTGTGTCTTCAATTCTGATGGCTGCACCATATTCCAATGTGCAGATGCACCGTGATGTAGTCCGTTTCCTGGCTGCATAATATTCCAGTGTACAGCTGGGTCCAGTTCCCCAGGGTGGACGGCTGGGTTACTTTTGCCTTTCAAGTATTACAGATAACGCTGCAGAGGTAACGCTTATACCCAGGTGCCTTTACAATAATTGCCAGAAAACAAAATGGACGAACTCGTTCTGCAACACTTGCTAACCTCTGCATTCTCATCTTTAGGTAGAAATGAAGGGGTTTTTTCCTAGTTGGACAATTCAGACCACAAAGCATCTTCGGCTGCAGCGCAGTATCAGTGCTGTTTTAAGTACAACACCCCCATGGGGCCTGGAGGGGGTGCAGACTGCTCTCTGACCTACCAACTTTCAGTAGCTCAAACTGTTAGGGGGAAAAGGCTGTCCTAAAGCTAATCCCATACAGGCTCTGTGGACTCCACCCCCACCCCAGGCCAAAGCCAAAGACACTGGGAACCCCAAATCCCATCCCCACCCAAGGGAAGGTGGCTGGGACCTGAGGGTGGGGTTCAGCAGCCAGGTGGGGATAAAGCCAGACACGTGGGCTTTGGAGGGGTCCCCCATTTTGGCTCCCCGCCAGCTCGCAGCGTCCGGCCAGTTCTGAGAGTGACTTTGGGTTTCCAGGTCGGCGGATCGGGTGGGACGCATGAAAGAGTTTATTTCCCTAGTTTCTCCCTGAGTTGTCCATTTTCCTTATTTCCTTTTCCCTTGTCAATAAACCTTGTATGAACCTTTTGTGTGTCCTGCAGCGGAGTATTCATAAGTCCCTTGTGAGCGCGTGGTGAGGACCCACAGCCAGGCACCCGTTCAATATCGGGGCTGCCCTATAACAAAACATTCCTATGATACAACAGCAGCGCTTATACAAATCAGTTCCCATCAGCAACAATCAACAAACACAAAGTCTCTCTTTCTCTTGTATTTTGTTCATTGCTCTGTTTTAATCACCTAATCGCTTAAAATTAGCCAATTGTCAATGCCACGAGCCCTCAGCGTAGGCCAGAGTAAACGTCCCACTTGTGGAAACCCTATTCCCAGCTCGCAGAAACTCACATTCCTGCAGAAACAGGATTTTACAATGACTGGAAAATGCCTAGCATGGTGAGTATGTTAAGAATTCCTAATGCTCAAGCCAGGACAATAGCAGGGAAATCAGTCCTCACTGAGGTGCTTTGTTATCTCATGCCCGCGGAAAGAGGCGCAGGATCCCAAGACAAAACTATGTGAAATAACAACAGGGGAGCCACCCGTCCCCAGGCCCAGCCTCCACTGCCAGAGCGAGCAGTAGCAGGGGGTGAACATGATGGAGGAGCTGTTGTTTTGCTTCTGCCTGGAGTTGAGTCCCCTACTCAGCGGGAGGCTCTGTGCCTCCCGACCTGCACGGTCCTGCACGGTGGCCTCTTGCCATTTCTCGCCCCAGTGATGGTCATTTTGCCCGTGGGGAGGGCACAGAAAGATCAGCCTCTCCTGCTTGTCAGCACCCTGTGGGGAAGGAAATGACCTTGTCTGTCCTTGAAGAGTGGCCTTTGCAGCCGAGGTTGTACTCGGGGGATGCCAAGCCCCCGCCCCAACCCAGCAAGACCTTGCTCTTGAGACACAGCATAAGAACTGGCTTCTGTGGGCTGTGATGTCCACCCACAGACGCAAACGTCCTCATGACACCAGTCGGGCTCAAGCGGCTTGAGAAAAAGCTACTAGAAAGTAGAAGTGGGGCCTCCCTGGTGGCGCAGGGGTAAGTCTCAGCACCGTGAAGCTGTCTGCAGCCTCTGCAGCACAAGTTCGATCCCCAACCAGGGAGCTACCCACATGGTGTAGCAGACTCTCCTGTCTCCCCGCTGCTCCCCTCAGCAGTGGGTTTCAGTGGATCCACCTGTTCTGCTCCCCACTCTGGCTCTGGGGATTTCTCTCACCACCCCTCTGGTCTACACCCCAGCTCTTGTATGGATGAATAAATAAATCTTGAAAAAAAAAAGTAGCTCTTTTTTTCCAGCTCCTCACACCCATGACTACTTCTCCCTGTCTCTCCCACAGAAGCAGAGAGCACAGCTCCCCGGACGAGAAGAAAACCCTCCACCCGCTGTCACACGGCTGCGTGGCGCGGCTGGCGTGGCCTGGACACTGGTGTCAACACTCACTTGTACGTCCGGCCCTGGGGCTCTGGCGAGCGGGAGCATCCTGACGCACGGAGCGGGTGTCTGCCTCATGAGGACTCCGGGGCGGGGAGACACTGCCCCGAGGTCGCTGAGCCAGCGCTCTGCTTCCAGTGTGACCCCGGGGCCACTGGTGAGCATCGGAGGGGGCTCGGCCAGGAGACTGGACAGGCCCCATAGCGACCCGGCCAGAGCCCAGCAAGCTCCTGCCTGCCGCAGCTACACTGGCGTCCTCACTCTCTTTCTTTCAAAGATTTTATTTATTTATTTTTGCGTAGAAGAACTGGGGTACAGGCAGGAGGTGCGGGGGTGAGAGGATTCCCCAGAGACAGAGCGGGTAACAGGACAGGCAGACTGAAGAAATACGCTGCTGAGGGAGCAGCGGGGAGACAGGAGAGTCTGCTGCGCCACGTGGGCAGCTCCCTGGCCGGGGATTGAACTCGTGCTGCAGTGACCTGGCAATAGCTTCGTAGCGCTGAGACTTTAACCCCTGTGCCACCAGGGCGGCCCCTAGACTGACCTTAAATAAACACAAGCTGTCCCGGCCGAATTAAATCCTGATGTGCGAGTCATGAAAAAGGCAGCGCGCTAAGCGGAGTAAACGGCCCGCGCGCAGTCGGTGTCCCGCACAGGCGCACAGCAGGTGTTCTGCAGGTGTTCTTCCAATCCCCAGGACAGCCGTCCTCAAACCAGAGAGGCTGCCAGATCACGTGGGGGGCTCGTAAAAACGGAGCAGCAAACACCACCCCCCGTTCCCATTTCAGAGCCCGGCAGGTAACGGCACGTGTTGTCCACGTGGACATCCGCACGGGCGAGTGCCCAGCGCTGCTGCCCCTACCCCAGGGGCCACGCTTTAGAGCCACCGCCCAGGGACCGCCCACGTCACGCGGGACTCGGTTCTGGGGACGTTCCCGCAGCGGGGGTGAGTCCGGCTGGGCTGTCTGTGAACCTCTCAGCGAAAAGACAGAGGAAAAAGGCCCATGTCGTGCGGACGACCCGGGGTGAGCCTGGGGTGCAGCCCACGCTGCCCCGGAACGGTGAGGCGTGCGTCCAGCGCCTTCCAAGGGCCCCTTGCTACCGGCCCTGCGTGGAGCCACCAGCGCTGCCTGGTGCCGGGTGCGTGGGGCGGGCGGCGGCGAGTGAGCAGGACAAGGGAGGGGGAGCAGAGCCAGCTGGGGCCCGGGCGGGGGCACAGGCTGTGCTCCCGGGGTGGGCGGAGACCCTCGGCGGGGCGCTGAGGACAGAGGGGCCCCTGAGCAGCAGCGGGGAGGCCTCCAGGCGGGAACGGCAGGCAGCAGCGCCGCTCCTTCGAGAGCGGCCAGGAGTTGTGCTCCGCGAGGCCGTCACAAGGGCCTCTGTGTCTGCTCACGAGTTTGCACGTGTGACAATCACCAGCGCCTCCGGCAGCCGCGCCTGGCACAGTGTGGCAGCTTGCTGAGAAAGGGTGAGCCGGGTGCCCGGGAGCGGCGGGCGGGCGAGGAGAGGACGGGGCAGCAGGGGCAGGTGTGGGGAGCCGGGTCCTGCGGGGAGTGGGCAGAGTCCCCAGGAACCCCCTCCTGGCGGGGACGGACGAGCATCATTCTCTGACAGGTGGTTCGGAGGGAACGTGAGGGAGACTCCGGGGAAGCGTCACCGACGGGTGCTGAGGCTGACAGGGCCGTGCGGGTGACCCTGGTCTCTCGTGGACACCGGGGTGGACGCGGCTGAACAGAGCCTCTGCTCGGGGTTCGGGGCCTGTTTTCGCCGCGGGGAGGGACGCGGTGTCCCGCGGCTGGGTGCCCATTTGCAGGGTGACTTGTTGAGTCCCCACCTGCCCTATGGTGACCCTTTTGCTCGTCCTGACATTTAGTGCCCAGAGGACAGGCAGGCGACTGTCCATCAAAATCTACGAGCCTCAAGGTGCCGCGGGACGTGGCAGAGAGTGGAGGAGACGGGCCAAGGCTCACGCGGTCTCAGTCCGCCGGCCCCTGCACACGTCTTGCGTGGACGCACCTCTCCTGGGGGGCCAGTCGGCTGCGGCTCCCTGCACTCTGCTGCCCACAGGGCTGGACAAGCTGGCCACGCAGCAGGAACAGCCGTGGGGCCCTAAGGCCCTCAGCACATGCCCCGTGTGGCCAGAGGCCTTCGTGTCCCCGGCAGCCGGGTTCTCCGCGCCTGAAACAAAGTCACGGACAAGCGGCAGCGGCCACTGCAGCCCCCTTGCAGGAGGGAGTCAGCGACCAACAGGGACACTTTATCCACGCCCTTTCCCGAAGATGGGTCTGGGCTGTGGGGACCCGTCGTGTATAAAAGGGACCTTCAACAGATCCACAGAGCGACAGAGCCCGCCACTCACCGGCCGGTCACTCCTCCACTGCTGTCCAGACCCAGGCCGGCCTTGCCCTGATTCTGGGGTGAGGGCCCCGTGAGGCCGGTGGGCGGGTAAAGAGCCCACTAAATGCAAGTGCGGGCGCCTGACTGGCTTCGCACGTCCCAAGGATGGGGCAAGCGTCTGGGGTCACTTAGGTGTCTACAGGCACCTCCGAGGCAGGCGGGGATGCCCGTGGCTCCCCCCCTGCACACGCAGTCATTTGTGTCCCCCGGGGTGACGTCCTGCTCCCCCTGGGAGCTCCGGACTGGCCTTGAGCTCTGTCCTGGCTGCACAGCCCCAGGATGCGTGTCTGGCTTGCTTGCTTGCTCTGGTTTTGGGCGTCTTTTCTTTTCTTTAACCCAAAATGATCGTTTCCTTTTGCAAAACCGAAACTAGACACGATCTCGCAGCAGATACACAGAAGCACTCACGATGGATCAAAGGGGAGCACGTCAGGCCCGAAACCATGAACCATGAAGACGGAAACAGGCCAAACACCCTCGACGGGTCCTTCAGGCTGTCGTCGGAGACGCAGCGCCCGGCAAGGGAGCAGGAGCACGCGGGAGCCAGGGGCACGCACTGGGCGACGCCTCTGCACCCTGTGAGCCGGGGAAGCTGCTGACACGGGGAGCGCCCGGCGGGGGGCTGAGAGCCAAGAGTGCAGAGAACGCACAGCCACAGGGCAGAGCGGAGCTCAAGTGGGCGCCCGGTTTTCCTCACTGTTTCACTTGTTTCTTTTCAAGTTCTCGGTGCTTACCCCACCCGCCCGTCTCAGCGTCACCCCAGGAGTCACGCTGCTGCTTGAAACCTGACAAGTTTCAGCTGACAAGGAAAGTGAAGTTTCTCGGTTCCCAGGCGGCAGCGACTCCTGTGTGACGACACCGCGCCGGGAGGCCAGCACCTCCGCCGCCGGCCGTCGCGAGCACCATGGCTCCCGGCAGGCCGTGTCTCCGAGGCCACCGTGGCTTCTCCCACGAGGTGGCAGAGAACCTTTGAAAACTGCAATGTGCACGGCGCCCCCCGCTCTCCCCCCCTCCCGCCCCACCTTTCCGTGCACACTGGCAAAGCCGCTTCCCTGCATTCTCCTTTAAAGGCCAGTTTCTAGCAGACAATTCACCGCACAGCTGTATTTTTCCATATATGAAGCCAGCGGCTAGAACAAGCGAGACAGCTTTTTATATGATATAATTGTTTCCACTAAAAACTCAGGAAAGCAGGAACCAATCCATCAACAAGGGCAAACAAAAGATTGTGCAATCCACACAATTTAACTTTTGATCACTTGCAAAGCTGAGAGCTCCCTGAGCCGTCCAGCGAAGACAGGCGCTGTCGAGGGCAGGGATTTCCTTTCGCTTGCCGCCTCCTCGTTCCCCCCGTGCCGCGAGCCCCGTCCCGCCTGGCACCCCAAGCGCAGGCCTCCCTTCTCTGTTTCCGTCTCTCATCGGTTGTTAACTGGTGTTTGTAACTGAAGTTAAGGGGGGCGCTCCCGTCCCCACACCTTTGCTCGGTGGACGGGCGTCGATGCCTCTCTTGGGTGCCGCTTGCCAGGGCAGCACAGGCGACAGACGGGGCCATCACGGCGTCCCGCTAGCCAAAGACATGAGGGCAGGAGCTGTGCGGTGGTTCTCTCTGTCTCCACGGTGAAAATTAACACGCACGCACGTTTCCTTTTGCCCTCCAAGAAGGGAAATACACGGAGTTGAGGCTCTAGCTGAGCAAGTCACTAAAAAGCTGAGAAATAACGAGGCGTCACCTCACGCCCACCGAACACGGGTGTGGGCGAGGATGTGGAGAAGGAGCCCCACGCCACGGGTGGGGTGTGGACCCGCCCAGCTCCTGCGGACAAGAGGGTGGGGGTTTCTCAAAACGTGAGCAACAGGTGCCCCCAGCGCGGGACCCGGCCGCCCGGTCCCCAGCCCCTACCACGGAAGGCACAGGCGCTCCTTGGAGAGAGCCGCTCCGAGCTCCGGACGGCCTGCGCCTCCTCCATCGCGCCCGCTGCTGTCCCGGGGTCCCCTGCCCCGGAGAGGAACGGCTCCTTCTCCCTGGTCCTCAGGAGGGAACTGCAAGCACCTCCCGGTGGGACTCGGAAATCTCACAGTGACTCCGGCCGCCCCGAACAGTGAGGCCCCCGCCCCCCGCCCGGGCCACCACTCAGCGCAGTGCAAAAGCAGCTTCTGCGCGCGGCCACGCGGGACAGGCCTCGGCCAGCAGCACAGCCCTCGCTCTGCAGGGCCAGCGCCTGCGGCGGGGTGACGAGAGACAGCGTGAGGTGGAACCAGGGTCTCATCTGTCTTAGAGTCTCCGCGAACACTCCTCCCGCCGAGGAGCCGCCCGCTGCAGCACGTCAGCTCCCCGCTGTAGAGGAACGGTGGCTCCGAGCTGCAGTGCACGCGCACTGTCCCGGCGGCTGTCAGTATTTGTGTCCATCCCCCCGCCGGCCTCGGAGGCCCGTCACCGAGGGGGCTTTCCACGGCTGCGTGAGTTGTGCGGTGCAGGCTCTGTGCAGCCAAAAACACATTCACCAACACGATACCGAAGCCCAGAGGGAGGCTGCAGATCACCCAATGTCACACAGATGCCCGCCAGGACTGGCCAAGGACTCGAGCCATGGAAACCACCATTCTGACAGCGAATTTGCTCTAAAGCAATTTAGCAAACCACTCTGCTCAGGTTTCCCTCGCAGCTCACAACACAAGCCTCGCCTTTGTGCTTGTCCCTCACTTAGACTGTGACTCCCGCAAGGGAGAGAGAGATTTAATTTCTGCAGCGGTTATTCTTCGTGGACAGAAGGGCCCCGGATCCGGCTTAGAGTGGACATTCGGCCACTCCCAGCTCTCTCATTCCTTCTGATTGTTCTTATGACACACGAGTCCCCGTGCAAGCCGTTCACGTTGGCTGATGCACGAATGTGCTCACGCCCCGGGGTGTCGGCAGGAGAACACAGCAGACCTGGTCTCAGGAAAAGCAAGTGTGCGGTGAGGAGGGCAACTATCTCTTGTTCCACAGAAACTCCTAATCTAACCTGCGTCTCCTCATCAAACTTTGGCACGGAAACCCGTGCAGCCATCCTACCGTGCAGCTTGGTGACGCAAACACCTGGGGTCGAGGCAGCCCCGGGCTCTGCCGTCAGGGATGACGATCTGCTCCAGAGCCGAAGAAAGTAAAGTGATTCCCCAGAGGAAGGAGCCCCATGGACGGCTCCAGGGAAGAAGCAGCACTGACATAAACGGGAGCGCGTGCGGAGGGACGGCAGCTCCCACGCGCCCTGTCAGAAAGAGCGAGCCACGTCCACGCGCTTACCCGCAGCAGCCGTCGTCGTAAGATGCTTCCACGAGGAGGACCCAGACAACCTGATCTTGCTGGGGCTCCACTCCGTGGGAGAAAGTGAAAAGCAACAGCTCTCGTCACTGTATTTGATTAATAACAGCTGCTAAAATTCTCTCTAACAAATGACCACAGTCAGAAACACAGACGTGCTAGCGGCTGGTGGCTCAGGGGCCTCCGGGGGAAATTCATCTGCTGAGAACCCTCTGGAGGCTGCAAAGGGGGCTGATGTGGGCGCCTCTATCTGCTTCCTTTCTTGGACAGGATACGTGGCTTTTAAAGCAAAACAAAGTCCAACGTTTGATCCCGGCCTGGCGGCGATGCCTTCCCAGGGCCTGTGCGTGGACGTGGGCACCTGGAGCAGAACCCACTACGGAAACTGAATTTCACATCAACGCATGATCCGAACAGCTGCTCTGATCTGCGTCCCACAGCGAGCCGTTTAGAAGGTTTCTCCAAGAGCGCGGACGTTTCAAGTATAATATTTAGAATCAAAACACACAGAGTCGAACGGTCCCCGCGGCCCAGCCAGCACGGCTCAGCCCCCCGCGCCCGGGCTCGCGCTGCAGGCGGAGAATCGGAGGCAGATGGGATGCTTCAGCGGTCCTGCCGTCGTAACCCTCCTCGGAGGCAGTTTCTTGTTTACTCCATTTAAGGAGATTAAGTGGCTAAAAAGTTAAGAAAAGCCAAGACCCTTCATTTTAACACTAAGTCACAGAGCGCGGGGAAGAGCAGGGCGGGCTCGTCCGCACACTGTCTCGCAACTCCACGGGTCGGAGACGCCGCGTCCCAGGTGGCCCACAGGACTCTGAGTAGGACTCAGCAGAACGCCCTCCGGCCCTCTGTCACCAGGCCGCCGAACAGCCACGGTGGGCGCTACAAAACTGGAAGAAAAATCTGGAAACCACTAGAAAACATTCTGTCCTTGTTGAATATCTGGACGTGGTGGACGGCAGTGAAGAAACAAAGACTCCAGAGCTCAGAGCAAACTGGCAGCATCTGTCAACGGGACGGGGCTCCGTCACTGAGGGTGGACGTCCACTGCTGTGCGGGTCACGTGGGCGGCATCGGCCACCGCCGAGAACAAGATCAAGCACACTTCCTGACGGCCACGGCCACCGGCCTCCCACGAGCCTGGCTCCCCGCTAACCTCAGTGTGGACGGAGACTGCGCTCCGAGGCTGGTAAGCGCGTGGCCGGCACACACTTGGGCATCGTGGATCGCGATTCATCTTCAGGATGCCCAGAAAGTCTGACAAAACCCAAAAGGTTTTCATGCAAGACATGCAAATGGAGGCCATTCTGAGACGAAGATCGCCAGATACAGAATCAAAAATTCGTAATTGAAAACGTGAAATTTAAATCAAAATATTAAGTATGAAAAGTACTCATTCAAATATTAAAATGCAGATTCAATTTTTAAAAAATTCACGGAAGATGTTACAGATTGCATTGAGCTTACATCAAAATACTGAGGAGCAAAAATAAAATAGTATGTATGGATTTGTATTTATTTATTTTCTTCATAGTCAATGCTAAGAAACCCTAAGTTAACTTTGTTCTGCTCAGAAGCAGGCAGGTGCCGGGCGTGGGTAGGTGTGTCCTGCCTGACCGCCCTGCCCGTGGCCGCGGCCGGGGGCTCAGTCAGCCTGGAGGCTGTCCGGGGAGATGGGGGGGGGCAGCTGCCTTTGTGAATCACCGTTGAGACCCATATTTAGCTGCAGTCCTTCCGTCAGGAACGTCCTGCAGTCATGACGTGGCAGAAGGACAGGAGGACAGAAGCCTGGGAGGGACATCAGAGCACTTCTCCGTGCCTGGGCTTTGCTTCTAAAATGCCCCTGGAAGGCAGTGGCTGAGCTCAGATCGCCATTTTTTGGGCTCATCCTTTCAACTCCAGGCAGGGCCTGGTTTCACAGCACTTTGCTTTAAAGCTGAGTCGATCGGGCTTGAAGAACCACCGCCCTCTAGTAACCGCAGATTACAAACTGGATGGTGCTGACGCTGACCGTCAAGACACAGTCCTTGCACTTAGTAGGCGCTTTATAGATGCGTGAGGAATCCCGGCATGACCTGGAGCTGCTGGTGGATTTGAAACATCAAGTCCACATTTTTAATATATGCAAACCCGTAGTCCCACGCAGTGGGTCCTTTTAGGATATTAAGGCATCAACCTTGAGAGCAGGACATGTTTATACTCACTGAACATCCACTCTGGGCATTTATAAACCAGGCCAGCCTGGGACAGTCTGGAGGGAACTTGTGCATTGTGAGCTGCAGGAAGGACAGGGCACTGTGGCCAGATTTATTCTCGAGGCATGTTTTCTCTTTGGCATCATGTATTTATCGGGTGTGCCCGCTGATGGCAGAGAGGTGGGGACAGCACCACATGGTCAAAGGGGCAGAACTTTCTTTGATCATGTTTTTTTTTTAAATTTATTTATTTATTTATCTATACAAGCACCAAGTATAGTCAGAAGCGCGGGAGGGTGAGAGAATTCACCAGAGCCAGAGCGGGGAGCAGAGCAGGCAGAAGGACCGAAGTACACTGCTGAGGGGAGCAGCGGGCGGCAGGAGAGGTCTGCGCGCCATGTGGGACCCTCCTCCGGTGGCCGGGGAGCAGCCGGGGATCGAACCAGCACTGCAGAGGCCGCGGGCAGCTTCGCAACCCAGCGCTCAACCGCTGCGCCCCCGGGGAGGCCCTCTTTGATCATTTTGAAGTATTTCCATTCCCTAATGTCCTTGTTTTTAAGTAAAATTAATAAATCTTACAAAATGTTTGGAAGGAGACTGGGCAGAGATCCCAATGAATTAATCAGTGGCGTCAGGGCAAACCAAAGCCCCTTGGGGTCCTCCACCCCCACTCTGAGCCCGACCAGCAGTGCTTTCTGCCCTGTGAGCCCCGAGTGGCGGGCGGACACGAGTGTCCCTGGGGAGCTGGGGCTGGTGACGTCTTGTCCACAGACTCACAGGAAATGTGGGTACTTAGGGCAGGACTTGGAGCCCTGGGGGTGCTCACTGCCAGGCCGGGGAGCAGCGCGGCCAGCAGATGGGGGACGGTTCAGGACTCCCTCGTTGCCACCCGTTTGGTCCTCACAAGCACCTAGTCCTCCCGAATCCTCGAGGGACGCTGCTTCACATACGAACGTTTTCAGATACTTCACATTCACTCTCGAAGCACCAACTTCTCTTACTTTCCCAGGTGGGGCCGGGGCGTTCTGAGAGGGGCTGACATGCTCCTGCTTTCTTCAACGACAGGGCGGCCACGGCAGGCCCTCGTGGGCACCCCAGGGTGCCCAGTGGTGTGGACGGACCCTGCTCGGCCCTGGTCTCTGCCTACGGGGGCTTCCCAGCCCTCGCATCCCATCGGGTCTGCCACTTCTGCTGAGACCCGCAGGCCGCGGCGTTTGTTTTGTTTGTGAGCGGATGTGTCTGGTACCGGGAGGCAGGAGAACGTGTTGGGTAAACAGGGCTCCGGAAATAGAACGGGGCTTTCTGTCCCCGCGCGCGCCGCTCCCCACTCTCGGCAGCCTGCTGCCTGGCTCCCAGCAACAGCTCGCGGTGGCGGCCGCAGGAAAAGGAACATCCAGGAAAGCGACACCTTAGTTCCCAGACTCGCTCTCAGCATCGCCCTCCCTCGCGCTGTCTGGCCGCAGGACGTTGGTGCCCGGGACGGGGAGGTGACGTCTGCTGGAGGAGCAGGGCCGGGCGCAGCGGCTGCGGGGGCAGGCGGCTGAGAGCGCAGGACTCCTGCTGCGGGGCTGCCGGTCGTCCCCGGATTTTCTGTTTCATGTTTGATTTTCTCCATAGAACAGGATGCATTTCAAACAGAAAGCAGAGTGGCCCAGCCGGACGAGGCTCGCAGGGGCACCCGGCCCGTGCACTCCGCATCCCTTAGAAAGCCCCCTTGAGGGGCGAGCACCACTGTCCAGCGGCTGGGTCACCGTGCCGGCGTCCTTGACCTCAGTGTCCACCCGCCTCGCCAGAGGGCCAGGCACCCTGACGCTCTGGCAAAAATGTCTGTTGAGTCCATTTATCCAATCCGGTGCCAGCGTGCGCAGAGAGAATAGAACAGAAAGAAGACCCGCTGGAACCACGACGGGGGGGTCATGGCCTGTCTTTGGAAGCCCCCAGCAGAATGGACGCCTCTCCTCGGGCCCCAGCAGGCTGGGTGGCAGGACAGGGTCGGCTGCCTCTCTGGTCCTTGAGGCAGGTCAATCAAGGCCCTTTGCAATGCACGTTAAGACGGTAACCGCTGACACAAAGCCAAGCGCTTCACGCACAAGAGAGCGATCAACGCGTAACACACCAGAGGAAACAGCAGCAGAAACAGCAGCAGAACTGCCTCCTTGAGGCACAGTGCAGGCCCCTCGCCCAAGTCAGGCTGAGCTCGGTGAGCCTGCGGCCGGGCCGGGGAAGGCCCACACAGCGGGGGTGGGCAGTGCCACCCTGGCCGTGCTGCAGAGGGCAGTGAAACTGGCAGCTGGGCCCAGGGGCCAGCGTCTCACAGGAAGACGGAAACACGAGATTGTGCACATGCAGCAGAGAAGCCAAGAAGAAACTGAAATCTAGAATCCGGTGAATTCTAGAGGCCCAAACACCCAGCCTGCAGGCCAAGTGGCTGGCAGGTCCTTTCTCAGCCCTGGGTGTAACCTTGGCTGTCCAGCGAAGCTGACTCTGCAGCTGCAGCGAGAGAACAAACGCTGAATGCCCAAAGTCCCAGAGTCACTCTGGAGGGAGGCCAGCGAACGTTCAGGATTATTTTCCAGCATCAGCTTAGCTTTCAATTTTAAAAGACGGATAGGTTCGTTCTTAATTATCCCTGATCCAAAGCAGTTCTGTCCCCTGGAAATCAGCACCTCATCCGGGGAACCACACAAATTCGACGCTCAAACAATGCGGCTCCAGAAACATGACAGACAGCGGAGGCGGTGGATTTTCTCATTTCTCGAACAAGGCCCAAGGTAGCCCGCGGCAAGACAGCACGGGCTGGTTTTTTTCTTTGTTAAAGATTTATTTTATTTATTTATGCACACAAGGGCTGGGGTGCAGGCCAGACGGGTGGGGGTTGAGAGGACTCACCAGAGACAGCGTGGGGAGCAGAACAGGTGGATCTACTGAAATCCACTGCTGAGGGGAGCAGCGGGGAGACAGGAGAGGTCAGCGGGGAGACAGGTGGGTAGCTCCCTGGCCGGGGATCGACCTCAGACTGCCGTCGCTGGCGATAGCTTGATAGCGCTGAGACTTCAACCCCTGCACCACCAGGGAGGCCCTGACTTTTTCCTGATGAACATCAATTCATTCCAAAGACATGATCCTCCATAAACCAAACCCGCACAGTAAACACGGAGCGGAAGGAAAAGACACAAATCTTTGTTTGGTGAAAACCCGCCCAGCGCAAGGAGGTCATCACAGCACATTCTCCAGGAGCCGTCTGGGGAGGACCGTGAGGCTCCCCGGAGGAGGGCAGCGGCACCCCGCTCTGAGCGGGAGGCACAGCAAACGCAGGTGCCAGGGGGGACTCCCACCCGCTCCGCGCCCGCCTCGTTCCGACCAGAACAGCGTCTCCTCCGGAATAACCAAGGCGCAACCTCCCCGCACACGGAGGGAACGCCCAGGGCCGCGGCTCACCCCGACGTGCATCGTCTTGATGCGCCGGCCCCGGACAGTGCGCACTGTCCCACCGCACTGGACAGTCGGGGCTGTCCCTGCCGCACACGCAGGCGAGGGAGAGGCGGCTCGGCCTGGCCGAGAGAACTGCCGCGGCAGGAGGCCGGAACGCCGGGGCCCCGGGTGTTTCACCACCAGGAACGCTGTGCCAGCAAGTGAGGCATTTGAGTACAAATTAATTTCATTCTCTTTGGCCAAGAAGACTGAAGAAAGTGAAACGGCCACGGCATGAAGGTGTATTTAGGAATTTCTCCAGGTGCAGGAAGACTTCGCCAAGCGAGGGGCCCCGCTGAACCGGAGTCGCCTCGCCCCGACACGAGGGCGCGCGGGTGAAGGGGAGCCTTGTTGCCGCGGCGCTCGCTGCGGAACAGGCAGACGTAAGCTCCAGTGCCATTCACTTTTGCCATGGTCAGACTTTTTCTGAAAACGCCAATATTTTAAGAGAGGTTTAAAGAGTAATAGAAAAACCACAGGTGAATAAACTTTTAATAAAAGCAGAGATGGTCGGGATTAAAACGCTTTACTATAAATAGCAACATAAAAACGCACTGGTCTTCTCGCCAAATCAATGTGTAAGCCCAGACGCACCAAACACACTCAGAACCGGGTCCTGCAGGCTGGCGCGGACGGGCACCACGGGCGCCCACAGCAGGCGTCGGGCAGGCCTCTGCGGGCACGGCCTCAGCACCGCCCACCGCCGGCGGCCGCCCTCGCACCCCCGTTCCCGGCCCCCAGAACCCCCAGCCCACGATGGACCTGCAGCCCCGAGTGACTCTACTGCAGCCACGCGCGGGACAGTGTGTCACTGGGCACAGGCTGCACCGCGGGCCCACGCAGTCCCCACCGTTCTGTTGCTCACACACACACACACACACACACACACACACACCAGACCTCGCACCACAGTCACACACCCCACATACACCTCACACACTCCACACACACGCACACGCACAACTCACACACCACACACCTCACAAACCACACGCACACCCACACACTGGGCACCGCTGGAGTGTCTGGTGGTGGCATCAGTCATGAACAGAAAAGCTGCAGCTCTGACACCAATGCGCTAAATTGCCAGCCCTCCCTCGCGACACATTCTCCGACCTGGCTCCACAACCCCTCGAACGGCTCTCAAAGTGTTCTGACTGTAACTGTTAGCAAGGAACACACTTCACATCCTACCCAGCACACGCACGCACACGCACACACACATAGAACTATTAAATAAAGTTCCACTGTTCAAAGCGCTACTATTCTAAACATCTAGTCATACCAACGAAGCAGAACTACTGAATCAAGCTCCAGACCTCCCTGTGGCTTCATTTGATTGTGGACGCCACTTAACTATGGATGTCATGTCCCTTCTTGAAAGCGTGAAGCCTGTCACCGCTGAAATGACAGCAGCGATAGGTCTGGTCCAAGTTGGAGCCTAAATCATCACAAGACGCTTCCTTAATTCCCATTAAAGAGCAACACTTGCCTCTCGCGCCCAGCGCGCCGGAACAGCCACGCCGGCCCCTTATTCACCCTCCAAGAGGGTCCGGGACGACTTCCCCGGCCTTCGCCGTCTGCGCGTGGCACCAAGGGCACCAACGAGGACGCCCCTGGGCAGACACCCGTGTGTGTTTGCAGGAGGAGGGAGCAGGACTCGGGCTGACCTGGCGCCTGAACAGGCACCGCTTTCCTGCACGTTTTACCGTCAGCGGCGACGCCCCAGAGCGCCACGTGCCGCCTGTCATCTTGCTTCCTTCTTCACAGCCCCGAAGTCTAAACTCTCTATAACAAAACTTTTTTTGGCGTGCAAATGACGTTCTACACGGGGGGAGAAGGCGGAGGTAGCCCACGGGTTACATTTTCTTTTCAGGACAGTCACTCACCTCCTTGCCTTCCACCTTCAAAGACGGACCCTGCTTTTCAGCTGCACTCAAACCCCATCTTCTTCCTCTCCGTATACTCATCCCCCCAACTTCCCAGACATCTGCTGTGCCTGGGAGGTGTGACCTGGGCGGGGAGGGTGGCACCTGCCACCTCAGCCAGTAATCAGCGTGCCAGATCTCCTGCTTGGGTCAAGGCGAACCATGAAGCGTGGGCGTCAGTCCAGGGATTCTACCCTCTGAAAGTTCTTCAAAGAAAAATGGTGCAGACAGAAGACCCGAGGGCTTGGGGAGGGGGTCGCGGTGAAGTATGAAGTCCTGATGGGTGGAAGGTCTGCAGGGCCGGGGGCAGAGGTCAGGGTGGCTGCGGGAGGGCAGCGCCTCTGCCCGGGGGTAAGACCCCGGGACAGAACACGCTCCGCCGCCCTTGCCGGGTCAAGTCCACGGGTGGACTCGAAGAGCGGAGCAGCTCCCTCGCTGCTGTGTAGACGGCCGACGACTCGCTGATGCCAGCAGGTGCTGCACTGTGAGCCTCACGCTAGGCCTGCACACTGGCAGAGCCCAGCCCCACAGTCCTACCTGGACACCTGGCAAGCGTTTTCTTTATCCGCTTAAAGCAACGCCCTGGCTGAAGCCATCCCAATGCATCCAGCCACTCAACTGTGCTCCCTGGAGTCCCGCGCACCAAGCCCACCAGGCGCTGACACCCTGACGCGAGCGAGGAGCAAGGAGAGCACATCTGAGCTGGACCAGAAGCCACACATTTGCGGTCACTGTGCCGCCAGGGTGAACCCCAGCAGGTGCTTTCTGGCTACAGAAAGCAGAGCTATCCCAACCTCCCAACCTCGCTCTTGACACTCACAGCCTGGGCGGGGAGTTAACACGACTGACTCCTGAGCGTAAATCTCCCGGCAAAGCCCTTCCTCAGACGGGCGGCATCTAATCTCACCAAAGCCCCCTCAGACACTTCCCTGGGAAGCTCTTAACCGGCTGCTCCTTCGCCTCCCCGAAGACATGTTTGTTTTCACGCAGTGGAGCCAACGTAGCGGGCAAGTTTTCTATTTTCTACCCTCACTGACTTTTATAAGCCGTATCTTTTTTTATTAAAATGCACCGATTTTAAAAGCACAAGAAAAAAAATAAATAAAAGCACAAGAACGTTTGGGTTATAAAGAGGGGAAACCCTTTTGCATGCAGCCCCTGCGCCCCGAGGGGGGATGGGGGTGTGGTCTCATGAGACCCCAGTCAAGGCGCCCTCTCCCCGATCCTAAGCGGGCGCACGAGGCAAGGCTGCCCAGAAAGGCCCCCCGGATGGGGCGGAGGAGGACGCGGGGCAGAAGCCGGGGCGTCTCCCTGAAGACAGGATCCCCCAGTCCCGCCACCTGGAGTCTGAGGCGCTGCCTCCCTCCCCTTCCCGGGATTTGATTGTTCAGACTTTGTTTATCTTGGAACTACAAAAAAAAAACAAACCCACAAATAAAAAACATGTCCTTCTAATAAATCATCTCACTGATGAGCGTCTATGTCGGCTGCCTGCAGACCAGGCCGGCGCCCCTGCCCTGCCTCCGGCTCAGGCGCTGTCCCTGCAGGTTTCCACAGCCCTGATTCGGGTAAAAGTCACTGAATTCTGTTCCTGTTGTTCATGTGGCTATTTCCAATTTTTTTAAATTATTATAAATAACCCCACACGGCTCACTTTCGTGCACATCACTTTTTCCATATTTTGGATTCTTTCTCTCAGAGATTCCCAGCAGTGAAACGACGGAGCCAAAGGGCCCACACACTCTGGCTCCTGAGAGTCACGGCCAAAATCGCTTTCTAAAAAGGCCCTGCCGACTCGTCATGCACTCGAGGGCCCGTTTTTATCGAGCTTCCGGTCAGCGCGGACCGTGCGGTCTGCACATTCTGCAGCCCCGGCTTTTCTGTTCTTTCCTTGAAACAGCGGAGAGAGTGATTCACACACTCCCCGGGAGAGAGAACAGCACTTCCTGCGCGGCGCGCGGGGTTATTTCCTCTGACAGTGAAACATTTTTTAGCTTTTACAGAAGTGTCACAAAATTTACCCATATAGAAACCGCCCCAGACAGAAAACTTGCCCCTATGGAAACTTAACCCTCTAAGTTCTCAGAGGATCACCACTGCTGTTCCCTCTGCTGATCTTGCTAGAACCACCAGGGTTCTCTCTGCCAGAGAGCGGCGCGTCCCCCAGGGGAGCCTCGCTGCGAGGAGCCGGCAGGACCAGCTTCCCTGAGCGCTGACATCAGCGAACACAGACACCCCCATGCTGGAGAAGGCCCTTCGAACGGTTCCTTTTGGGGCGTCTACGGACTTTTCAGTAGCAGAAAGTAAGGGGGTCATTACTTCCCCCCATCGAGCCAAGAGTAGCCCTAAGTGGCAGCGACTACGTAAGAGAAAGGCCGCTGGACACGTCGGGCTGGACACAGAGGACAGGGGCGTCCTGTCAGTGGGTCCGAGAGGCTGATGCCAGCAGGGACACGCGGGGGCAGGTGAGGCCGCTGCCCAAGCTGCCCGTGCACCCACAAAAGGCCGGTTACTTTGATATGATTCCCGGGCTCGCCCTCAGCCTCCAAGGCTGACCCCCACCTTATCGTGACCTCTGACCCAGGAGTCCTTGGAGAAAGTGAAAGCACTTCGTGTGCAACTCCTCACGCAAGGCGCGGCCGGCTCGGTCCTGCTCCTGCCAGCGGCCTGCAGCTCCCGCCCTGCATCCGCCCGGCAGGTCTGCCCTCCCAGCCTCGCCCCCCCCCCCCCCGCCGCAGGCAGCTCCGCTGCTCTGGGTCACGGGCCCCGTTCTCGGGGGGACACTGGCTCCCGTGAGGTGGGCTCAAGGCCCCCGCCTGCACATGAGCGGCCAGGCCGACCTTCCCACGGGCAGCGCCCCCACCGGGACCCACCCCTTCAGGGTCGGCTGGGCGGGCGGGTCCCCCTGCAGGCCGAGGTGCCAGTGAAAGGTCTGAAGAGGGACTTGCTAGAAAGAGTCGCATTTCAGAGGCCGGCGGAGGCTGGTGCTCTCCGAGAGGCCGGAGCCCAGCGTGCCGCCCTGGGCAGTCGCAGCCGAAGTGGGCGAGGGCTGAGGTGAGCTCGCAGGGAGCCGGCGGCGCCCAGCCCGGCCTCCGCGCCAAGGGCCCAGCGGGTTCCTCTGGAGGGTCGCCCGCCACCGCGCGCTCTCTCCTTCCACGGCGGTTGCCCCCTTAGTTCTCATTCCCCGACGGCCGCCCACGGAGGGCAGCGGCTGCTGCGTTCCCCTAAACTCAAGGGGCGTCCTCAGAAGGGCAGCCAGCGCCGGCACCAGGGGCCCGGGGAAGGGGTCTCTCGGGGGGAAAGAGGGGACCCACGGGTGCCGCTGCTCACGCCGCCATCCAGGAGCTGCGGAGCCGCCGCGCTGAGGATTCCGGGGCTCCGGAGGCGGTGCTGGCCCTGCTGAGAGCCGCGCCCGACACGTCACCCCAGGCCTGGGACTCTCACCCCAGCGGAGGAATCGGTCACTCCATGAGCGACAACCCCTTGGTGCACAAACAGAGCCCGAGCTCTTCCTCCACAAAGCGTTTCAATCCACTTTTAAGTAACTTTCAAATTTTCATGAATCTTTTAAAGTGCAAGCCAGCACGTGTCGGAATAACAACAGAGGGCGAGGCCACAGCGGAGGTAAAGAAAACAGTGGCTGCCGGGCTGGAGAGCGGAGGGCGGAGCAGCGGGGAGGACTTGCCGGGCAGGGACGTCCTGGGGGGATTCTGTGATGGCGGAGCCGCCTCGTTGCCCAGAGAGCGAGCCTGAGGCCAGCGACGGGCCTGGGCCACGGCCACGTCCAGGAGCTCGTCACTGGGGAAGGCGCCGGGGCCGGCGGGGCAGACCGAGGGGGGCCGAGCACGGGGGTCAGGGGAGTGTGGGAACCCGCCATACCTTCCTCTCAGCCTTGCTGCGACCCTAAGGCTGCTGCAAAAAATAGTCTAGTTAAAAGATGATGGAGATAATGATGATGAGGAGACAGGATGTATCCTGGATTAAAATAACGTGAAACTGCACTATAGGGAAAACCTTTGGGAAATAAAATCTCAGCCATCCCCACTGCCCCAGGGCCCGGGAGCTGGAGGTTCCTATCCAAGCCGCGCAGTGCACAAAGGGAATTTGTTTCTAAATTAGAACAAGTTTCCACAACTTGCATGATGAACTATTCTGAGTGTTTCCAGAACTTGAAAATAAAGTAACCGAAAATTAAGCAGATGAAAACATCTGCCTCCCTGCAAGATATGTTCCTCTGAGGTCCCACTGGGCGAAAACAACTGGTTAACCTGGCAACTAAATCAAACTACAAAGCAACAAACAAGGATCCACACTCTGAAAAGTGTTTCCAAACGATCAAGCGAAAGCCTCTCCGCGGATTAAAAAAAAAAAACCAAGCCGCGAGCAGCGAGATCTCCTCCTGCTGCAAACCAGAGCTTGTCTGTGTCTCCCCAGCAGGCCTTTCAAACCTGAAGACCAGAGAAATGTGCCCCGGGAAACGTTTACTCCGGTGTTTTAAAATAAGAAGAAAACCCGGGGGCAGGCCCGGCCGCCCCAGCCCCGCGCCAGGCGGGTTCCCCCGAGCGGGCGGCGGCCTGTGCTCCGGGAGGACGCGCCTCGGCCACCTGCGTCCCGGCGCAAGCCCAGGCACACCCTGGAATGGGGAAGAGCCAACGTGCCGGCATCTGTTTGGGGCTAAAAACGGAAATTGTGACGTTCTGCTCTCCTCTTGAAGAGTTCCCTGGACTGGATCAAAAGGCTTCAAAAGACTCGGCACCGAGGGGATTCCGGGCCCTGTCGACACAGCCAGAGCGACCTGGGGACTTGGCACCTCCTTAGACAGGGTCTCTGGGGGTCACTACAGGAAACAGGGCAGCACCCTCGTGTCCACAGGGTTCCAGAACGTTCCCTTGCGTGGAACTGTGTGCTCACTGCCCGCAGCAGCCCCGCGGAAGCCCCCGGCCTTCAGTACAGCTGCACAGCCAGGGCCCCCGGCCGCCGGGGGCTGGGGGGGCTGGGGAGCACAGGGCCCGTCCCCCAGAGAAGGGGCCTCTGGATCCTGCATTCAGAAGCCACAGCTCACTGTCCACTTTCCCCTGCCCCGAGCCCACTTGGCCTGGCCGCTCTGGGGCTGAGTGGAGATGGACTGCGCGAGCGGGCAGCGGTCACCGGAGTCCCTCACGAGGCGGCTCTCGTGGACAGCAGAGGCCGTTTCGCTGGCCTTTCAGCCGGGGGCGTGGAAGACACGGACCTGCTTTCCTCCCAAGTTAAATGGCCGAACCAGAGCCGGCCCCGGCGCGGGTCTGTCTGTCATCTCCACGCTGGGAGGGGCGGAACGTGGAGCCCAGCGCCCCACTCTCCCTGCTCGGAGGCGACTGCCCGTGGGGTCACGGCACAGCTCTGGCCTGGGGCCTGGTCACTCACACCCTGGAGCAGTCACAACCGCTGGGCACCTCGCCCGGCAAGACGCCCCGTCTTCCCCAGGCAGCATCAGCAAATAGGCGGCCGTGGCCCACCCCCGGGCCCCCCGGAGTGCCAGGGAGGGGGTGCAGGCCAGAGAGCCCAGCCTGGGGCGAGAGCCCCGGATCAAGTTGCCTCCAGCCTGAGTGAGAGATCAAAGCCGCGCAGGGAAGCTTTGCTTACACTTTCATTTCAGAAGAACAGCAGCAGCAGGGAAAGCGCCGCCCCCGGATTAGCCGCCTCCTGCCCCATCACCCAGACTCCGGCTCCCGCTGCCGCCGCACAAAACCCCCATTCAGGCTCCCAGGCGCTGGGCGGCGTCCAGGGGGCCATCTTAGGGCCGCAGCTCCAGCCTTCCCGCGAGCTTGGCCAGGCTGTCCCGGCTGCGGCTGCTGTGGGACCACAGCGTCTGCTGGGCCTGGCGGGTCCCTGCGCTCCTGGGGGGCCAGCGGGGGGCAGGAGGGGCAGGAGGGCGGGGTGGCGCTCCCCCACCCAGCAGATTAAAGGAGCCTCATCCTTTATGAAGCCTCTTCTCAGAGCCGATGACGCCCTTCTAGTCACAAGTGTGGGAGCCACACCAGCCCCCCAGTAATCTCCCCTCCTGTACTGCTGTGGCTTCGGCCCCCAGACCAGCCCGAGAGACACCTACACCCCCCTCCCCACCCCCCCAGGCTGACTCCCGGGGGCAGACGTGGGTTCGAAGGGCAGCTCCCGCTGGGCTTGCTGGAACTTCGGGCAACCTCTGCCCGTGCCCTGGAAGGTGCCATGACGCCAGCTTCCAACCTTACACGAGGCTTGGGTGACGCTCGGGGGGCCCCACCTCAGCACTAGAATCAAAACTGCAGAGAGAGGAAGTTTCATTTCAACACGGCGACGAGCCGAGGGGTTAGTCAACGTAATAAAGACCATAAAACACTAATGAGGAAGTGTGGAAGCAATTACGCCCGGATAGTTCAGGGAGATCCTAAACCAGGAGGGGCGAAATCCAGCGATTTGCTCAACAGCAGAACTCTGACAAGTCACCGGGGCTTTGGCAGCGCCCCCGCGGGCCATCCCGTGTCAGTCACGGCTGTCTGTGTGTTCAGCCACCGCCCCCCAGGTCGAGCGGCAATTGAAATAATGGCGGTCTTACTCTGAGCTCCGGCACCAGCTTTGCGCTGACTGCACACTGGATTCTGTTTTATTCTCTGTCATCCAGTCACTCCCGCCGCGCCCCTGTCCCATTACGCTGTCATCTCCCCCGCGACGCCGGCCCGGGCGGACAGCACCGGCTCCCCGCGGACGGAGGGGGGCCCTGCAGCCCCGGGCCCCGCGCACACGCCGAAATCATTTCCATGCCGGGTCCAGACTCCTTTCTGTTTCACATAAATTTACAGGCAGGGCAGATCGGGAAACACTTGCTTCTTAGTCCTGCAAACACCACCGGCGCGCTGGAGTCGAGGGGTGGGAACAAGCGCCCCCACCTCGGGCAGCCGGGGCCGCCAGCACGTGCAGACGGTGTTTCCCGACATGTTTGCAGGTTTGGTCCATCCTATTAGCAGCTAATGCCTCTGCAGTTGGGGGTCAGACGCCCCACCCTGGGGGTGGACACACGGGGCCTGAGCAAATGCCTGCGGGGTGAACGGGTCCCGCGTCCACACACAGTGAGCCCAGGAGCCCCGGGCCTTCTGCTCGGCACACGCCCGGCCAGGCGCAGAAAATGCGGCAACGTGAAGAAAGAAAATGGCACAAAAATAACTGGCTAAGGGCAGCCAGACGGAGCCGAGAGAGTCAGGCCACCGCAGGCATGGCTCCGGCGAGTGTGTCGTGAGGTTTCCGGCGAATGTTTCTGGTTGTGGAGGCAGGAGCTCCCTCCCGCCGCGGTGAGTGACGCGGCCTGACATCACGGCGGGCCTGGAGAGCCTCCGCCCTTCCCGGGAGGGCCCGGGACCTTCACACTCAGAGCCCAAGTTTCAAAGCCGTCTTCAGCGTGACCCTGAGCCGCGTGCTGGGAGAGCTCTGCTGTGGCGCACGTTATTCCACGACAATTCCCTGTGACTCACTCACGCACGCGGCGGGGTCTGTCCAGAGAGCTGCGGCCGGCTCCGTGTTAAGACTAAAGGGAGGAGGGGCCTCCCTGGTGGTGCAGGGGTTGAGACGCAACCTATGAAGCTGCCCGCAGCCTCTGCAGCACGAGTTCCATCCCCGGCCAGGGAGCTACCCACAGGGCGCAGCAGCCCTCTCCTGTCTCCCCGCTGCTCCCCTCAGCGGTGGGTTTCAGTAGCTCCGCCTGTTCTGCTCCCCACTCTGTCTCTGGGGAGTCCTCTCACCACCCCCACCTCTGGCCTGTGCCCCAGCTCTTGTTTGCATAAATAAATCTTTAAAAAAAAAAAAAAAGACTAAAGGGCGGGTTTGGGCAGGGGTGGGGGGAGGAGGGGCAGGAGGGGAGGCCGGGAGCGGGAGGTGGGAGGGCAGGAGGGGCGGAGGCTGCTGGGCCCTGGGAGCTGTAACCCAAGCCTCCACCTAATCCTCCTGCCAGCCACGGGGGAGGGAGGCATTAAGGTCTTAGGATGATAATTTCCCCCAATTTGCTCAGTTAATAAGCGGCGCAGCTTGGGTTCCAGGGCCCAGGGCCACGACTCTGAGATGCTGCCCCTCCCAGATGGGTGATTTTCAGGACCCGTGGCGCCCGCGCCCGGGAGGGTGCCGAGGAGGACGCTGGCTCGGCTCTGGGGGAGCCCCTCGAGGAGGCCCAGGCCCGGCCCCACTGCGCCCCGGCACGTTGCTCTGAGCTAACCCGGGACCAGTGTGTCTGGGGTCCCCCTCCAGGCCCCTCCAGGCTTCGGGGCCAACGGGCTCCTGTGTCCCATCGACGCCTCACGGGGGGACAAGTCTGAGGCCTCACCCACCAACACACCCCGAACTGCAGAGGCCGAGCCCGGGGTCCCTGGCGACCCCATGGCTGGAGCCACAGCTCGGCCACTCGTGGAAGAGAAAGAAGCAGCGCAGCCCGCCGGCGAGGCCTGGCTGGGGGTCCACCCCACCCCACGGAGGCGTGACAGGCGCGCCCTCTCCGGCCCAAGGCGGCCCGCGCAGTGACCAGGACATGTCCGCAGCGGAGGCCAGTCGGCGCGTCCTGCTCTGCCAGACCCCGGCTTCCCCCGCCCCCCGCCCCCGGGGCCGCCCGTGTGAGGACCGGAGCTGCGCCCCTCCCAACGCCACGCGGTTGCGGGAGGGTGAAACAGAAGCCGCCATACAGCAACACCACCTGCCGTGCAGCGCTTGGGCGCGCGGCTCTGCAGCATCGCTTACAGACGTGGGCTGGGGGGTGGGGGGAGACCCCTGCGGGAGAAGCAGCGGGAAAGAGCGGGAGCAGCAGAAGGACGGGGTACGGGCCTGGCTATGCCGGCCCCTCGCCTCTCGGCCTTCGGGAGCCCTCCGTTTTGTCCACGTGGGCACCGCGGCTGGGAGAGGCTGGGCGCCTGCTGGGGGAGCACAGCGGTGGGGCAGGCCTGGGCAGTCGAGGTCTCTGCGGCTCCTGCCTCACGATGTGCCTCAGGCGTCCCGGCCCCCGGAGGATTAGGGACTCGGGGTCCTGGCTCCCGGCCCGTGGCCGGAGGACGCAGGAGCGGTCACCAGGGACCCTCGTGGCCTCTAATGCTTTTCCAGAAGCCACGAGAGGCCTCGTCTGAGATAAACATCAAGTGCAACCGTGACGTCCCGGCTGCTGCACCTCGGATGTCAGTGACCCCGAGGTGTGGCTGCGCCTCTGGCGACATTTCAGCCCGTCCACGCTGCAGACGGTGGACCGCGCCAGGCTCTCCGTCCAGCCTAGCGAAGGCAGTTCTCAGCGTGCCAAGCTCAACACCCAGTCACGCTGCAGAAAGGGAGCTACGGGAACACGCGTGCTGAGGGGGCTGCGTCCTCACGCGTCCAGGCTGCCCCTGGACATGGAGTCCACTCCGCGCCGGGCAGCTGAAGTGGCCGCGTCTGCTCTTGCTGTGACTCCTCCTGGCCCCTTCGTATGCCTTGGCCAGGAGCCCTGTCTTCCCTGCAGGGAGGGTTTGCTTTAAGCACCAGGCACCTCCTGGGCAGCGAGGATGTGGCCACGGATTGAGGTGCAGGCACAGGCCCCCGGGAAGACCCACAGCGCGGCCCGTGAGCGCCGAGCCCACCACCATGTCCTGCGTCTCAGAGAAAAGCTGGCAGCAAGGGACAGGCTGGGGCCAGCAGCGTCCTCCAGGACATTCCAGGTCTGTCACCCAGGGAGGCCAGGAAGGGGGGCTCTGACGAGGAGCCGTGGCTGCAGTGCAGCGTGGGGACCTCCAGGGCTCCCCGATTCTCGACTGAAACTCGCCCTGCAGACGGCGCTGACACAGCAGGCCCAGGGCCCGCCCGGAGGGTGGACAACGCAGGCTCCAGACTCAGTCACCCTTTTGCCCAAGCAGCTGATCTGAGCAAAGGTGCTAACCCCGCACTAAAGCGATGTCCCCCCAGGAGGACACGTTATCGTGGTAAATCCACGTAACATCAACCTCGCTGCGGGGCGGGCTGTGCGCACCGCTGTGTGCTCGAAGCCCCACCTCGCCAGGCTGTCGCTCCCGTGGGCGCAAGCACCAGCCTCAGGGCTGTCCTGGCAGGAGTCCCGTGAGGAATCCCGGGGTGAGTGGACCCCGGCGGGGACAGGGAGACGTGGCCGGGCTGTCGGGCACCACACGGGCGACCTCGCACTCAACCCCGCGCCTGCTGAATGAAGCCATTCTTTCCTTCTCCGGAGCTGAACGGCCGCTTTCTTTCCTTCCCCAAAACGGCCCGGGGCGGGAGCCCAGACAGAACAATACTCTTGGAGGCAGGAGCGCTGGGGCGCGCTGCACGGTCCAGCCTCACCCCTCCTGCGTGGCGAGGGGGAGACGCTAGCGCAGAGGGACGTGATCAGGGTCTCAACTAGCAAGTGGGGCTGGGGTTCACCCCCACCTGCCTGACTCCCGTGACCCACGTGCTAAGAGGCCCCACGGGCAGCGTCTGCATGGGCTGGGACACCTCAGACACGTGCACCCCGACCTGCTGAGTCAGAAACGGGGGGCGGGGCAGGAAGCCATGCTCTCGCAAGCCTCGAGGTGATTTCGGGGCTCGCTGAAGTTTAAGAATCACTGGTCAAATGACTTTCTCACGGGTTTCCCTTCTCAGACGCGTCCTCCCTCTCCTGCCAAGTCCCAGCACGTGCTCGAGCCTCGCCAAGTCCCCCTGCGGCGCCCCCCCAGCCCAGCCTCCCCGAACCGCCCGCCCTTCTGCTTCCTCCTCTGGCCTCCCCATGGGGACCCACCCCCCTGGCCTGGCTCTGCCTCTGCTTCACAGAAGAGCGAGCCCGACAGACACTCCGACGAGGTTTGGGTTTGCTCATGTGTCCAGCGTGGCCTCCCGAGCCGGGGTGTGAGGTGTCCTGGGGGCGGTCCAGGCTGGGGGCTGCTCAGGCTCGGGCTGGTTGTCCGGCTGTCGTGCTACTAAAAAGGCCAGGATGTGGATTTGCTGCCCCTGAGACAGGACCCTGAGTCCACATCTCGTCCTGCACCCCGGGCCAGTGGCCGGACGCCGAGCGGCCAGGTGTCCTGGCAAGTGCCAGTCAGGATGCGTGAAGGGCCACACGGCCACACACCCGGGCTGCTTCCTTCGCTGGTTTGCTCGCCAGGCTGGCGTCCACGGGGCAGGGGTGGGTATGAAGGGGGGAACTGCAGGCAAACCCAGGCTGCCCTTTCTCCAGGAGAGGCACCGTCACCAGATGCCCCCTCTGACCCTCCCAGGGCCAGCCGGCCAGGAGGGCCTGGTCGCGGCCCGGACCCGCGTCTACAGAAGGCGCCAAATAAAGATTTATTGGCAGAGGGAGCAAGGGACAGTCCATGGGAGAGTCTGGTGATCCTCGTTAGGAACCTCAAAGATGAGCAACGACACCCCCACACTCCCTGATCCCCACACGGTCGCCTGCAGGACACGTCTCCTCTGACTGACCTCACACGCACGCGCTGGGCCTGCAGCCGCCGGGCTGGCTACCGGGTGAAGCCGAGCTGCCGCAATCTGTCCTAACGCTCTTCCAAATCTTCAGATTTAAACGAGCCCTTGTGCCCACACTCCTCCTGTGTCTCTTAGAACGCAGCAGAGTTTCATGTTCTGGGTTTGTTCCCAGACATGAACTCACCTGCACTGGCAGGTGGGACTGGCGCGTGCCCTTCCTGGCATGGCAAGGCCCCCTGGGGACTGGGGTCTGGGCAGCCGCGGGGACACTCGCCCGAGCCCCGTCCTGCAGGGCTGGGCTGTGCACCTGGCCCCAGGGGTGGGGCTGGCTGGGGAGGGGCCGGGCCCAGCCGGGGCTGTCGCCACAAGCCTCCGTTTCACACATGCAGCTTCAGGTGTCCTCATGGTCAGCGCACGGGAGACTCTGATGAAAAGTGCCAAGGGCGTGAGCAACGCACGTGTTTCTGCCACGCGGACACAGCCGTGCCCCTCCCGCGGGCAGCAGCTCCACCTGCAACTCTCTGCAAAACAGAACGAGGCCCTCGGGCGCCTTGGATTTCAGTCTGCTGGGTGAGTCACCGTTGTGCACACAGCTGCAATTTCCTTTCATGGAATATTCTAGAAGGATGAAGTTGTTTGGAAAATACAAGTAGCTGTTCCTGCTGGTCCTCCATCCTACCCTCTCCCCGGGAACAGAGCGAGTCAGAGACTTGTTTGCTCCTCAAGCAGCACCCTGCGTGTCCACACACGCCCGTGGGCAGCAGACTCGCTGCGGCAGAGCAAGCCAGAGGGAGGTGCTGCCCCAGGGGACGGAGCGACGGGGGGACAGGAGTGGACGCAGGGGGGATGCTAAGCTAACAGTGCTGTCAAGAGGACAGACGGGGCCAGCGTGCAGGTAACGGGGGACACCTGTGAGGAAGGGGTGGGGCACGGCTGTCCCTCAGCTGAGGTGTCAGTCGAGCCCTGCGTCGAGCTGGAGAAATAACCCACAAAGGGCTCTCCGGAAGGAAAGTCCTTGGCTCCTCGGGGGAACTGACCAGTCCACGCGTGGCTGGGCCACCAGACCGGGCGAGGGGCCTTGAGGAGAGTGCAGGGGCTTCTGGCAGGGGCCGTGGGCTGGGCCTAAGCGCACCAGGTGGCCTGGCAGAGCTGGAGCAGGGCTGGAGGCGGGGAGCTGCCTGGAGGCGGGGGGCTGCCTGGAGGCGGGGGGCTGCCCGGAGGCCCCGGCTCCTCCCCACTGTACCCTCGTTGGCTGCGTGGCCCCCAGAAGCAAAAGTGTGTCCCTGTGAGCCTAGTGCCTTCTGCCTGGGGTGTGCGAGTCTCCCTCAGGCAGCCTTTGGAGAGGCCCAGGAGGCAGAAATCAAATCGTACCAACAGCTACTGGGGTGGACGTGGCGGCAGATCCTCTGCCCAGCCTTGCGGTGACTCCAGCTCGTGAGAGGCCTGGCCAGGCCCCCGAACCCTGACCCGGGACAGCGAGACACAGAATCAATGACTGTTGCTGCTCCCGCAGAGCCGGGGGACACCGTCGAGCGCCAGCAGACAATACAGTTCACGGCCCGCCCGCCTTATTGAACGCGGCGCCCTCGCCTGCTCTGTCCCCCGCCAGATCTCCGGGGACTACTTCGCACCCCGAGATGTCAACGCTGCGTCTGCGGGGCTCGGCGGGCGAGGGTTTGGGGTGTTATTTATGTTCTTCTATGGGACGGGCGAAGGCTGCAGAATTGGGGGGGGGCAGGCACCTCTCTGCGCCGCTTCATTCCAGATACAGAAGACCCCGAGGCCCTGAACAGTCCCCGCCCGCCTCTCCCGAGCTGCGCCCGTCAGTCACACGGCCCCGGGCAGCGGCCGCCGGCCCGGCCAGGAAACGACCCGGCAGGCCCAGCGCCTGCTTCCCCCAAATCACCCGGTGACTGGACCAGCAGAGGAAGCAACCAGAGGCCAAATGTTCTTTTTGGAGATGCAGTTTCCAGTCCGAGGAGTGGAAAGCGAGCCCCGAAGTCTGAGCTTTTTCTCCCTTTTTTTAATGTAATAACTTCTCGCCAGTTGAGCCGCTTTGGGGAACCAGGAGAAAGTGTGGGCGCCGGTCACGGTGTGTCTACAACAGCCCGGAGGCGCCTAAAAATAGGGTGCCGGGTGGCGCGCTGCCAGGCGTGCGCGCTGCAGGGCCCGTGCGGGGAGCCTCCCCCACCGCAGGGGGTGCCCCAGGAAGGTGCCCCAGCGGCGGAGACGCCAGCCTGGAGACGGGGGTCAAGGGGGGGTGAGGGAGCCGCTTGCAGGCCAGTGAGACTCGCCGAGTCGGGCTCACACGAAGGGTCAAGCGGGACACGCAGAGTCGGTGCCCGCCGAGGCCCGCGGGCCTTTCCGAGACGAGGAAAGGGCTCAGCCCGGCGGCGGCCGGGGGGCCAGCGTCCCGGGAGGGGATCCGCGGCAGGCACGGGAGCCCTGCCCCCCGCTCAGACCCCCCAAGGCGGCAGGAAGGACTCCCGGGCGCGGCCTGGACGGTGCGGGCGCTGCTGGCTGGGGCGGGAAGAGGGGCCGAGGCGGCGGCTGGGCAGCGACCCGCCCTCCCGCGGGGTCCACATCCGCCCGCAGACCCGGGCCTCCCGCCTCCTGCAGCGCGGTGAGAACACAGGGCTGGGGTCCCCGGTGCAGAGACGGGGCCGGCCACCCCCAGGGCTGGCGTCCCCCACGCAGAGGGCCCTGAGAACTCCGCTCGCCCCGTGCCCAGCAGCCCCGTCCCTAGCGGCCGCTCAGGGTGGCTGCCCTGGTGGGGAGCCCCCGACCCGCCAAGGCTGACGGGCACAGCCCCCGGAGCCAGGGGTGGGGCCTGCGCTTTCTCAGGGTCCCGAGGGACACTCAGCCTGGGCCTGGGCGGCTTCGCACTCCCTGCTCGGCGCAGAGGGACGGGGACAGGCCCCCCGAGCTCCACCTGAGACCCTCGAGCCCCGAGAGCAGCGGCGGGAAGAAACCAGGCGCGCCGTCGCTGCCGTGACCCTGGCTCGAGTTTCTCTCTGCGACCCGCGGTGGCCCAGGGCGGCCCCTCGCCCGCCTCGCCCTCTCACAACCAACACGGGGCTCTCTTGGCAGCCGCCCTGGTCCCGGCTGCGGCCTGGGTGCCTGACACCCTCATTCCATTCGCGGCTGTCATGCTTCCCAGGACAGTCACGGCCTCAACGTGCGTGGGTGTGCGGCGGCGGCGCCCCCCGGGGGGCCAAGTCGGGTGCGTTTGGGGCCCAGCCCTCAACTCTGCCGGGGGCACCCTGCGCGGTCAGGCCCCGGGGAGCACGGGCGCCCCTGCCCCGCACGCATGGCCGTCGGGAAGGGAGGCCCAGGCCCCGGGGCACAGGGCAGGCGTCCGGGCTCTGGGCACTGCAGTCGCCTGGGGCTGGGGATTACCACCTTCCCAGCCTCGGGGAGCGCTCCCCACGTGGAGACACAGACGGCCGCCCGGTCACTCGCAGCGCAGGGCTCAGGGGACCGTGGAGAGGACTCTGTGGGCTGCGGCACAGGGAGGTGTGATGACGACCTGTTGTTTGCCGGCCCGGCTCCTCCTGCGTCCCCAGAGCCACCGAGACGCCGCCCCTGGGGGTCCGGGCGCTCCCCGGCGCGTCTTACCGCAGGGGGGTGATATTCTCAGTCCTTCAGCCAGTTCCTGCTCAGTCTCCAACCTCAAGGCCCAGGCCCCAATGATGCTGTGGGGAGCCCCCCCAGAAGGGTCCAGCCTGGGGCAGGCCCTGCCGAGAGACAGCTCCAGTTGAGGGGGGCTGGTGTGGACCCCCAGGGCTTCCCAGGGGGCTTCCATGCTTGCGCCCAATCCCACCCCAATTAGCACGGAGGAGCCGGGGGCTGTGCTCCGGGTCGTCACTTAAACGTGGCTCCCCGAATGCGGTCCCGGAGGGGGCAGCCCCAGGAACCCCACAGGCCCCATCCCCTGAGGGGCGCCCCTGCAGCCTCTTCTGCCCCACCTGCCTGCTCACAACAGACGGCTGTGGAAATCCCCCAGGGAAGATCCCCCACGGGGCCTGCACCCTCTCCCTGCGCGGAGCCCCCCAGTGGGTGGCCAGGACGACCCGATGCCACCCCCCGCCGTGCAGTGGGGGGCCTCCTGGGAGGAGGCGCAGAGGGTCTCCTGTAAAAGCGAGGAGGTGTCTCGGATGTCCAGAAAGCGGGGTTCCTGGCTTTTCCTCTGCTCCCTTACGGCGAGCAGAGGCGGCGCAGGCGGCGTGGCCGGGAGGCGGCAGCCCCCCACGCCCTCCGGGAAGGCGTCAGATGCCCGAGTCTAAAGCCACTGACCTGCTGCTGGGCGGGAACCTACCGTGGACCCCGCATGTCCCAGGACACGCGGGGCTGGGGCGATACGGGTTATCAAGAGGGACAAGCCCGCCCTGAACTCACTGCAGAGGGAGAGGGAAGCCATGCGAGGAAGCAGCCAGCGTCACCCCCCCAGAGGTGGAATTTAGGAAGACGCCCCTGCGTTATGGGGGGGCCCCATGGGGGTCCCGTTAGGACGGGCTGGATGCTGTATGAGAGGAGCCCACCCCTCCGGGCTGCAGATGGGGAGGGAGACGCCCAGGGGGGCGGCTGCCCAGACCCGGGAGTGGCTGGAGGGGGCCGGGCGGCAGGCAGGCCTGGTCCTGGGGCCTGAACCCTCCTGCTCCCCCGGCCCCGCGGCCCGAGCTCTGGTCCTCCTGAATATACTCTTTAATGCGATGCCTCGTTTCCGTTTTCCCTGTAAAGTCTCCCGCGTAACCAAACTGTCACAAACCCAAATTATGTTACAGACTAAAAATAACCGCGGTAAACAGAGACGGAGGCGCTGGGGTTTCCGAGCCGGAGCCCCGACCTGCTGGAGAGAGGCGGCTGGTTCACCGTATCTCAGCATTTTCGCAAAGCGAAGCAAAGCTGCACAGCACGCCACCAAGACGGTCTCACGAGAATCCCAAAATACCTTAACGGGAGAAAAGCTGAAGAGCTGAGAAGTTACTAGAAAAAGCGCCCCCGCCCACCCCCACCCCCGCCCGCGTGGCTTCCTCCCGCAGATGGCGAGTCCGGGCGTGTCTGCCCTTTGGCGCAAAAGGGGGTGACCCCCCCACCCCCCGCCGGCTCCCGTGACTCTGCTTTGTGGACGAGAACGCAAGGCCGGACTAGAGCTGTGTCCCCGCCACACCCCGGAGTTCCTGGGGTCCCGCGGTCGGACGTGACGCCTGCGCTGCAGCCTGATGAAGCCGCGCGGCAGGAGATCGCGGCCGGAGCAGTGCCCGGGATGAACATTTATGTGGTTGGTGCATTTCCCGCCGTAGGTGTGTTTAGAGCAAACCCTGTGCCCACCCCTGGGCCCCCCCGCGCCCCCCGCCGTGCTCTGTGGGCTCAGGGCTCCGGGGCTCAGGGCTGCACCTGGACAGGGCAGGAGCTGGGGGCGCTGCTCGGAGTCCTAGAGACCCGGGAAGACGCGGCGCGTCCCCTCCCCCAGGCGGGTTTCTCAGGCCCCAGTTCCCCTTTAAAGCGGAAACATATTTAAATCACGAAGTGGTGACACAGAAAAACCCCGTCCGTGAATCTGCACTTTCCCACTGCCCTGGGAGAGACAGACGCACGGAGGGGCCGGCAGGCGGGGCCGGCCCGAGGAACAGCCCGCCCGGGCGCTGCGCAGCGTCCCCGGAGATGCTCGACTTTCTCAGGGCCCAGGGGAAAGCCCCGGGGGGCCGCCTCTGCCCACAGAGCTGTCCCGGGGGCCTGGGAAGGGCGGGGGACACCAGTGCCCTCTCGGAGAGCAAAGGCGGTGAGTGACTCAGAGCCTCGCCCCGCAACTGTCTCCGCTGGAGGCCCCGAGGGCGGGCGTCCACATCCCCGAGGGAGGGAAATAAGAACACAGCCTGCGGCTCCCCCTGCACGTCTGGACCCCCGCAGAGGCCCACCTTCAGGAAGGGAAAGTGAAAGCACCCGCCGGCCAGCTCGCCTCCCTCCCCCGGGGGTGTCTGAGGACAGGTGGCCGCTGACAGCCAGCCCTCAGGCCCACGCAGCGCCCGGCAGAAGAGGCTCAAGGCCTGCTGACCCCTCGCCGAGCCACGCCGGCCCCCGAGAAGGATGGGCAGGGAGAGGCCTTGCCTGCACTGCCCCCACCACCGGGCCGGGCCCGGGCCCCATGTCCACCGAGCCGGAGGTGACCGTGGGCCCCTGGCCGCTCCCCTGTGAGGCGGGAGCGGGGAGACCAAGGCACACGAGGGACTGGCTGCCCAGCACAGCCCCTGGACAGTTCAGAGAGAGGCTCTCCCTTCCCGACAGACAGCGTGCGGAGGTCCTGGCGAGGCCTGCCCTCCTCTATTTAGGGGGGCCTGGCCGGGCGAAACGACTGTGCCAGGCGCCGTCTGGGAGGGGAAGGCCCAGGGCGTGCAGGGGGACCGGGGGCCTCCAGGGTGCAGGGGCACCAGGGGAGAGAGGGCGGCCAGGAGGGAGGGGCCGGCACCGAGCAGGCGAAGGAGAAGGCAGCAGCCAGGGCCTCCGCTCCGCGTGCCCGCGGGTCAGGGCCCGCGCCCCCTGCCCACGTGCCCCTTGCTCTGCACAGCAGAGAGCGAACCCCAGAGACAGGAGGAGACGGGCCCGGCGGAGCCATCTTCTGGGCGAAGGCGCTGGGCTGGGACGAGATCACCGAGGCCAAGTCACAGGCGCCCCAAACCCGGGGGCTTGAAACAACAGCAGCCTGGTCTCTCGGGGCTGCTCGGCCCCCACATGGCTCCGCAGCTCCGTTGTACCCCGGGGCCTCCGGGTCCCAGCGAGCTGCTTCTCCCAGCCATTGAGGGCTGCTGGGACATTTAATGAACTCAGCTCTGAGTCTGGGGACGTGCAGACCCCCCTGAAGCACCACCACCCCCGTCAAGGCCACAGACATCGTCTGCTCCCATCACCGTGGTCACCATCATGGTTGCGTGTGTGTGTGTGTGCGTGTGCGCGTGTGCGTGCGCGCGTGTGTGGAGGACCCTTTCCCTGAGATCCGCCTCTCATGAGGCTGGAAGCCCCTGGAGCGGCACAGTGCGGTTCTGCCCCTCTTGGCTAGAGCGAGCCACAGGCCGCTGCAGGCCCAAGGCGCAGCGGCAGCAGCTTGGGGTGGGGAGGGCTCGGCCGCGCTCCAGAGGGAGGGTCCTCGCTGTCCAGTGTGAGCGGCAACAGACTCCACACTCCCTTGGCTGCCCAGATGCCCGCGGACCTCCCGGCTGCCCCAGCAGTTCCCCTGACGCATGTGAGTTCATACGGAGTCCTCGCGCACACGGCTGCCTCCACAGCCCGGCGGAGACGGCAGAAGCTCAGGGTCCGCTCCTGCCTTTACCCAGGGATCCTGGAATATTTTCTTTTAAATGAACTTTACTGTCTCCGTCAAGAGCGAAGGGTCTGGTCTGTTTGCTCTCCGAGGGCCCAGCGGCTCTGTAATTAATAGCCCGGAGCCCTATTTTTAGCCGCCGTGGTCCAGCCCTCCTGGGGACGGAGGATGGACAGGAGGGAGCAGCGAGGCTTCTATTTGCAACCTACTCCCTCTCGCTGCCGGGCGGGGGGCGCAGAATCTGGGAGGCCGAAGGAAGCTCCTCCCCAGGGCGGCTGGACTCCCCCGGGACCTGGCACCGTCCTGCCCACCCAGCAGGGCCGGCGGGTCCCCCGTGTGGCACAAGCACAGACCGTGAGACAAGAGCATCCCGCACCAGGCAGCGAAGCAGGCAGCTAAGCAGGCAGCGGGCAGAGGCCCGGCTGGGCCCCGGGGACCTGCGTCATCGCGGGAGAAAGACAGTGTGGCCTGGGGCGTGGCCGATCGGGTTCCCGAGGAGGGAGCCGGCGTTTAACTTAACACAAAGACAGAAAGACAGCCCAGAGCTCGCTGAGGCCGAGTCTGCAAACAGACCCTGGAAGGAGGCTCCTCCCGCGCAGCCCCCACCCCTGCCCGGTCCAGCCGGTCAGGTGCTCCTTCCACGCCTCGGGAACGGTCAACGAGGGCTCCCCCGTACCCCGGCTCTGCAGGGCCCTGCGGCAGTGGGGGTGCGGGCTGCCCCTCACTCGCAACCGTCCCCTAGGTGAACGGCGAAGTCGGTCCCCCCACGGCCTCCCAGGGGTGTTCTGGTTTCCATCTAGTTTAGCCTCCAGAGGCCTCCAGAAGTGGCCGCGTCCGGGTGAGCAGGCCTGGCCGGGAGACACGGAGCAGCCTGCGCGGTGCGTGCAGCCCTCCCCGCCCGCGTGATTGGCGGTTCAGCCACCGTGCGCCTTCCGCGCGTTTTCTGGGGAAAAAGCTCCACCCGGACATGGAGCTTTCTGTCCCAACCCATCAGACGCCCCGCAAAGCGCTGTGCTGCACCGGGGAGGACTCGGGGTGCGGCGCTCGGGGCGCTGAGGTGAGGAGCAGCTGCCCGGGTGGCCGGGAGTGCACGTGGCTGACCAGAGAAGCGCCCGGGATGACCTGGGATGACGGAGCAGCTGGGGCGGCGAGCGGGGCGCGAGCAGCACACCTTCAAGGAGCACCAACCACACCCCAAGCCGGCCTGGCCTCCCTGCACTAAGACTGTCTCCCCCCTGGCGGGTGGGGGTTTCAACGGCGAGAATGAGCTGACAAGTGCAGCCCCCCACACCCCAGAGCAAGGCCATTCTTCGTCACTTCTCCACAAGAACATGGTGCTTTGGGCCAAGAAGTGTCATCTCTAAGGCCTGCTGGGGGCCTGGGGAGCCCCACTCTGCAGAGAGACACGACCCTCTCCGCCTACCGCGGTTGCGGGGGGCAGGGGGCACCCCGAGGGGCCTGTTCACCCCGGCTGCAGCGGGCGAGCTGACGTCTGAGCGACCTGACCCCTGCTCCGGTCTGGGCCCCGCAAGCCCCGTCGGCACGGCAGGGGTGCACACAGCTGCTGTGGGTGCAGGGGTGCGTGTGAATCTGCCGCGAGATTCTCTCGGGGGTGGCCCTTCCTGCTGGTAACGCGGGTGACCTGGCGCAAACCAGCTGCCCCCTGGAGTGGGTCCGAAGCGCACAGAAGGCTGACCGCTCTCTCCCTGACGCCCCAGGCCACGCTCCGGGGCAGCCGCGTGGGGACCTGGTCCTCGCTCCGGAAGAAGCGAGTCCGCCACGCGCTGGTCTCGGAGCCGGCGCCCCCGGAATGGAGGCAACATGGCCGTGGGCCCCGCCTCCAGCGAGCCCCGACTTCAGCCTTCCAGGAAGACGGGACTCTGGCCCACAGGCCTCTCCAGGGGCGATTCGCGGCACCCCACAGACCCGTTCGGAGAGAATAGGAAGAGAAAAGCCAGGCCTCCCAGAAAACGTCCCTGCTGCGCTGGGGGACAGTCCGGGGCTGGCCAGCCCCCGATCGGGCCTGCGGCCTCAGCACAGGCCCCCCTGCCCCGCCGCCCTAAGGAGCGAGTCCGATTATTAACGTTCGACTTTGCGGCTGGGAGAACCGAGCAAGAGAGCTTGGCTCCGTCCCCAGGAGGCTGCGTGGGCCCCTGCCACGCTGCTGCCCCCTAAACAAGCAGCTGGGGTGTCTCTTGGCACCCCAGCCGCACCCCTTAGACTGACCTCTCCCGGGCCGGGGGACAGTGAACGGCTCCTGAGGCGGCTCTGGCCGGAGAGAACCGCGACGCGACGGCTCCTTGTTGCACGAAGGGGCGATTTCGGCAAACGCTACACGGCTCCCAGGCCCAGTCCTGACGGGACACCCCAAAACCTTGGCTGCCAGCACGAAGACCCACCGAGAAGCAGGGCGTGACCGTTGTTACCTGCCCTTGTGTTTCTATAATTTCATGTTATGTGTATTTTACACCATTCTTCTTTTTGTACAGTTTGCCTTCCTCCCTCAGGTGTGGCCGCCCCCAAGCCCCGGCCCCGCTCCCCCCGCGCCATCACCGCCGTCCCTGCCTAGGAACACACCTGCCCGCCACGGGCGGGCGGGGCAGCGCGAGCTGGCAGCGAGCTGGGGCCATCCCGGCCCGGGCTTGGGGTCAGGAGGGAAGGGAGAGCGGGCTCTCGGCTCGGCCAGCTCCTCCACGGAGCGGCCCCGTGCCCTGGGGACACGCCCGCGGGGGCAGCCGCCCAGCCCCGCCTCAGAGCCCGGGCAGGGCCTGGCCCGCGTCTGCGGGAAGAGCGGGCGAGAAACAGGCCAGCCAGCCTCGGGCCGCCCGGACCGCAGTCGCGTGGACTTCGGCTCGCGATGTCTTGTTAACGGGAAGCCCTTGCCCGAGCGCACGCCCAGGCAGCCCGGCTGCGGGCAGGCCGGTCCCGGGCAAGAGAACGCGGGCCTCAGACCTCCTCCTGGCCAGGGCCCGAGGCCCCGCAGGGTCCCGCGGTGGCCCCCTCTCCGGTGCGCGGGGGGCCCGGACGCCCTCCTCGGAGGGTGGAGCTGCGTGAGGACAGCCAGGCCCCGGCAGCCCGGGACGCGGAGCCGGGCGGGACCGACCCTTAGGAGGAGAAGGGGCCGCGGGGTGGGGGGGTCAGCGCTTCCCGCACGCCCACTGCTGTGAGCCGGCCCTGCCCGCGCTGTCCGCTCACTGTTCCGGCACCGCTGCACCCCAGCCACACTGCCCCCCACCGCACTCTGCCCCCAGCCCCGGCGCCCAGGCCTAGCCACACTCAGCTGCCCCCTTCTGGCTCCCGCAGCCCCACACCCGGGCTGGGGTCCCAGCGCCCACACCTCCACGGAGCTCCCCTAGCTGGACCCGAGTCTCCCGTGCTGCCCCCACGCCGGAGAGCCGAGCCGGGACGCGCGCCCCCGCTCCGTCCCCGAGTGCGGGACAGCCGCGCCCTCCCCTGACCGTGCAGCGCCGCAGCGTGACGTGGGTGTGCGCACGGATGGACTCGCCCGCGCCTGGGGCACGTTCTCCATCCGCTCTGGGGCTGAGCCTCAGCGTCCCCGTCTGGAGTGGGCGGCCGTGCTGCGGCCAGGCTCTCGCTAAGGGGGCGCTCACGAGTGTGACAACCCAGCCGGGCGCATCGTGGTCCCCCCGCGCGCCTCCTGTGTCGGGCGGCCCGTGCCCCCCCTGAGAACCCCCACGGCGCCTCCCCGGTCCTGACCTGGTGCCGGCTCCTGCAGACCCGCCCCAACCCGGCCGCCTCAGCCCTCGCCTGCCCACGGGCGGGGACGCTCGGGAAGGAGAGGAGGAAAAGGTGACGGATGTTCCCGCTGGCAGGGCCTGCTGACCGCACCTGGGCTGGGCGGGGCTGGGCAGACCCCCGAGGCTGCATTCGGGGCGGGGCCCTGGACAGGTGCTTTCACGCTCCGTCCCTTTTTGAGATTCAAGAGCAAAGCTGAAAACAAACACGAGCAATAGTAACCGGGGAACAGCCCCGCCCGCCCCCCGCCAGCGGGCAGCCTAGTTAGCCGCCGTGTCTGCCCCACCGGACCAGAGCCCGGGCCCCACAACTCTGGCAGTTCAGAAAATCTGACAAACTTTGCGAGCAATGACCTGACCTCAAAGGAGGCAGATGCCCCTGCACCAACCAGCGCGGGCCCCAGAGCGGACCCCCCAGCCGGCCCAGGGGCACCCCCAGCCTGTCGATCCCCGATAAGGGGCTGAGGCCTCTCGCGCCACTGGGACTCTGGCCTGTGTGGACCTTGTCGTTATATTTCCTTGAAGGAAGCAGCAGGAAGGTCCAGGCGAGATAAGGACCCTCCTCTCATGACTCTGCTCTGGAAGACAGAACAAAGACAGGTCAGGTCTCACGGAGCGCGGAGACGCGTCCTCACGCGCGGCCGGGGCCGGGGGGCCAGCAGCCCGCCCCGGTCTCAGGGCTCCAACGAGGGACTGTCCATGGCAAACGCGATTATTATCAGTTAAAAATAACCAGGGAGCGCTGGCAATGATTTAACTTGTTGGACTTTCTTAAGCTAACAATTAGCATTTTAGACGGTTGTTGACAAAATATTTAACTTTCCCCTGGCGCTGGCGCAGAGGCCGGGCCGGTGCTCGCTCCCCCGGCTCTGGGGATGCCGCTTCCGGGCGCAGGCCGGGCGAGGAGGCGCTGCCGCGGCCGAGAGCTCAGCTCCACGTGCCGCGCCGGGGACCTGCCGGCACCACGACGTCCACGGACGGCCCGTCTGATCTCGACGCCCCGATCCGAAACGGCTCGCCCCCCGCCTGCAACAGAGCTGGCTCACCGCTGGCAGCAGGCGACGGGAAGCTCAAGCTTCCTCCCAATCCCCGGCACAACTGCTCTTCCGACCTGCGTTCAGCACTTGTGATGAGCAGCGCCGGTGACAACTCCTTGCACTTGGCCGGCGCCTTCTTTCCCCAGAGCCCGCGGGCTCCTCCGCCCCCTCGGCGGCGTCCCTGCGCCCTCCCCGCCGAGGGCCCCAGTCCCCCCGCGCCGCGGCCCTGGGGCAGGCCCAGAACCGCAGACACAGCGTCCCGGCCCCATGTGCCCGCTCTCCTCCACACCACACCAGAGACAAGATCATCTCGGAAGCCCAGGACGACTCGAACCACCGACGGAGCCATCCTGGGCCCCGGGCCTGCGCAACACAGAGCAGCCCGGCCTGGGCGGAGGAGAGATGGATAACGCGGCGCCCGCTGCAAGCCCTCCGCCGCGGCCCAGCGACTCAGCTCCACAGTTCATTCAGACTCACGCGTACTTCCCCGGGATTTATGCCGACAGCCTGCTCCAAGCGGCTGGAAACGCGGCTCTGTGAGGCCCGGGAGCCAGGCCTGCCGAGAGGCCCGTCCTGCAGCCAGCAGCCACGGGGCTTCCCCGGAACCGGTGCTTGAGCTAAATGCAGAAACCGGCTGAGTAAGGGCTGCGCCGTCAGGCTCTCAATGTGGCCAGAGTGAGAACTGGCGTGGAGGCTGCGCTCGCACTGTTCTCAGACCCGGGCTGCTGGAGACACTCAGGCATCAGCTATTCCGCGCGGGGTGACACCCCTCCGAGCCAGCACTACCGGGGCCTCCCTTGGCAGGTGTGACCAACTGCTCCCGACGAGGCAGAGGACCCGGGGATGTGCGACTGAGCAACCTCTCTCCCTCCCTCGCTGCACCCAGCGCCCTGCAAAGGTGGGCCCTGAAACACGCGCGTCGGCGTAACCCTGTGATGTCCACGGCGCAGCGCACGGGTTCTCACGCTGCTCCGAGCCAAGGCCCCTCGCCCGGACAGTGCTTCTGAGAGGAAGCGGCGGCCCCTGGAGGGAGCCCTGCGGGTCTAGGGTGCCGGGGCGGCCCCACACGCCCCCTCCCCTTGGCCTCATGTTATCAGGTGGACCCAGCGCCGGCATGGCCTCTGGGCATGGTGGGGACGAGCCCAGAGTCGGAAGCTACACGGAGAGGGACTTTCCAGCAGCCCACGGCCGAGCGAGCGGCAATAGCCTCCAAGGGAAAGTGGCCTTCGCCGAGCGGCGTCCACACCCACACCGTCCCCAGAGGTGGCCAGCGGCCGCGGAGCTCGCAGGAGGCGTCGCCCGTGGCTTCAGTGGGCACCGGCTGCCCCGCTGTGACTCACCCCTCCCGGCAGGGCGGCGGCTCAGGTAAAGGGCCTGTTCCTGCAGAAGCCCCCAGGGAAACGGGCGGCCTCACGTGTGGGGCGGGGGGAGCCCCACGCGCCAGGCCGCCCCCCACACGCCGCCTCCTCGCAGAGGCCTGGGCCAGACAGCCGCCTCCCCTGGGCAGCAGGACAGTCTCCCGGCGCCTGTCCCCGTCTCGGCCCAGAAACGCTTAGCGGGAGGCTGGAGGCACACAAAGCCGCATTATTGGGAGACTTGCAGACAGATTATAAATTTACTGGGGACAATCACGGCATTTAGAGACTTCTGGCTGCAGGCGCCGGTGACACACAGGCCGGGCCTCCCGCCACCAGCCCCGCTCTCGCCCCTCACCTCGGCGGCAACAGCCCGGCTCCCCCAGGGCCTCCGGAGCGGCAGGTGGAGGGAAGGAGCGGGGCCTCCAGGGCCTCCCGCAGCCCAGGCCAAGCCCGCGACACGGGCTCTGTCTCCTCTGGAGCCGGTGCCGGGCACCTCCACGTGTGTGCATGCGTGTCGGGGGAACAGCCTCATCCTCACAGTTTCTGGAAACTTCGTCACCACAGACCTGGGCTCGGATGACTGAGACCTTCGGAGCAGGCTCCCCGGCGAGGACGCCCTGTCCCCAGGCCTCGGGCACCGCGGGGGCCACGTCCTGTCACCGAGGCTCGCTCGGCCCGGCTGGGCAAACCGAAGCTGGCCTGGGGGCTCCGGGCGCAGCCCGCAGGGCCTGCCTCCAGCGCCCGCCAGCAGCGCCGCCCAGGAGCTCCCGGGGAGCCGGGACCAGGCGGGCAGTCACGGGACCAGGACAGGCTCCCCGAACCGAGGCCCGAGGGCTGCCCTCTGGGACGGGCCTGTCTGCGCCTCTGGGGAGGGGGCACCACCCTGGGCCTGGCACGGAGCTGGGCTGTGGGAGGCGGCAGCTGTTGAAGCTCCGCACCTCGGGACTCTGGGGTGGGGGCCTGGGGGCCGCTAAGACCCCAACTCCTGACAGCCGGGCTGGAGTCCCGGGGAGCCAGACGCAGGCCTCACAGAACAGCACCTCGCGGGTGCGTCCTTGGGGTGCTGCCCCACATGCTGTCCCTGCCGGAGGGCCCGGGGGACGCCTGGGTCTGCGGCAGCTGGGATGTCCTCTTGGCCCAGGGCAAGACCCCAGAGAGAGGGGCCCAGGCGGCGCGCAGAGCCACTCCTTGGGCCTGGACGGGGCGGGCCAGCCCAGCCGGGGTCCAGGTGGGCCGCTCCTCCCCCCTCCCCAAAGCTGGGGCCCCAGCCTGGGCCCCCCGCCCCCCCCCCCCCCCCCGGCGGGGGAGGGAGGCCCCAGCGCTGGGAGCGCTTCCGACGGCACAAGCAGCAGCGCCCGGGGGGACCTCGGGCCGGCGCCCCAGACCCCCGCCCCCGGCCCCGGGCGCGCGAGCGGCAGCAGCGCGCGGGCCTTACCGCGATCAGCGCGGGCGTCCTCGGGTCGGCGGGCGCGGCGGGCGGCGGCTCCGCGTCGAGGCCGGCGGGCGGCAGGTGCGCGGGCGGGCGCCGCGGGTCGGGCGCGGGGGGCGCGGCGGGCGCGGGGGGCGCGGGGGCCGCCCTGGGGTGCTTGCCGGGCCTGCGGGCGCCCGCGCCGTGCTGCACGAGGCTGAGCAGCTGCAGGGTGCTCTCCCGCTCGCGCCCCGAGCTCTCCGCGCGCCCGCGCTCGTAGCGGCCCTCGCAGCTCAGGTGGTGCCGGCGGCACACGGCGATGCGCGCCCGCAGGCGCTCCACGATGGCGCTGTGCACCCGCGGGGCGGCCGGGCCGCCCCCCAGGAGCCCCGCCGCGGGGGCGCCCCCCAGCCCGCCGGCGGGGGCCTGCGGGGGCGCCGTGTCCCCCATGGCGGCGGCGGGAGTCTGTCCGGGCGGCGGCGGGCGCTCAGCCGCGGGCGCCGGGCATGGGCGCGGGGGCCGGCCCCGAAGTTCTCCGGGCGCGCGCGGGGCGGGCCGGCGGGGGGCGGGGGGCGGGGCGGGCCGGGCCGTCGGCCCCCGCAGACGGGCGCTCCGCGGCGTTGGCGGCGGGTCCTTCCCGGGCGGGGTCCGGCGAGGGCGCCCGCCCCGCACGCCTCCGGCCGCCGCCGACGCGCCTCGGGGTCCCGCGGGGCTCCGGCGTCGGGGCGGCGCCTGGGCGCGCGGCGGCGGCTCCGCGGGCCGGGCCGGCGGCGTCGGGGCGGGCGGGCGCGGGGGGCGGGCGCCCTGATCCCCAAGTTGCCGCGCGCGCCGCCCGCGCTCCCCCGCGCGCCCCCCGCGGGCTCCGGTCGCGCCGCGCCCTGGGCCGGTCTCGGGCTCCGCCTGCTCCCGCCGCGCCGGCCGCTCCGCCCGGGCCGGGCCTCGCGGGCGCGCGTCGTGCGCGGCGGGAGGGGCGCGGGCGCGAGCGGCGGGCGGGGCGGGCGGGGCGGGCGGGCGGGGCGCGGGGGGCCCCCTGCCGGACGCCGGGCGCACTGCGGGGCCCGCGGGCCAGGGGCCGCCCCCGACGCCCGCGCCCCCCGCGCGCCCGGCCCGCCCGGCCCCGGGGCCCGCGCGGGGACTTCCCGGGCCGGCGCCGCCGTCGGGCGCAGAAATCCCCGGGACGTGCCTCCCCGGCCGCGCCCCGGGGGTGAGTGACGCGGGGCGCCCGTGACCCAGGGGTGCCCTGGGGCGGCCAGGAAGGCGTCTGCGTTTGGGGCGCGCGAGTGGGCGGAGGGCGCGGGGCGCCTGGGGGTCCCGGCCCGGGGATCTCGAGCGGGTCAGCGAGGCCCCGAGCCCTGGGGGGGGGGCACACCGCCCCGCCCGCTCTGCCCCCCCCCCGCCCCCCCGAGGGCTCTTCTTTGACAACTAACGTGCGCGGGCGAGGTCCCAGCGCTGCGGCGTCTCGGGGGCGCGCTCGGCCAGGGGAGGTTCAGCAGGGTGGGTAGCACAACAAAGGGGGCGCCCTGGGGTCCCGGGCGAGCTGTGGGGTCCAGGTGGACGGTAAGTGCGCCCTGCAGCTTAGGGGGCCTGGCGAGTCTGGACGCCCCGGGCGCCCCAGAGCCAGAGCGAATCCTCATGGACATGGTGGGGCAAACCGATGCACTTGCAGCTGTATTTATCTGCAAGTTAGTTCCCCGCAGGCTGCCCAGGCCAGTCCACCGCGCCCTCCCCGCCCACCGCGCACAAAGCCTGGGCGCTGGTTGGCACGGGACAGGCGCTCTCTGCTGAGCGCCACCACCTCCCACCCACCGCCCTTTCCAAGGCTGCCCCGACCCGCCGCGGAAGGCAGGAGTGTGTCTTTGTTAAGCTGCAAAATTTGAGCAGACACCCCCCTGGGGTGCCTCGGAAGGTGCCGGACTTCTGGCCGGTCCCGAGTCGCGTTCGCCAGACGGCCACACGGGCACTTGGTGTTCAAGCGCTCACGCTTGACGAGGGAAGCGAAGCGCAGCGAGTGTTCAGGTGTGAAGCTCGCTGTCCCTCTCCAGCCCTGCCGCCGGGTCACGAGCAGTGAGAGGCCTGGGTCCCGTCAGCCGCTGTTCAGGACACGCCCGCAGGCCCGGTGCCGGAGTCCAGTGGGCCTTGGTGTCCTGCTGCACGTGCGGGACGCCTCAGCGTGCGCTGCACACACTCGGCCTTTGCGACCGTTTCATCTCAGGGTGACTTCAGCACCCGCATCCTCCTTTCCGTTCGCGTGAGTCCCCCTTTATTTGCCATCACTGTTCCAGGCGCAGCCCTTTGAATTCTCCCTCCTTAGTCCACCACCCACCCACCCAGGTAGGTGTCGGGGACCTCGCGGATAAATGACTCTGCCTGCGATTGGTGAGACACCGGAGGGCCACGTGCTGGCAGAGGGCAGGTCTGCTCTGCCTTGGTGCCCGATCGCCGCCAACCCTGACTGCCTAACAGCCCCTCCCCCGGCCGTCGCCGTGAACCGGGAGCCTCCCGTGGCCCGCACACCCTGAAGCAGCGCTCGGTGGCAGCCAAATTGCCCGTCAGCTCGTCCTGGGCGGCGGGCAGAGCTGTTCCTCGGGGAGACGCTGCCCAACAAGCGGCCTGACCTGGGAGCGGGGTCAGGTGCCAAGTCTGGCCGGGTCGGTGCTGCCTTTGTTTGCACGGTTCAGCGCATGCTGCTGAGACACGTGGATCTAGAAGGCCCTCCCTGGGACGCCACTCTCCGCCTGACCAGAGGGCCTTTGTGGCGCTGTGAGAAGTGGCCTCCAGGCTGCCAGAGTCCCTGGTGACCCCTCTCCATGTGGTGTTCCCACCCCCCCTGGGGTGAGGCCTTGCTGCTCTGGGACAGTCGCCTCATCGTCACCTCGCAACTATGCTGGCGTCTGTGAAACGTTATTTCATTTCTCGTCCAATAGAGTAAGACCAGGACTGTGTGACAGATTCCCCGTTCACCCTTCGGAGGGAGTTGGGACCCCGTCTGGGCACCACGGCCGGCGCCGCGGGAAGTCAGTGGCAGAGAAGACTGGGTAACTGCATGAGGCCTTGGTGTGGGGCAGCCGAGAGGTCCAGGCACACGGAGCCCACGCGGCAGGATGTCGTCCTCCACGCGGGCTCGGCTCCCCCAGAACCACCTTCAAGAATTAAAGGTACAGGGCCTCCCCTGGTGGCGCAGCGGTTGAGCGCCGGGCAGTGAAGCTGCCCGCAGCCTCCTCCAGCGAGGGTCCCCCATAGTGCGCAGACCTCTCCTGCCGCCCGCGGCTCCCCTCAGCAGTGTCCTTCGGTCCTTCTGCCTGCTCTGCTCCCCGCTCTGGCTCTGGTGAATCCTCTCACCCTCCCGCGCTTCTGACTGTCCCCACTGCTTGTATAAATAAATACATAAATCTTTAAAAAATAAAATTAAAAAAAAAAGAATTAAAGCTACAGCACAGACAGGGGCCACGTGTCAGCTTTAAAAGATTTTCCTTTATTAGGGGAACATTGGGATGTGCAAAGCAGCGCAGTTACCAAAATAGGCTTCTGAAGCACTTGTGGCTGACCTGGTCTGAGGCCTCTGATTCTTCCATAAGCACTGCCACAGGCAAGTTATGGTTAAAAATAAAGTACATCTTTATGGCGACCACGGCCATAAGGCCAAAGGCAGAACGACAGCTGTCCAGCAGCAAGCGCGGTGCACCCCGAGCCTTGGGGACTGGCAGCTCGGCGGCCGCGGCTGTTCTAGAAAACGCCAGACGTGACGGCACGGCTCCCTGGTGCGCATCGGGCCTGCCGGGGTGACGTCTCGGTGAAACCCCGGGACTGGGGCGGGCGGTCCACACACAGCAGCCACCGGCATAAGGGGCCCCGGGCCCACGCAGGGGCCTGCAGAACACGCCGCCTGACTCAGGATGATTAAACGCAGCTTCTGTGCACAGCAGACAGGTTTTATTCGCCAGCAGGAGGTCGCTGGGTGGGGATGAAGATGGACGTGTTCGAGGAAGGACTCCTGCTACACGTATGTGACATTATAAACATGTCACACGACACAGACAAACAAGAACTGTGAGCTTCACGTTGAAGACGCGTATGAAATCTGCTCTAAAGGAAACGTGCCGCAATTCAGTCAAACTTCTCGTCCTGGAAGTAATCCGCAGAGTTGAGGTGGCCTTCGAGCTCAGCGTACTTCTGTGTGCGCAAAGGAAAAGCCAGTTACTTCCCAACAGCAGTGAGGGGGGACCCGGCCCTTTCCAGCCGCAGACCCTGGGTCACGGGCGTTTCACAGTAAGCGTGTGAGCAAATCCCTCTCCTTAAAGCGGGGACTCAGCATCGGCAATTCCAAATCCCCCAGAGCACTGGGCCGAGATCAAACTGGACGTTATCATTATTTCACAACTTGTTGGACATTACAGTTTTTCTGTCATCCCACTCAGAGCAGAACCACCTGGGTGACTCACCCGCAGAACTGCGCCGAGGCCCCAGCAGGTGACACACTCTGCCAGGGATGGTCCTGCCCCGGGAGAGCAGGGCCAGTGGCCACGGGGTGGCTGGAGGCAGGGCAGGTGCCTGGGAGGTGCCCACCCTGCCGGGGTTCAGAGGCTGCCAGTGTCCTGCCAGCAGACCCTGGGGCAGTCCCTCTCCAAGCCCGGCTGATCCCGACACCGGGCGCAGTGGCCCCAGGATACGGGAATCACCGTGGGTGCCGCGGCTGACCCCTCTCGGGCCTGACCCCTCTTGGGCCTGACCTTCAGTTCCAGCGGCTCAGCCGTCCTCACCAGGCTGGCTGAGCGCCCCCTCCGCGGCTCCACACCCGCGCCCAGGTCACCTGCGCTCACTGAGGGGCTCGCTGGGAGGGCGCTCGCTGCAAGAGCAAAGGCCTGAGGCCGCGGTGGGGGACAGGACTGGGGCGGCTGTGAGGGCGCCCTCCCCTCGGAGCGCCAGGACCTGGGGGCAGACGCGCAGGGTCAGGGAGAACAGTGGGGGGCCCGCCTGGACAGCACCTGCGCGCTCGGCCGGGCGCCCGCCTCACCTGTCTGATCCAGCCGCTGTCCCGGGACCGCGTGAAGATTCTCTCCACGGTTTCTTTCACCTCTTCGTCTTCGCCTCCCTCCGACCTCGCGATGGCGCAGCATTCCTGGTACAGCTTGAACTTGAAGTGTCTGAGCTTGTGGTAAACCTCGGTGCGCTCGGCGCAGACGCTGCCAACCATGAACACCTGTGCGGAGAGGGACCCCGGGGGCGAGCGCGTGGGCGGCGGCACGGACTCCAGGGTCCTCTCGCCTCCGCGGCCGGCGGCACTTGGCGACACGCACTTTAAGGTACTTACACTGCTACTGTGTAGGCGTGCCCGGCACAGGTAGCTGACCGCCGCACAGCGTGAACCGGATTGGATACGCGCGCGGGGAAACCAAACACCCCCGCGCCCCCCCTCAGTGTGCCTTGGCCGGGCAACGTGGCCCGAGCCCGCACTACCTCTGTGCTCCTGCGCCAGCCTCAGAAGGCTGTGCCCGCAGGAGGCTGCGCTTTTAGGAGACTGTGCCGCAGGAGGCTGCGCCTTCAGGAGGCTGTGCCATCAGGAGGCTGTGCCATCAGGAGGCTGCGCCCACAGGAGGCTGTGCCCGCAGGAGGCTGTGCCTTCAGGAGGCTGCGCCTTCAGGAGGCTGTGCCATCAGGAGGCTGCGCCCACAGGAGGCTGTGCCTTTAGGAGGCTGCGCCTTCAGGAGGCTGTGCCGCAGGAGGCTGTGCCTCAGGAGGCTGTGCTGTGTCTCCCTGTCGGCTCCGCCTGCCCCTCCCCGCCTGGGCCAGCAGACGCCCCACGCCCGGGAAAACGGACTCGGCCAGGTGGTCAGGTGTGCCCTGCGGGGACCCAGAGCCCGGCGGGGCACCCGCCGCCTCCTGTTCTTCTCCTCTTCCCAGCGCTTTCTCTCCTAGTGGACACGACTCAGGCTCTCCGTGGGCGCACGTGCTGACCCTCCCCAGCGCGGGGGACGGCGAGGGGCGCACCTGCGTGTCCCGCGACATGAAGTCGTCGGCCTCCATGGTCCTGGCGTTGTACAGCTGCCCCGACAGGCGCACCGAGTACCGGCAGCAGCGGTGCAGCCCGCACGCCTGGCAGTAGCGCTGCTCCGAGCCCCGCGGGCGGACGCTGACGGCCGAGTAGCTCTCCACGCGCTCCTGGGGACGAGCAGACGCCGGGTGAGCCGCGCGGGGCACATGCAGAGAACCCCAGGAAAGAGACGCAGTAACGGGAACCCCAGTAACAGGACACGCCGGGGACCAGCGGGCGGCCGGCGGGAGGGACTGCGGGGCCCGCACTTCGGTCCTTTCGCCGTTTCTCCCCTTTGCTGGTCATCAGGACACAGTGTCAGGAGCAGGGAGAAATGACAACCCCTGAAATTCACGCAGCGCAACTCCTGGTATCAGGAATCACAGAGCAGACACCTGGAGGATAATGTGGAATCGGATAAATCTCACAAACCAAAAAATTGCCTTCGCCAATGGAATGAGTAGGGTCACAAAATCGCAAGGTGAGACGGACACCAGACGCGGCCAGATCGTGTTTTCTGGAGACCAAGTGCCCTCGGAGGCGATGACAGCTGCTTCATAAAAGGAACCTCACAGGAAGACACACATTTGGAAATGTTTACATCCCACACCCCTCTCTGCAGGGCCACAGTGTTCACCCACGCGGTGACGCGCCTTGTGAGGCCCTGGGGGGGGGGGACACGTTCACTGAGCCCACTGTTTCTCACACCCTTATTCTGGCACACGAGCCCCTCACCTGGACAGCCGGCCGAGTCCGACAGGCGTCCCAGTTACTCATCATTCCAGGTGCTTAATTACTGGGCAGCTGTCACCAGAGGGGTGAGCGCAACTACACTGTCTTTGGAAGAGGTGGGCAAGAAGAGCGAATTACTTCACGCAGATGAACGCCAGCGAGTTAGATCTAGATCCCGCAGCTTGTCCAGACCCTGAAGGCCTGTCCCTCCCGCGCCGCCCGGCAGAGACTCGAGCTGAAGCGCGAACCTTGTACTGCTCCTTCCAGCGACTCCTGGACACCAGGCTGTCTAGACGGGGCCGAACGAAGCGGTTATCCAAATAATCAAGGGACGTCAACATATCCTGGGCATAGGACTTTTGCCGGCTGCCATCTGTTCAGGGAAACAACAACAAAAACAATCACTTTGCTCTAAAATTTTCAAAGAATTGTGCACCTGAGGATTTCCTCTCGTGGTTTTAACAAGATGTTTGGTTGGTTGGTCAGAAGCACTTTAAATTAAACAAAAAAAAAGTAAAATAAAATTTAAATTAAAAAATAAAAGAGTAGGGCCTCCCCGTTGGCGCAGTGGTTGAGTGCTGGGTTGAGAAGCTGCCCGCAGCCTCTGCGGCGCCGGTTCGATCCCCAGCCGCCGGCGAGGGTCCCACGTGGCGCACAGACCTCTCCGGCCGCCCGCTGTCCCCCCCAGCAGTGTCCTTCGGTCCTTCTGCCTGCTCTGCTCTGCTCCCTGCTCTGGCTCTGGTGAATTCTCTCGCCCTCCCGCGCTTCTGACTGTACCCAGTGCTTGTATAAATAAATCTTAAAAAAAAAAAAAGTTTAAAAAAAAATAAGAGAGTAAAATAATATTCTGTGTTAGGAAAGGGCCGCACAAGCGTCTACTTGCTCGCTGAACTCATGAAACGTCCACTTTCCCACCTGTCTACGCTGGCTGAGGCCCCCCGCGTCTCACTGACCATGTGCCCTGGGGTCTCTGCAGAGCGAGAGGCCTTCCATGGTGACAGCGGTCAACAGGTGCACACAGCACCTTGCTGTCTTGTATGTGTGACATGTTTTGCATAAGCATGTGTGTGTGTGTAAAAGTGACGTAGTTTAAACACCGGGGAATAAACACGCAACGTCCCGTTCACGTCGGCGACTTACCGTACAAACTGGCCAGAAAAGACTTGTCTAAAGCGTTGATGAGGAGCGCCTTCACAACCCTTTCGAAGTGAGTGTAGTGGTCACTAAAAGAATCTGAAATTAGTTTAAAGATAAACATTAGGACGTAGCAGACAACACCATTTCCCGCCCACCGCAGCTGCCTGTCTCCCGGGCGGGGTCGACGCTGCTGGCCGGAGCGAGGGCTTCGGCGCCTGCTTCCAGAGCGGCCTGGCTCCGCTTTCCAGATGAGCAAGTTTCTAACCCAACGTTTCCATTATTTCAAATAATCTTCACTTTGCAAAATTATGAAGAGAAGAACTGTTCGTCAAATACCAAGAGACACGAAATCCACGTGCTCCCGCGCACCCAGCCCGACCATCAACCCGGCGCTGGGCGCGGGCGCGGGCGCGAGACGGCGAGAGGCAGACCGGCCGGGGCGCAGGGACGCCGGCCTCGGCTCCTCGCGGAGCCCGTTGCAGGAAAGCACGGAGACACGGCTGCCCTCGCCAGAGCCCCGGCGGCTACACAACCGCCAGTTCCCGCCTGCTCCCCCAGATGGAGGCTTTCCGTGAGCCTGTCATCTTCTCTCCCAGCCACACCCGCGGCTGCGGGCCCACGAGCCCGGCCCGGTCCGCGCAGCCGCCCGCCGAGACGGGCCGGGCAACGGTCGGCCGAGTCCCCGCGACCCGCTGCCCTTGGCTCAAGACGGATGACGGCCGCGGGGGTGTTCTCCCCGCACATGCCCGCCCGGCCTGCCCGGCACCCGCGCGGGCAAAGGCGGTCGCGTATTCCGGAGCGCAGGGGACCCTGGCGCGGGGGGAAGCAAGGCGAGCCCCGTCATCAGTGCCGAGCGGGCTTGTACCTTGCTTCAGTTAAAATAAAAAAGACGGTATTGAACACGGAGAAGCCTTTTTACTCACACCTTAGATACAAGGAGGGTCATGGGGCTCCCTTCAGACGTCAGGGGACCTTTTTAGGCTCCACTCTCGTCTAAGAAAACACCTCACCACGTGCCGCAGGGACCAGTGACAGCAGGTGTAAAGCTGGGCGGCCACGGCACGTGATCGGCGCCACGGCTCTGAGACTTCAGGGGCCCGAGATCACCGCGAGTTGCAGAAGAACTCCCGGGGCCACTCACGAACATATTTTTTCAGTCACCAGAACACGAGTGGAAAATGAAATAACAGACTTCAACTCTGTCTAGACCGTCGTCAGCCTCTGGACGCGGCAGTGCAGTGCTGGCACGTAACGGAATGTGTGTGAAGACGCACTGAAATGCTAGCACTTTCCAAGTGTATGATGTGGAAAATGCCCTGGAAATAGCACATACTGAGAGGAAAAACACAAATGGACCCCTTGGGCACCCAAGTTTATCAAATACATGGAAACAGTGAGGGCCTTTTCTCTGCCGCACGGGCTTCGTCTTTCTTGTGTACACTGATGCCGGACGTCGCCCGCCTGCTGCAGTTTTGGGACCTGCTGGTCTCTTTCCAAGACCCCAATGGTGTTTCTTCAGGATTAGGAAGAAAAGCAGAGGACAGAGATGAGACTCATCCGGAGAGATTTCTCTGAACCAAAGCCCCCTGGCCGACGGCCCTGCCTCGGGAGCTCTCTCAGGGGGCAGAAGGCGCCTCGATCCCAGCAGGCCTGCGCGGGTGGGTCGGGGGTGGAGGAGTTTGCGTCTGGTATCTCAGATTAAAGGCAAAACGCTGCGCAGGCACAGGCCAGGCACCGTGCCAAGACCTCTGTGCAGGGTTTATCTTTCTCGCAACGAGCCTGCGAAGCCCCAGCGTTACCTGTTTGCTTTCAGAGATACAGGGGCCATGCGCTCTCAGGTCACACAGCCAGCGAGGGCCACGGCCAGGGCAGGATCGGGGCCTGACTGGACCCCACAGCCCTCCGAGGCAGCCCGGGCCCGGGGCGCAGAGGGCTCCGTGCACAGCAGCCTCATTGACCCCACTATTCTCCAGAACATGGTGTTTTAAACTTGGCTGGAAACTGAGGAAACTCAGCTCTCTGAGGGCCAGGTGGCAGGGAGTGAGGCGTGACCCAGTGTCTTCCCAGCGGCAGAACTGTTCTCTTCCAAAAGGTAACACTGGGTGGGTCACGGATGGCGTCAACTGAACTTGGGAGCTGGGAAATGTTTCTCCTAAATTTGAATCCTACGCTGAGTGAGTGTTTGTCAGCGTTTTCATACTTTCAGGGCAGAAGGAGGCTGGGACTATCCTAGCTCCGTCTACAAACAGCTTATAGCTTTACCGAGAAGACAGGCTTTGATGCTTCAATGTAAGAATTAACTTAGAGCAATTTTTAGAACATGATTTCTTGGCAAATTGAAAACAACATAGTTAATTCTGTTCTATTCATAAATGGCACAAACACAACATCCACCAACTCACAAATTATCACTCTAAACTGTGGGACTCTCCCCACTTTGCAGCTGATGTTTTGAGAGGTCTGGCCGCTCCGGACAGCTCTCGGCCCTGAACTCTCAAGGCCGCAGCCGTGGGCCCACACGCGTGGCTGCACCCCTCACCCATCCATCCAGCGCCAGCTGGGCCATGCCACCCCGGCAGGCTCTGGGCACACCGAGGGAAGCCCAGCTGACCCACCACAGAGGTGGCCTCCCGAGAGCGGGATGCGCGCTTGGCTTTCTTGAGCTGAAGTTACGGGGAAGAGACCGACCGCCCGGGGCACAGGAAGACAAAGGCAGTTCGGGGACCTTCGGACACCTGGACGTTGACATGGCGAGGGGGAAAGAGGCCAATTCAAAGGGGGAGGTGAGGGAGAGCCCGCCCTGGACGCTGGGGAGGGACAGCCTCCCCGGAGAGCCCAGCGCGGGGCAGCGAGCTGGAGCGAGGGAGGCCGCCCCTGACCCTAGGGAGAGCGGCTTCCCTGGACAGAAATTCCAAGGCCCTGACGCGGTGCTCGCAAGCCACGCCCCCCCACCACCACCCCCAGGCCGAGCTGAGCGAGCAGAGGAGCCACAGACACCTGCGCGGTTGGGCTCTCACCTGCCCACCAGGGGGTGCCCGCAGCCCCCAGGGGCGATGAGGTGCGCACCTGCAGGCGGGCGTGGAGGAGACAGAGGCCACGTCCACCGCGCCCCAGGGTGAGTGGCCGCGGGCTGGCACAAGGAGGCGCCCTCGGAGGGAGGCCAGGCTGGCTCTGAATCCGACCTCGGGCGCGGCGCCCTAAGCCAGCGGCAGCAGCAGGAAGGCTGCACTCGCGGAGCACACCTGAGGGACGCATCCTCCAGGGAGCACACCCCAGCGCCCCATGGCCGGCAAGCTCAGTGACCCGGGGGAGGCCCCATGCACCCAGGGTCCCGCAGGATCCTCAGGAGCTACAACCGCTTCAATCTCTGCCAGATTTCACCCAACATGCTGCAAAACACCTGAAAATAAAACCAGAGGTTCGCGGGGTGTGCTCTGCAGCCCACGCCAGTCCCTGGCGTGGCTGGGGCCCACGAGGCAAGGCTGGGGCACGCGGGTGACTGTCTGTGGCCTTCCCTGTGCTGCTCCTTCACGGTGGCGCAACAGTGACCACGGGGAGGCCGCTGGCCCAGGCGAAGGCAGTGGCAGCACCAGCTGCTGACCCCTGTGGCCGCCACGACCCCACGTTCCTCCAAAAGGCCACTTTCACTGGGGGCCGTGCACTAGTAGCAGGTGGTCACCTGCCTGACGACGGCCGGCCGTGGGTGAGCTGGGGTGGACGCACCGGGCACTTGCGCTCCACACAGTGTGACCCCTCGGCCTGGCGAGGGGCTGGGCAGGCCTCCCTGACACGAAACACCGCTCCACTGGACAGGAGGGACCACAGACTGACTGAGGCAAGCGCCAAGTACTTTTCGAAGAAGAACAAAGGAAACATGTCACTCCAAGTGGCCGTATTTGCTGCCAAAACGTAAGGGATTTGTAAGTAGAGATGAGGATTTGGGATGTGCTCCTGTGAGCTGGACGGCTTCCAGATCTCAGAAGGAACTTTCTGGTGAGACCCGCGTCGATATTAACACTTGGCGTTCAAAACACTGTGTGATGAAATGCCAGCCCCTGGGGAGGTGGGCAACGCCGTGAACCGGCGGCCACCAGCAGCCCAGCGCCGCCGCATGACCAGGACGAGCAGACGCCCCTTCAAAGGGCAGCCAGAGCCGGGCTGTGGTGTGAGCGCCCCCAGGAAGGTGGGTCAGGGGCCCCAGATCTCACCCCGCGGCTACACCTCAGGCAACTATCACCTGTGGGATTCTGGGAACATCCACAAATGTCCTGAAGACGCCTTTAAGATACTCCTCCCTTTCCAGCCCTGCCTGTGAGCGGGAGGTGTTGCCCTCGACCCCAAGCAAACCTCACAACAGGCTGACTGTGGGAGCAGTCTGCACCAGCTGCCGTCTCTTAAGCTAGACGAACACATCTGGCAAAATGGAAAGCAAAGTCTTCTCATGTGGGAGAAAATATACTTTTGTACAAATGTAATTTATATTAATGTGTAATTAGTTTATTAATGTCATTTAAAATGTATTTTAAATGTGTAGGATAAGGTAAAAGCGTCAGGCTTTTCTGCCCTCCTGCCATCAGGAGAGAGGATGGATCCCTGCGGTCCTGAACGCAGGCCTGATGGCGGCACCTGGAGCAGGGTGTGGGCCTAGGTGGATGGGATTCACCTGGGCTGAGACTGGGCTTTTAAGGGCGGCGTCACGGGGACGCCAGCAGCAGCAGAGAAGCAGAAGCAGAATGGAGCAGAACCACAAGAGAAGCAGAAAAGGCCATAAGAAAACACCGGCGAGCCCAGATAGAGTGAAGACCTGCTGGGGGCTGGGAGGCCTGCCAGCCCCCCAGCACCCCTGCCTGCCGTGTACCTGGTCATCCCAATAAAAGCCCAAAAAGCCGCTGAGGGCTCCGGGACTCTCTCCTCCTTTACCAGGCCTGCTGGATCAGAAAACCTGCTCCGCGCCATTCCTGCCCCTACAAATGTCTCAGTTTTGTGTTTCTATTATGGCAAATGTTGACAGACACAATCTGAGGGGTAAATGGTTCCCAAAACCACTGCAACAAGCAAACTAACACCAGACAGACGTCACCCCCGGCCGCGAGGCCGAGCCCCTGCGCGCCCCGAGAACAGCTGGAGACTGACTCCATGTGGGATGTGCGGCCACCCACGGGGACTTTTCTCCACACTCAACTTACAAAGAGAATTCCGTTTCACTAATTCCAGCTGTGACGTGCGCAGCGCTTCTCCCCGTGGGCCCTCACTCTGCTCATCGCCCTCCTGATCCTGCACCACGAAGTCATCGAGGATGTAATCATCTCCGTCGTCACCGCCCTCAGAGGTGTCCTGCTCCTGCTCCTGCTCCTGCTCCTGCTCCTCCTCATCGTCCCCGTCAACGCTGCCGTCACCACCGCTGCTCGGGCAGGATTCCTCGCCAGAGTCCTGGGTAAAGGAAAACAGCCTTCAGGAGACTTTCTTTACGATGGTCAGCATGGCTGTGAAATTAAGATTAAATCCAAAACCCAAAAAAAAAAAACCCAACCAACCCAGAGAAATTCATTTCCTAGTTCAAGGTTAAAGAAAGAATCTTGTCATGTTAAAGGGTAAACTTTGGAAATTAGGAAGAAAATAACACATCTTGGCACGTGCTGTAAAAAGCTTAAAACGGACTTTGAGGCTTTAAGTTGGAAGCAGGACCGCCCCAGAAGTGGCCCTTCCAACCCGGGGCGGGAACCTCGACGGGCTGCGCCGGGACCACCGTGCGCGCTCGGCCAAGGACACGCGGCTGAGAAATCACCCCGAGGGCTGCCGAGGAGCGGAACAAACTCGCGCTTTTTCACAACAATGAAGCGCTGTGAGGGAGGACAGCGCACAGGCAGGACCCGAACCCGCAGCGCGGACCACGCACCTGGTGCTGCCCACCACGCGCCCGTGACGCCCTCCGCCGGGCCAGCGCCTCCAGCCTCCGCCGCTGCTCGAGCCTGCGCGCAGCTGCTGCCCGCCCGGGGGTGCTCTGGTCTGGGGGGCTCTGCTCCGGGGTGCTCCGCTCCGGGGTGCTCCGCCCGGGCTCCTGCGCGGGGCCCTCCTCCTCCAGCACCCTGCGGGGCCGCTTCGCCCCCGCCTTCCTCACCAGGATGTCGCTACCCTCGCTGTCCTCGCTGTCAGACATCATCGAGGACACCCGCCGCCTCCTGCCCCGCCTGACAGGCTCTTCGTCCAGGTCCTGGTCCTGGTCCTCCTCCGGGGCCGGCCCTGTGCGCTCGTGGGGATCCCGTGCCTCGGCCTCGGGACCCGAGCGGCCTGGGGAGGTGGCGCCTTCCTGTCGGGGCTCGTCCTGCTGTGGGGGGCCAGCGTGGTGACCTGGGCTGGGCTCTCCGCCGTGTCCCTCGCTCTCAGCTGTGGTCAGTTCAAGCACCCTCTCTTCTGAGTGCCCACGGTCCAGCCCCGGGTCATGCTCCAGCGCCTCGGGAGGAGCCTTGCTGTCCACATTCTCCGCGCTGTCCACACTCTCTGCGCTGTCCACACTCTCCGCACTGTCCACACTCTCCGCGCTGTCCACACTCTCCCCGTTGTCCACACTCTCTGCGCTGCCACAGTCCTCATCACTGTCCAGGAGCTGCGAGACGCTGCTTCTCTTGGTCCGCCTCCAGTCCACGCGCGATTTCTGCTCACGCTCTTGTGCTTGAGAAGTTTTCCTTGTTTCGTATCTTCTGACAAGGACCATTTTCACTTAAGCTTCTACAAAATAAAGTTATCATGTGTATAACAATGACAAGGTTACAAAAATAAATGCATTCAGAATACCCACTATATTTGGGTTATAAAATGGGTCACACTGTAAAATCATATGCATGAAGCTGTGGAATAATAATTAAGCAATTTATAGAAATCTACAACACAATTAGATGAGCATCTACTCTGAATTGTCCTGTATGTTGTGCTGGACAAGATACACTGTGAGGGCCTCTCTGGTGGCGCAGCGGTTGAGCACTGGGTTGCGAGGTTGCCCACAGCCTCTGCAGAGCCGGTTCGATCCCCGGCTGCTCCCCGGCCACCGGAGGAGGGTCCCACATGGCGCGCAGACCTCTCCTGCCGCCCGCTGCTCCCCTCAGCAGTGTCCTTCGGTCCTTCTGCCTGCTCTGCTCCCCGCTCTGGCTCTGGTGAATCCTCTCGCCCTCCCGCGCTTCTGACTGTACCCAGTGCATGTATAAATAAATAAATAAATCTTTAAAAAAAAAAAAGATACACTGAGAAATCATGGTCCTATTCTGCATATTATTAGTACCCATGTCTAGAACTGACACACACATCACACACTAGCCAGGATCATTCAGCGTCCAGCAAGTGGCAAAGTCACTGAGATAAAAGCATAAAGAAGCAGGAGGATCAGTAGAGCAAGTGGGTCCCTGAAGCTATTACTGGATATATGCTCTGATAGACTTCTGAAGGGGCTTTTCAGAAACATCTGAAGAGAAAAAATAAGACAGTTCCAGGAGATAAAAATGAGAGGGGCAGAACTCTGGCACTGGGAAAGATCGTGGTATGTGCCGAAAGTAAGAGTGACTGCAGAGGTGCAAAAAAAAAAAGAGAAGAGTCGGGTGGGATTGCCAGGATGATTCATTCTGGAAGCAAAGGAAGACTGAACAGAGAAATGACATGAATTATATGGTGAAGGATGATCGATTTCTATGAACAAAGTGCTACAGCAGGAGTTGACAGGCGCAAGCAATGCGCAGCTGGGAAGAATCTGCCCATCAAAAGGTCAAAGGGCTCAGCATCAGAGACACAATAAAACCCATCAGAAAACTTACTAGCAATTCAGTAATGTTATCGGGTGGGGAAAAAGCTGTCACGGGGAGACAGAGGGCCTGGCGCTGGGAAGGAAAACAAACCCGGCGAGTTTCTGATTGAAAAAAAAAAGTGAATGCCATTAACATTTCGCAGAGTGCAGTCCAGGAGCCAACAGACAAGCAACAAGCCTGGGAAATCAGCGTCGCCCGCGACACTAAGTATCGTGGAGTTACTAAGGACAAGGACGGGGTCACAGTGTAAAGGAGACCGACCTCACCATACAGGAGCTGCGCTCGGCGGACAGCCGGCTCGCTCACTGCAAGAAAACCACATCGGAGGCTGATTACAGTATCGCCACCCCTGGGTTATTACTGGATTTTCTATAACCACAGTATCAACAACTATTAGCATGTGAAAATACTCACACTGCACTTGTTTATGCCTAAGAGTGATCCAAATACCCACTTCATTAACTTATCTCAGTGGTAAGGACTGCTGGTAGTTTGCAGAAAGGGAACCCTGTTCCAAAAGATGAAGATTAACTATCATGAAAGATGTTTTTTTTTTTTTTTTAAAGATTTATTTATTTTTCATTCATTCATTTATTTATACCAGCACTGGGTACAGCCAGAGCACGGGAGGGTGAGAGAATTCACCAGAGCCAGAGCGGGGAGCAGAGCAGGCAGAAGGACCGAAGGACACTGCTGAGGGGAGCAGCGGGCGGCAGGAGAGGTCTGCGCGCCATGTGGGACCCTCCTCCGATGGCCGGGGAGCAGCCGGGGATCGAACCGGCGCTGCAGAGGCTGCAGGCAGCTTCGCAACCCAGTGTTCAACCGCTGCACCACCGGGGAGGCCCGAAAGATGTTTTTAAATGTGAAAATTCTGAAGGTAATTTTGAAAGCAGAATCCCATTTTTTTTCCCCTGCGCAATGACAGAATTATTTAAACCAAACTGATAGCATCCCAAGAGGATAACTTTTTTTAAGCAGAAAGGACAGACCCCCTCATTTAATTGTACTAATTCTGATCTGTTTCTCTGGAATGTGACTGCTTCTGCAAGGGTCAGCACCTTATAGAAAATCACAACAACACTGGTACTTAAGATCACACACTGGGAGTCAGAGTGTATTACATGATTGTAGTAGCAATCAAATAAATCCCAGTCAAAAGACCAAATACTCTATTGTACAAAATTACACTTGGATTGCTTTACGGGCGCTTTGGGTTAAAATCAGTCAAGATGAAAATAACGTGTGGTCAAAATTAGCTTTTGTAGAAAATCTCTATATTACTCTTCAAGGTTTTTTTGGGGGGAGGGTTACACCATACTGGTTCATAACATCTCCACCAAGTTTTGTCTCCAGGTTTTAAACAGGTTATTGTTTTATTTTTTATTTTATTAAGATGAGATAAACCAGGGAGCTTATATTTTGAAGATACGACAAGCAAATTTTTTAAGCATATATAAATCTGCACACGCCAACTGTGCACGTGCATTACACGACAGTGAATAGTAAGGATTTCTAGTAGGCGTGTCTGAATTGGGAGAAATAATGAGAAAACGCCTGTGGAAATACATGACAAGGCCGCAGTAGACACGCTGAAGTGACGGAGGTCGTCGGGCTGTGAAAGTGAAGGCTGATGTTATCAGTATTTACAAGCAGTTTCCTATGTGCTAAGTGATGCTCTTGCAGAACTATTCCACACCAAATGGTGATGTGCCATCCCAATGGGTGATTCCTAGGATAATGGTGGAAATGATTAAGAATCTCACAGGACTGAAACATCTATGACTGCACATAGTTAAGCTATTTTAAAAAGCCCTTCAATAGATCAGTTTTTCAGGGCATTTTCCTCTACTTTCAAATTCTAATAATCATACTAAGAAAGAAGATAATATGTATCTTCATCTATAAAAATCAAAGCCAAGGACAGAGAGTTTAAACGACTTACCGGAGATGGCAAGCGTGTCAGCGACAGCAGGGAGCAGGGTCTCCTGACCCGTCCGGGGCCTCGCAGCGACTGCCGCCGGCGTTACTCTTGTACAAGGCAGTAAAAATTATACCTTTAGAAAGTCATTGTTTTGTCCTTTATTCATGCTAAATTTTAGTTTCAGAAAATAATCATTAGAACAGTTTAGCGTGTACAAACGGGATTTTCAAATTACGTAACTAATTTCAGTGCACACGAGTTAGGCAGCAACTTCTGGAAATAATTTATCCAATAGGCAAGAAAATAATGTGCCAAAGAGATGAAAATTTGCAGACTTCCCTCGACCATCTTATTGCGGACACTTGGTCACAAAATTTAAGGGACTTCACTGAGTAAAAATTTCAAAGAAAGGTAGTTTCTGATGAGAAAAAAATTCATTTTAGAAAACTGCAGTACTGAACGTTTGGGGCCACACATTTTAGTTAAATAAAATCGTTTCATTTCACCAAAGGCCAAATTTTCAGGGTCTCTCTCACTCTTCGAATTTGCCATGAATGTCAATAATGCTAAAAACCCCGTCACGGAAAAAGAAGGGAACTGGAACACGGCTGGTACCTCCTTTTAAACTGCAGGTACCAGGTACTGTCACTGAGGTGACCGGGGAGGAGGCACGGCCACCCCGGGACAAGGTGAGGGAAACCAGGAGGTGAAGCGAGGCTGGTGCCAGGGGCGCGCGGTCCCTAGAATTCCCCCAAAAAAGAATCCACGCAAAGGGCGTGAGTCCACCGAGGCTGCGCATCAGCCCGAGGAGGCTGGGCCCGGCTCAGGGTCTCACCTGGAGGCAGGAGCAGCAGAGTCCAAGCGCAAAGCACCAAGGCGCGGGGAGGGTCAGCACCTCAGCATCCCCAGGGGCGCGCGCCAAGGTCTACTGGGGAGTGTGAATTAGGGGCGCGCGCCCCGCCGTGCCTCGCTCGCCCTCCAGCCAAGGGCGCTGGGGAGGCCATTGACTGCCCCGGGGGAGGAACCCCGTCCTGGGGCGTCGGGGCTGATGCGCCCTCGAGGGGGATCGTTCCAGGGACCACCTGCTCACCTGCCCCGCGGGCAGCGCAGGCGGCGGCGCGGAGAGGACGGCTTGAAGGCAGCGGAGCCCCAACAGTTCCTAGAAATGCGCCACCCAGGGGTGCGCCCGCGTCTGCCAACCTCGCCCCTCCCTGCGCCCCGTTATGTCACGATCTGGCGGGAAACCGCAGGCGACCCGAGAAGCGGGTGGTCCAGAGGCACCTGCGCCCCACCCGCCTCTGCTCCCCAGGAGCTCACAATCCGGGGAAGGGCTTGGGGGTGCCCCCGCAAGCCACCCCGACTCAGACTTCGGGGGACAGGGGCGGACTCGGACACAGCCCGGTCCCGCCGCCATGAACGGGCGGGCCCGGCAGGAACAGGAACCAGGGGCGTCGGCGCCCCCCACTAGCCCGGGCGCGCGGGGCTCCGGCCTCCGCCACCAGAGCCGCGCCCGGATCGCGCACCACGCAGCGCCCGCGGGCCGGGGAGCGGGGCGCCGCGGGGGCGAGCGGGGGGCGCGGCCTCCAGGATCCGGGCGCCGCCGGCCCGTCGGGCACCCGCGGGGGCCGGGCCGGGAGAGTCCCCGCCCGCTCTCACCTGCCCGCGCGCCCGCCCGCGCGCCCGCCCGCGCTCACCTGCCCGCGCCCCCGCCCGCGCTCACTTGCCCGCGCCCAGCTCCCCGCGCCCCCGCCCGTGCCCAGGTCCCCGCGCCCCCGCCCGCGCTCACCTCCCGCGCCCCCGCCCGCGCCCACCTGCCCGCGCCCCCGCCCGCGCCCACCTGCCCGCGCCCCCGCCCAGCTCCCCGCGCCCCGCCCGCGCTCACCTCCCGCGCCCCGCCCGCGCGCGCAGGTGCGCCCGCCCCTTCCGCGGGAAGTCCCGCCTGGCCGCGGGCGGGGCGCTTCCGGGCGCGGGGAGGAGCGCGGCGGCCCCGGGGCGGGGAGCGCGGCGGGTCCGGTTCCGACCCAGGTGGGCGCGGGGCCTGCGCGCGCGGGGGGCCGGCGGGCGCGCGGGGGCCAGGGCCGGCGGCGGGGGTCCGGGCGGGGCCGCTCCCGATCCCGCGCTTCCGCCCGTGCCGAACTTCGGGGTGTGGCGGGGCCGGCGGGGCGCCCGGGCGGGGCGCGGAGCGGCGGGCGCCGCGGGCTGCGGTTTCGGTCCGGGCCGGTGAGGCGCGTGCTGGGCGCGGTGACCGCGGGGCCGGGCAGCCCCCGACGCCCCTCGAAGTTAAAGGCCCGGCCCCAAACTTCCTCCCCTGCGCCCTGGCCCTGCCGGCCCCCCGCCCGCGCGCGCAGCCGGCCACGGGGTCGGGGCCGCGGGGGGAGGCCGGGCGGGCGGGCGCGGGGCGTCCTGCGGGGCGCGGGCCGAGCCCCCTGCCCCGCGCGAGCGCCAGCATGTCGGGGAAGCGCAAGCGAGTGGTGCTGACCATCAAAGACAAGCTGGACATCATCAAGAAACTCGAGGACGGAGGCTCCTCCAAGCAGCTGGCCGGCCTCTACGGCATCGGGGAGACCACCGTGCGCGACATCAGGAAGAACAAGGAGAAGATCATCACCTACGCCAGCAGCTCCGACTCCACCAGCCTGCTGGCCAAGAGGAAGTCCATGAAGCCGTCCATGTACGAGGAGCTGGACAGGGCCATGCTGGAGTGGTTCAACCAGCAGCGCGCCAGGGGCAACCCGGTGTCCGGGCCCCTGTGCGCCAAGAGAGCCGAGTTCTTCTTCTACGCGCTGGGCATGGACGGCGACTTCAACCCCTCGGCCGGCTGGCTCACGCGCTTCAAGCAGCGGCACAGCATCCGCGAGATCAACATCCGCAACGAGCGCCTCAACGGGGACGAGGCGGCCGTCGAGGAGTTCTGCGGCCACCTGCGGGACTTCATCGAGAGGGAGAACCTGCAGCCCGAGCAAATCTACAACGCCGACGAGACCGGCCTCTTCTGGAAGTGCCTGCCCGCCAAGGGCAAGTGCGCCGCGTCGGGGCGCGCGTGGGCCGAGGAGCGCGTCACGGTCCTGTGCTGCGCCAACGCCACGGGGCTGCACAAGCTGAAGCTGTGCGTCGTGGGGAAGGCGCGGAAGCCGCGCTCCTTCAAGGCCGCGGACACCGCCAACCTGCCGGTGTCCTACTTCAGCCAAAAAGGGGCGTGGATGGACCTCTCCATCTTCCGGCAGTGGTTTGATAAGATTTTTGTGCCGCAAGTCCGCGAGCACCTGAGGTCCAAAGGCCTGCAGGAGAAGGCCGTGCTCCTGCTGGATAACTCGCCGACGCACCCCAATGAGAACGTGCTGCGCTCGGACGACGGCCAGATATTCGCCAAGTACCTGCCCCCGCACGTGGCCTCCCTGATCCAGCCCTCGGACCAGGGCGTTGTAGCCGCCATGAAGAGGAACTACCGGGCCGGGCTTCTCCAGAACAACCTGGACGAAGGGAATGACCTGAAGTCCTTCTGGAAGAAGCTCACTCTGCTCGACGCACTTTATGAAGTCGCGGTGGCCTGGAGTCGGGTCCCGCCGGCCGCCATCAGCAGGGCGTGGAAGAAGATCCTCCCGGCCCTCGAGGAGAAGGAGGGCCTGGACTTGGACGGAGAAGAGATTTCGGTGGCCACAGTGGCCAGCATTTTACAGCACACCAAAGGACTGGAGCACGTGAGCGCCGAGCACCTTGAAAAGTGGCTGGAGGTGGACAGCACCGAGCCAGGCTACGAAGTCTTAACGGACAGCGAAATCATCCGGCGGGCCCAAGGCCAGACAGATGAGTCCAGCGAAAACGAGGAGGAGGAGATAGAACTGATTCCAGAGCGACATATTAACCACGCAGCCGCTCTGCAGTGGACCCAGAACTTGCTGGATTACCTCGAGCAGCAAGGGGACATGATTCTGCCCGACAGGCTGGTGATCCGGAAGCTTCGGGCCACCATCAGGAACAAACAGAAGGTGGCAAGCTCCAGCGAATAGCGGCACCTCGCCGTCAGCACCGTGGGGAGCGCTGTTGTTAAGGCCGGTCTCTGCCAGGGGGCTTAATTTTCTCTGTGTTCTGAATTCTCAGCTGTGGCTTGTGAAGCGCAGGCTCAGAAATGTGTCTGACGTGGTTGACATTGTGTTGGCGTCACCCGTGTTCCCTTGTCTGTGCAGACACTCGGAGCTGATCGTGGATACAGAACCAGGCCCCCACCTGCCCTGCCTCCCGGCGGCCCGCCCTGGCCGGCAGAAGTCACAGGTGGCGGTGAAAGATGCGGCACTTTCCCGAAACTTGTGTGATTTGTGGGGGCAGCCACCATGACCTCTTCTTGTGCCGGCCCTTGGCGAGCAGTTGTGTGTGTGTCTGTGCTGATGGGGCGAGAAATTACTGTGATTTCAGGGTGATTTGTAATCTTTCAAATAATGAGAAACTGGATCATGAACTGGGACAGTAACTTGGAAATCGTCTTCTGTTCTCTTCTTTGTGGACGGCAAGAAGGAGCATTTCGGGGCAATGAAGGCCATAGGGTGTGGTTGTTAAATTAATGAGGAGATTTGGGAAGCAGCTATATTACAGGTATCCTGCTCCATCAGTAGGAGACGAGGAATTGGGAATCTTGGGAACTCTCGGTTACTAATACAAAGGGAATAACCAGGCTTGCTTTATTTGGGTCTTTTATTATATTTGGGGTTGGGTAACCATATAGGTTTATTATTTATTCATCTAATTACAGCCTAGGTTTTGTCATGTTCTCTGTGATGATGTGAGCCCCCGCCTCAGGCAAGGGGACTCCTGGGGATTGGAATGTTATTTTTTTACTGTATATTTGAAAATGTGTATAATTTGAAAAAGTTTGTCATAACCCCCCCCCCTTTTCTTTGATTAGAAAAGAAGAAATGAATAAAGCTTTTATTGTTTCCAAGAAGCCATAGGTGGTGACGTGTCTCGTGAAGAAAGCAGAATGAATTATGGAAAGTGCCAGATTCTAAGGAATTTCACCCTCGCTTTGACACTTGTCAGAAAGATGTTATTTCCTCAAGAGATCATCAAGTCAGAGTTTTTATATATTTGTTATTCAAGGCATCGTAAGGGCTTTGTGTGAATAGGAATTTGTGATTCAAGCGCACAGTATGTCCATCTGCTTGTGTTTTGGTCCTCGATTAAAACAGAGTTGTTCTCCGTCAGTTGTTTTTTAAAAGGTCTAAGTTTTCCGTTGAAAAAGTTTGCATTTTATAGTGCCTTCCTTAGAGTTGTAACACTTCAAAGATATGACTAGCTTGCCAGGACTCCCGTTACCTTCATGACATGTCTGCGTTTAAGAAAAGACAGACCAGCGAGGACAACTGTTTAGAAACTCGACTTGCACCAGTTGTCTCAATGCACAGGGGAAAAACCATCAGAAGTGAGCGGACACTGACTCAGACAATTACATATTCTGCTATTGATTCCATTGTAGATAACATAATTTTTCATTTTTCTAAAACACAAGTTTGTGCTGGAAGGCTTGGAATTTCCGTGGCTCTCCTAAGGGGCCTTGTCAGTGGACGTCCCCGCGTCGCCGCCCCCCGGTGGCCGCCTGGCATTACTGCTCCGCTGTGTGGTTTGCGTCTTGCCTCTTAGTAAAAGGTTCATGGATTTGTGGCCTCGAGTGTGAGTCTTGTGACTTTCTCTGGCCCGTGAGAGACATGTCTTCCTGCTTTATACCCGTTTGCTCTTCTGGAAGCCGCCAGCACTGGTGGGCCAGCACTTCTGTTCTGGGCCCTTCCGTTCTTCAATATACCTATAAAGGCCGCCAGGTCCCGACTCTGAGGGTAAGCGCGGTTAGGGATTAAGTGGACCCCTGAGTCTCACTTCCCACACTTAGCTGCTCAAGATCTTTGGCTCCAGGTAAGAATTTAAACCCCGGTTTTATCTTCCCCAGCCGAGGCCGGCTTCTTACACTCACCTTTCAGCTCTCGTCCCTTGCCACCACGCCCCCCACGCCACCGCCTGGGGTTGGCATCAGATTCCGCAGGTAAAGAGCTCAGTCCCAACAATGGCAGCCCCGCCTCACCCAGACTTAGGTGCCGGTGGGTTCCCTGTGCTGCTGACCTCTAATTACAAATTGGGGGTTCCAACAATACCCTTCACTGCCCCCCACTTCAGGATGCCAGTTGCGAGTCCCCCTTCTCTGCACTTCTGTCCAGCTGGCCCTAGGTCACGAGCTGCGACGGCCGCCTGCGTGGGTGGCGTGAGTCCGCTGGAGTGGCCCACACAACTCGGAGGAACATGAGGCCGGTTTGTTACACGAGGGTGTAGCTCAGGTGCTGGGGTAAGGTGTGGGGGGAGGTGACAGCGTCCTGCCCTCAGGTGCAGGCACTGCCCTGCCTGGCCGCTCCCAAGGCCGTCCTGGGTGTTGTAGGGGCTTCATGGCAGGGAATTGATTGGCTCCATCCTTGGCCTGCGGTGACAGGCTCAGTCTCCTGCCTTGGGAGGCCCGGGGGTGAGGGGTGGGGGGGGGGGGTTGGTCTGAAACTTCCATCTTCTAATCACAAGGTTGGCTCTTGCAGAAGCCAATCCCCACCCAAGTGTCTCCCCCAAATCACCTCTAGATGAGAAAAGACTCCTTCACCCCAACCGCCAAGAGTTTCAGAAGCTGTTCCAGACTCTGAGCCAAAACCAATCCAATTTTTTTTTTTTTTTTTGGTAAATATTTTACTCGACTAAAGTTTAACTCCAGAATTACAGGACTGTAACAGCCCCCCTGGGGCCTGTTTGGGGTGGACAGGTGGGGGCGGGAACGCTCGACACACTCTCCAGTGGGGGGCGGGGCGCCGCGGTCGGTCATCACGGCCCCCGGCGCGCGGCTCTGCCCGGACCCCCGGGTGCGGGTGCTGGGGGCTCCCACCCCCACCCTGCCTCACCCCACACCCCCGCGCGGGCCCTGGCGCCTGTTCTCGCAGCCGCACGACCTCGGTCCTGCTCTGGCCCCGGCGGAGTCCGTGGGGGTCACTGTGGGGGGACCGGCGCCCTCGTCCAGGAGGGGGACACACCTGCGCGGGGCAGAGCCGAGCCGCCCGGCTGTGCGCGTGCGCCGGACACACCTGCGCGCCTCCCCCGCGGGGCTCCGGCCCCCCCACCCCGCGCGCACCTGCTCGCAGGCCTGGGCCTCGGGTGCTCCGGCCGCGTCCACGTGCAGCCGCCGCCGAGCCCGCGGGGCCGGGCCGAGGGCGCAGGTGGGGCGTGGGCGGCGCCCCGGGCGGAGTCGCGGGCCCCGGCCCAGGGGGACCCACAGGGCGTCACGGGCTGCCCGCGCGGGGAGCTCCCCTCCGCCCCCCCCAGGGTCCGCAGCCCGCGCCTCCCTCCCCGGCCCCAGGGCGGCTGCTCCGCAGGGCCTCTGCGCTCCGGCCACCGGCCCCTCCCCTGGGCCCGGGGCTGCCCCTGCCCAGCCTGGCGGAGCCCGCCCTGGCCGCGCTGCTTCTGCATAGGAGCTTGGCGGTGGGGAGGGCCTCGGGGTGGGCCTCGGGGTGGGCCTCGGGGTGGACCTCTGGGTGGACCTCGGGGTGGGCCTCGGGATGGAGCTCAGGGTGGACCTTGGGGTGGGCCTCGGGGTGGGCCTTGGCGCCTGGCGCCTCGGGAGGGAGCTTCGACAACGGGCGCCTGTTGTTCTTCGAGCCCGTTGCTGGACTGACCTCCACGAGGCTGACCTGCAGGCGATGCAGAAGTTATGAAGTTGCTTTTTTTTTTTTAAAAGATTTATTTACTTATACAAGAACCAGGGTACAGATCAGACGCGCGGAAGGGTGAGAGGATTCACCAGAGCCAGAGCGGGGAGCAGAGCAGGCAGAAGGACCGAAGGACACTGCTGAGGGGAGCAGCGGGCGGCAGGAGAGGTCTGCGCGCCATGAGGGACCCTCGCCGGCTGGTCAGGATCACCGGCGCTGCAGAGGCTGCGGGCAGCTTCACAGCGCAGCGCTCAACCAACCGCCTGCCCACCGGCAAGGCCCTGTGAAGTTCTTTTTACAGTGTATTTGGGCAGGGGTCAGGGGTCGATGTCAAGGGACCTAGAATTATCTGCCACCCTTAGATTCAGTCAATCGAAAATTCGTGGGGCTTGGCTGAGTGGGTAGGGTTGTGGGGGTGCAGATATGGAAAGGAGGGAGCAGCACACCTCACATTCGCTTCCCTCCCAGGGAGCCTCAGCTTCACCTTCATGGTGAGGACTAACCCCCAAGCCCTACCTTGAAGCAGGGGTGCTGGGGAATGGCCCCTAGGAACGCAGGGCACAGATTTTGAGTAATAATTAGCCCTTTGTGGAACAAAAATCGATAATGGCAGTTTTTCTTACTAAATCATCCAAAGAGCTTTTTGAAAAATATGGATGGATGCCTCTGGTGTAGCTGGCCCAGAGGAGTGACTGACAGTGTCTTTATTTTTTTTGAGATTTATTTATTGATGCATACAACAACTGGGGTACAGGCCAGAGGTGCGGGGAGTGAGAGATTGATTCACCAGAGAGAGTGGGGAGCAGAACAGGCAGACTGACTGAAATACACTGCTTAGGGGAGCAGCGGGGAGGCAGGAGAGGTCTGCTGTGCCATGTGGGTAGCTCCGTGGCCGGGGATCGAACTCATGCTGCAGCTACTGCGGACAGCTTCATGGGCTGCATCTTAACCCCTTGCACCACTAGGGAGGCCACAATAGTGTGTCTTTAAAAACAATTTCCAGGTGCTGTAATGTGCCGCCACAGTTGAGAACCACAAGATGACCGTTTGCAAGACAAGCCTGGTAGAAGTGGACACCAGGACAATGGGCTGCTGGACAGGCCAGGAGGTGAAGACTGACCAGAGGGAGAGCAGCAAGGAAAGCATATGAACATGACAGGTATGCACCTGTGTCTGTGTGTCTGTCTGTATGCAGGGGTGGGGGTATGGGCAACTATGATGTGGGGAGAATGTGGACCTTCAGAAACAGAATGCTGTGTCTGTGTCCTGCGCCTGCTGTTCTGCTCCAGAGTCTCTGTAGGGTCAGGAATGGGCCACTGAGCAGGTTTCCTGATCCAGCAGACCGGGTAAGGAGGAGTCAGAGTCCTCAGTGGTTTTGCAGGTCTTTTATTGGGGTTCACCAGGCATATGGCAGGCAGGGGTGCAGGGGGCCCGGGAGGCTGGCAGGCCTCCCAGCCCCCAGCAAGCCTTCACTCTCTCTGGGCTCTCCGGCCTTCTCTCGGCTTCTCTCTCGGCTTCTGTTCGTTCTCGGCTTCTACTGCTGCTGGCGTCCCTGTGACACCCCCGTTAAAAAGCCCAGTCTCAGCCCAGGTGAACCCCATCTACCTATGCCCACACCCGACTCCAGGTGTCCGCCATCAGGCCTGCGTTCAGGACCGCAAGGATCCATCATCCATCCTGATGGCGGGAGGGCAGACAAGCCTGACACTTTTCCTTACCCTACAGTCTCTAACCGGCTCTTTTCCCTACGCAGTGGTTCTTCGTGTGTACGGTCACCTTGGCTATTTGAGTGCCTTCACCCCACTCACTGGGAAGCTGCACTGGAATTCTCTGCACTCCTTGCCCCGCCCCCCCCCATCACTGTGTGGTTTTCGCGGGGTTAATGCTCCTGGGACACTTGGTGATCTGGATTGTGCTTCCGTCCTGGCAGCTGAGGTTGCCGGCGGGCCTGTAGTCCGTGCACACCGCGCGGGCTGGGGGCGCTGGGCATGTGCTGAGGCTTGGGGGGCTCCACCGGCGCGAGGGTGAGGGATGGACATGAGGCAGCTGCGAGGTGCAGCGCGGGGAGCCCGGGTTCCGGGCTTGGGTGCTCCTCATCCCTCCCGACCTCTTGGCGGCCAGGGGCCACGCGCGCCTGTGAACTGCCCCCAGCCCTGCCCCTTGCCAGCCTCACTCCCCTGCGCGTGGCCCACGAGCTGCCCTGCCTGGCCGCCCTGCGCTCACTCCTGCTGTGGCCGCCGGCTCTGCCGCTTCATTCACTGGAGCACGCTTTTCTCACAGCGTTTCTGCTCCTCCGGGAGGTTCCCTCCCTGACTGGAGGGCGGCTGAGCCGCGTCTGTTAAGAGGACACGCGTGTGTGTGTGTTATGCACGTGGTGGCTGTGCGTGTGCGGGCAGGGGAGGCCTCGCGCTCCCGCCCCGGGGTCAGAGGCCTGACTGGGGCCGCGGGTGATCTGCGCCTCTCTCCTGCGTGGGGATCACAGCGTCAGCTGTTCAGAGGCCTCAAGACCAGAACGAGCCGCACCTGTGAACGGGTGTGGGGGTTTGTGTGCTCTCGGGAGGAAGGCTTGGGGGGCGGGAAGGCTCCAGAACGGGAGGACGAGGGTCTGGCCAGAGGAGGGGCCGCGGAAGCCCAGGTTTGCCGCCCCAGGTGCTCACCTGAGTCCACGCGCGGTTGGGCTCCCCGAGCCACGTCCAGAGCTCTCGGCTGCTTTCTCTCCGCATTCTGCAAAGGGGGGGGGGGGGCCCACGTAGTCACAGTGTAAACAGAAGCCCTTCTCCCCCGTTTTCCATATCATTCCATGATGCGTGTGGCGTCTCAACCTGAACACGTCTCCGGAAGGGGAGACGAGGTCGCTCCGTGCACCTGAAGGTAGGAAGAGAAAGACCAGCGGGTGGAAAGCGCCTTCCAGAGATGCGGACCTGCGGTTCTTAGGGAATGAATACATTCAAGGGATCAGAGAGGAGAAACCTGGGCAGGAGAACTGGGCAAGGAACCTCAAATCTATTCCCACCTAAGAGTCTCTGCACAATCACGCCCTTCCCGAAAGAGGGAAGTTGAAAGCGCATTTACCAGACACACGTCACGCCAACGAGGGCAGATTTGCTTTTAAAACTTACTTAAAAGCTGTCGTATTGGGGTGATTTCAAGTTGACTGAGAGCAGGTGTGTGCTTTTAGCTACCGCTGAAACACAGCTCAGCTCTGCTGCGCATCCGTCTGCACGGGTAGCATTTTGACGGAAGATGGAGGTGACTGGTTTGATGTGGTTCTGGGTGAAGAGGATAAATGGTTCCGACCAGCCCAGCAGCTCGTCTGTTCCCCTTTTATACCTGGTGTCCTTTCTCTCTGGCAGAGTCACGTCTTGTTGTCTGTGGCCTGGACCTCCGTGCCCTGCTTCTGGCGCTTTGATGTCCGTGGGCTCCTAGGAAAGCGAGGACACACCCCGCATGGCCAGCGGGCGTTATAAATCCACCCAAGTAACAGCAGCCAACTGACCGTACCCGCGCGACCCCTCGGGTCTGTGGGACTGTGGGACTGTGCACGTCCCATTCTGCACGAGAGACTAGTATGTGATGAGACTTTTCTGGATTAAGTGACACAAAGGAAACTCTGTGGCGGACATGGCAGGAGGCGCCGTGCAAACCGGAGTCAAGGGTCTGCATTTGCTCATGGAATTAGCACCACGATTCTTTTCTGTTTTCATTGAAGTATTTGGGACTGGCTCATTTTAATTGTGTTACGGCTATTTTAACAGATGAAATAAGATTGATGCAATATGGAAAATCAATTATCCGTGAAATAACTTTAGAGACGATTTTGTACCTTCATTAGTAGAATCTACTTTTTTCTCTCCTTCATGGGGAACATCGTTTCCACATTAACAGTAAGGCGTCTCTTAGAGGAACGTCCACCCCCTTTTTATTCGAGGACTTGTCAGCTCCTTTCGGGTGACGATGAAATTTTGTCATTTATTCTTTGGCTCATTCATTCTTCTCAAATATTTATCTGTCTACAAACATTTCCCTGCTCTGTAACCAAACATTTAAATAATTACCCTCCAAATTCATCTCACAGATTTGTGGGATCATGAACTTGAAATTAAATCCCTAGATATTTTGTATGTTAGGAAAATGACTCTTGCATTTAGGTTGCTATTGTACTTTAGAAATCAATGAGAGGATGAAAATATTTTTACGGCAATATGACCTTGAGTTTTTTTTTTTTTAAAACAGGTTCATTTTTTTTTTAAGAATATAGTTTCCTTTTATTTTATTTTATTTATTTATATAAGCACTGGGTACAGGCCAGATGCGCAGGAGGGTGAGAGAATTCACCAGAGCCAGAGCAGGGAACAGAACAGGCAGACTGACGAAGTACACTGCTGAGGGGAGCAGCGGGCGGCAGGAGAGGTCTGCGCGCCATGTGGGACCCTCACCGGTGGCCGGGGATTGAACCGGCGCTGCAGAGGCTGTGGGCAGCTTCACAGCCCAGCACTCAACTGCTGCGCCACGAGGGAGGCCTGATCTTGATGAGTTTTAAGCATATAAATTGGTTCCTGAAACCAGAATTAGTTGAGGTTATTACTTAGAAATGCTTATGACATATAATTCCACCCACTGATTTCTATAAACATATGATACAAATAACCTTTTCGTTGACATACATTTGAGATATTAATATTCCACACCCAGACATTATATTACCTAGATGTAACTGTGGACTTGCACGAAGAAAAAATTCAACTGCAAGTATACCCTAAAATATTACAATTTTTAAAACAGGAGCTTTATCTCAGGTGACTTCATAAAAATCTCTTCCAAGGTAATGAGTGTTTTATTGAATTGCAAGAATGCCTGGTCTTCAGCGAGTATCTTTTGTTTTTACAGTCATCCCGATAGAAGCTTTAGCATTAATCATACATCCCACAGCTGAACAGAGATGCCTTCTAATCAGGCTGCTGCCATCATTCTTGCTTAAATAGCTGGAATATATGAGTTTAGTCTAATTAGGATAATTAGCTAAATCTGATTTGGGCTGACAACATGTCCGGCAGGTATTCTGCACAGGAAATTAGTTTCCAAGGTTTCCAATATTTCAGATTAGTTTATGACAACATGCCAAGGTACAAAACATTTGTCTCAATCACCAGCCACAAAAAAGAAGCTTCAAAATAAAAGCAAAAACGGGACATTTGTTTTCTATTTACCAGATTAGGGCAATGTCTCATCTCTCAGCACTTCATAGAACTATAAAAAAAGTACTAAAAAAATCCAATCCCGAATACCTGAAAACTTCCATTATTTAATGAACCAGAGTTTATTAAAGATGACTGGGGTGTCCTTTTGTCCAAATAGGCTCCAAAAGAGAGTGGCAGGCCGTGGAATAATGAATCACGTCATAGCCAATAGGTAATGCAGTGCGCGTCCCCGGGCAGCGCCGAGTGAGCATTTGCAGAACACGTGTCTGTGCCACACTCTCGGAATTCTGCAAGAGGCACTCCTGGCCCGTGGCGACACGTAAGTTATTTTATTTCCCTGTGGTTCAGCTAACACCGGGGAGTGAGTTGTGGCTCGGTCAAAGAATTGACTCGGTGCCCAGACTGTCTCCAGATATAATAAACTGGATCCAGAAAAGTAGGGTTTTCTGTCTAGCTGGAATTAGGAGCCAGTTTGGGAAAGCGGGGGGCTCAGTCACCATACTGGGCGCTAACTGTGGCACCCTTTTCCCTGACTGCTTCACATCAACACTGTGGAGCGAGCCCTGGCCGAAGACCAATCAGCCAGTGACCTGTGCCCCCAGCGGCCACTGCAGGCCGCCTCCCCGCACGGCAGGGCTCGTCCCTTCGCTTTTGCACGTCTGGTGATGCTTTGAATGCGAGCCTTTGATTTGATTTCTCGTGTCCAAGAACCACACTTTGCCCTCAAAATATACCCTGTTATAGAGTCTTAAGAATAAGACAAATCCAGAAAGAATTAGACAGCAGACATAATGGGACTGGTAACCTGCCTCTGTTCCCACGGCCTTTGGCACTGAATTCCACAGGGATTTCCGTGACTTCAGCACTGGGGACAACAGCCTCTTTCACTGGAGTCAGGCGGCTCTGGAGGGGGGTTGCCAACAGGCTTAGGAAAAGCCATCACTTGTGCTTCGATTGGGGATTCTGAGCTGGGCACCATAATCAGGGGGTTGCAAGCCTGGAACACTGATGTCACTTTTTTTTTTTATATAAAATTAAAAAAAATTATGCATACAAGAACTGGGGTGCAGGCCAGAGGTGTGGGGGTGAGAGGATGCACCAGAGACAGAGTGGGGAGCAGAACAGGCAAATCTGAAATCCACTGCTGAGGGGAGCAGCGGGGAGACAGGAGAGGTCTGCTGCGCCCTGTGGGTTGCTCCCTGGCCGGGGATCGAACTCGTGCTGCAGAGGCTGCAGGCAGCTTCAAAGTGCTGCATCTAAACCCCTTGAGCCACCAGGGAGGCCCCCGCTGATGTCATTTGTTATGGTTTTCCGGTTTTGAGCCAGAGGAGTGCTCGGTGAAGTCGCAGAAATCCCGGTGGCCTCCCTCAGTGTCCCACAGCGCGGATCTGGCTCGTCTTGCTGGCTTCCCTCCTCAGACTTCTCTTTCTCTACCTTCCTATCAGGGAAAACATGTTTCTCGGGGTTCTGTGGCGCTCCTCTTCTCTGTTCCCACATTCCCCCAAGTGGCGTCACCCCAGATACGGTTTCCTTAGTAAGGAATTAATTTTAGGAAAATGTAATTTAAGAAAATGTACATAATCCTTATTGGATGTGTTTAGTTGGGCGACGCTATCTCGGGGAGGTTACCAAACGCTATTATTACTAAGGTGAAACTGACCTCTGTGTCAACGTAGATTACGATGAAGGTGAATCACAGTTCTCTACACACTTTCTTAGCAAATGTAGTTCTGCAAACATATTCTATTTTTAAAATTTTTTTAAAGGTTATTTATTTATGCACACGAGAGCTGGGGTACAGGCCAGAGGTGCGGGAGGTGAGAGGACTCACCAGAGACAGAGCGGGGAGCAGAGCAGGATCTACTGAAACACACTGCTGAGGGGAGCAGCGGGGGTCAGGAGAGGTCTGCCCCGCCATGTGGGTAGCTCCCGGCCGCTGGGAATAGAACTGGTGCTGCAGAGGCTGCGGATTGCGCCAGAGTGTGGCGCTTAACCCCTTGCGCCACCAGGGAGGCCCTCTGAACATATTTTAAACCTCAAGTTATAAGGCTTTTTTGGGATTTATTAGATCAAATAATTTTGAAACTTATGGGAGTTCTTGAAGAACCGTTGCTGGATGCCGGCCTGGCTCAGAGCGCGGACTGCAATGGGGGACAAGGAAGGAGACATCTGTGTTTTGTGACAACTCCATTATGTGATAAAAGGGGAGGGCCAGCACCCCCGTGGCACCCCCAGACCGGGAGAGACAGGACGGAGCTCGCGCCCACTGACCCGCTGTGAAGTGGACATCGCTGCTGTGATTTCTCCCGTGGCAGGCCGCAGGCAGAGATGGTCTTAAGTCTCACTTTTTGACAAAGCAGGAGCGAGTCAAGACGCTGGAGAAAGCTCAGCTTTTTGTTTTTTTATAAAGGACGTTTAGGATGGAGCCGCGTCTCCTCCTTGTGGCGCCTCGGGGTACGGCGGAGCTCTTCCAGGCTCTTTCAGCTCCGCGGTTCTGGGAAATAGTCACGTGACAGCCCGCCGCCTGCAGGGCACAGTGAGCACCCGGGCAGGGAGCGTGATCCCTCGGCCGCTCGGTTCTCCACAGAGCAAACCGCCTTGCCGGGAGGCCGGGATGGAGGGTGGGGAGCCGGGAGGCTTGGCGTCCTCTGCACAAGCACGCCTGTGCAATGGCAACCTGGGCAGCCCCAGGCCGCCGTCCGCAGACTGGCCCTTGCCCAGTGGGGGAGCCCTGTCCTCCCACGTGCCCACACCGAGTGACCTCTCTCTTCTGGTCACTTGCCATGTCTGCCCCTGGTTTGGCTCTTTAGCACAAGAGGCTTTATTTTTGCACAAGCCGGGGTGGTCACCAGCCTCCTGAGGTAGGGCCTGGCCCTGCAGCCTCTGTCCAGCGGACGACGTGGGCACGCAGGGAGGCAAACTGGGCGCTGTGGGCAGCTGCGTCCCCTCCCTCCTCGTGGGCTGTCGGGTCCATCTGGGGACTCGCTGAGGAGGATTTGCGGGGCCCTCACTGCTGGATGCTCTGGGCGGGGCTGGGACAGCGCAGGTGACACATCCAGGAAACCCAGGCGTCACGGCCCGGTGGGGCGAGCAGCGACAAGTGTGTGGCGTCTGCAGCTCTCGAGCACACCCCGGGCTCCTGCCCTCACCGGTGCTGGCGTGGGGTCCCCCGCCGTCCCCCCGGGGGTTTGGCCTCCTTGACAGCCACCGCGCGGGGAACCCGTGGGATCACAAGAGCAAGTCGAGGCAGGACGACCCGACCCTGCTCCTCTAAAACTCTGATGGGAACAGACTGAGGAACACAACGAGCAAAAGGCTTTTCTTCACAGCACACAAAGCAAGCAGCAGCGCGTGGAGGTGCCTCAGCTGATGTCCTCAGGGGAAAAATCTTCATGTCCCAGCAAAGCCAGTTCTCCCGAGATGGAGCCACAAGTGGCGTGTCCCTCCCACAGGAATTCCAGCCTTCACAGGTGTTCTATGAGTTGCCTGGTCATAGTTTAGGAACGGTGTTAGAGAAGAGCTGAAACTTTTTTTTTCTCTGGAAACAAGAAAAAGGAGGGCCTCCCTGGTGGCACAAGGGGTTGAGCTCAGCGCTGTGAAGCTGTCCACAGCCTCTGCAGCACGAGTTCCATCCCTGGCCAGGAGCTACCCACAGGGCACAGCAGACCCCTCCTGTCTCCCCGCTGCTCCCCTCAGCAGTGGATTTCAGTGGATCCACCTGTTCTGTTCCCCACTCTGTCTCTGGTGAATCCTCTCACCCCCCACACCTCTGGCCTGTACCCCAGCTCTTGTGTGCATCAATAAATAAAATCTTTTAAAAAAACAAGAAAAGGGGGCCTCCCCGGTGGCGCAGCGGTTGGGCGCTGGGTTGTGAAGCTGCCCGCAGCCTCTGCGGTGCTGGTTCGATCCCTGGCTGCTCCCCGGCCACTGGAGGAGGGTCCCACATGGCGCGCAGACCTCTCCTGCCGCCCGCTGCTCCCCTCAGCAGTGTCCTTCGGCCCTTCTGCCTGCTCTGCTCCCTGCTCTGGCTCTGGTGAATCCTCTCACCCTCCCGCGCTTCTGACTGTACCCAGTGCATGTATAAACAAACAAACAAATAAATAAAACATGCCTCAATAAAAAAAAAACAAAACAAAAAAAAAACAAGAAAAGGAAATGGATAAAGACAAACTATACAATGAAAATGAAAGTCTGATGGTGGCAGAGGAAGCAAAAGACATCGACGAGGCTGGAAAATCCAGAAACAGAGCAAGTTCTATAGAAGAATGTTTTTATATGATGAGGCTAATATTTCAACTTAGTGAGGAAAGAATGAATCAGACCGAGGCTGGTTTTGGAACAATTGTCCCAACAGTGAAATAGTCTCACCTCCTCTCCACACATCATCCAATTTCTACATGGATCAATTAATAATAATAATAATTTAAATAAAATTACTGGAAGAAAATAAATGGTTACTTAATATCAGAAAGGTATTCGTTTTTAAGTGTGATCTCAAAGATAGAAACCAGCAAGGAAAATTTCATTGAATTTTATTACATAATTATTAATATTGGCTGAATGAATAAATGTTAAAAAAAAAAAAACCTCTGGACTTTTTAAAAAGAGAAATGAGCGGCGAAGGGTTGTAAGATGTGTAGGAGGCCAACTTATTTTTAGTGTTTTTCACATGGAAGAGATTTTTGCAGACCTGTGAGAAAATAAAAAATGGGAAGAGAATCTTTAGTTCTTAAAAAAAAAAAGAGAAAGTGGCAAAAAAATGTGACCAGGTAATTCATAAAATAAGTAAAATGAGTGACCTATAACATAAGAAGTTCACCTTTGCAAGTAGTGAAAGTTAAGACCTTATATGAAAACAAGTGAAGGGATATGAAAAAGAGAGAGTCCTTATTTTTGTGCATGAAATCATAAAATATTGAACAAGTAAGTCGTAGGCTTTATTGGAAAAGGTGCTGAAGAGGGTAAATGGGACGAAGTTTTCTTGAGGCCTTTTAGCGGTGTGTATTTTTTAAATTAGAAACTTATGTAACTTCCAATCTAGTTCTGCTTTTTTTGGATTTATCCTAAGGACAGAATCATGCATCTGCGCAAAAGTTGTGCTCCTAGGTATTGCTTATAATAACAGCAACAAATGACAATGTGGACTGGTTATGACAATGGATTTTGACTACACAGTGACCTTCTGAGTGACCTTGTAGAAGAATATTTATGAGAATCGGAAAAAAGTCGTTTATGTCGTCGGATAAAGAATCACAACCATTTGTCATTTTTGTTTCTATTTCTAAAGGCACATATATGCCCTCGAACAGTGGGCAGGAGATTTAAGTAAAGTGCCCACAGTGATACTTAGCAGGCAGACTTCATAACACTTCCTTCTTTTGCACAGATAGATTTCCTCATTTTTAAATAGCACACATTCACTTTGTAAAGGAAAATCTATAAAATTACTTTTAGGGCCTCCCTGGCGGCCTAGGGGTTGAATCTCAGGCAACCACTTGGAGGAGACTGAGTTCGAGCCCTGGCCAGGGAGCTACCCACAGGGCGCAGCAGACCCCTCCTGTCTCCCCGCTGTTCCCCTCAGCAGCGTGTTTCAGTCAGTCTGCCTGTTCTGCTCCCCACTTGGTCTCTGGTGAATCCTCTCACCCCCCAAACCTCCGGCCTGTACCCCAGTTATTCTATGCAGAATAAATGAAATAAATAAAAATCTTACATTAAAGGAATACTTCTTAAAAAATTATTTTTAAAAAGTGTTCCTATAAGAGAGGCTTATAAAGTTGGATGAACGGTTTAGGGTTAGCCGTCCCCGCGTAGATGTAGCAGCGTTTCAGACTTAACCCCACAAACTGGAAACAGTGCTTGGCAGAAGGAGCGCCTGGGGACAGAGAGGGCGCTGGCTTCTGCAGCCAGTGGGGACGGCAGGCGGAGCAGTGTGGACACTGTGTGGTCTGGGCTCTGCAGCACAGGGGGTGACAGCAGCAGACCGAGGGCCCACGCCAGGGCTGGAAGGGGAGACTGGACCTTTTGCGCATGGCAACCAGGTGGCAAATAAACTGGCGGGAAAGACTCCAGGATGCAGCATGAGGTGCGCTGTCAGGACACAGACTGAGCATCTGGGGGAGAGCGTGTGTCCCCTAAACGCAGAATTTCCACTCTAAGGGACTACACTGTGTGTGTGTGGGCGGGGGGTGCGCACCCATGTTGGGGCGCCCCCGTGTGCGGGTGGATGTGCTTATTTTTATTCATCTTTCCTGCCTTTGTGTGTGTATTTAGAGTTGAGTGGTATTTTAAGGAGGCTGGGAATTAGATTTAAAAAAAAAAAAAAGGCAAAAATGCAAGGGTGAAGTGTCGGCCAGGAGAGACCATAAGACGGGGGTTTGCAGGCGCTCCACTGCCCAATGCATGCTGTCTGTCTGTCCGTCTGTCTCCATCCATCCATAAAATGCTCAAAGTGGGAAGCGCTGTCCCTGGGGCTGTTGGGAAAGTGATGCTCTTCAGGAAAGTGGGCTGCTGGTGCAGAGCCCCGGGCTGCAGGGGGCGGGCTGTGCCCAGGTTGTCCTGAGGGGCGTGGCTGGATGCTGCTACACTGCCAAGTGGGCTTTGCCCTGCCAAGTGGGTTTTCCCTGTTCCCTGGAGAGGAGATAGGGCAGCTGGGCAGGCTCAGGGTGGGGGCACAAGAGGCTGCTTTGGCGCCTCCTGTGAACTCTTCAAGGACGTGGGAGGCTTTCTCTGCTGCACAGACACAGACTGTTGCAAAGCAAGACACAGCTCCTGGCGCTGAGCCCCTCAACTCTGAATCCCCCACTAGGAGGAGAGAAGTTCCTAAGAAGGGCCCACCGGGGCTCACCCGACTCCTCAGACCCGCCCAGGGAAGATCTCCCTGTCGTCAGGTGGCCTGGCCTGACACCTGCACCTCCACGCTCCCCAGCAGCCCCCGGTTCAGGAGAAAACCTGCATGCCCCGGGGCACTCCAGAGCCAGCCCGGAATTCTGCCTGCCAAGGACAGCAGTGAAATGCACCTTGACGGGATTTAAAAAGGCAAACAAACCCACAAAAAACGTGGAAAGATGGGATTCTTTTTTTTTTTTTTTACAATTTATGTACATATATATTTGTTTTTTATTTCATTGTTCATTTTTAAACAATATTTGCTTCCCCCCCAGGTGTAGTCCCCGTAGAGTTTCCTTCCCCAGTGCACCCGTGCGCCAGAAAGATGGGCTTCTTAATCCAAAAGAAGTTAGCTCGAAGGCGGGAAGACATGCGTCCTGCCTCTCCCCGCAGCGGGCGGTCCCTGCGATGTCACCCACATGGTGCAGGCCCTGCTGAGGGCGGCCAGCATGGCAGGAGTGTGCACCGGGTGTTTGTGGGGCCTGCTTCCTGGGTAACTCTGGGCAGCTTCCAAATCCCGGTGATACGGATTCTCAAGGTTGGTTTTCAGTTGGGACTTCTGCAGGTGCAGGGGGTCCCTGCAGGTGGGGGGACTCGTGCAGGTGGGGGGGATCTCCTGCAGATGATGGGACTCGTCCAGGTTGGGGGGCTTGTGCAGGTGGGGGGGCTCATGCAGGTGGGGGGCTCATGCAGGTAGGGGGGCTTGTGCAGGTGGGGGGACTTGTGCAGGTAGGGAGGCTCCTTCAGGTGGTGGGACTCGCACAGGTGGGGGGCTCGTGCAGGTGGGGGGCTTGTGCAGGTGGGGGGGCTTGTGCAGGTGGTGGGACTCGTGCAGGTGGGGGGCTCGTGCAGGTAGGGGGGCTTGTGCAGGTGGGGGGACTTGTGCAGGTAGAGAGGCTTCTGCAGGTGGTGGGACTCGTGCAGGTGGGGGTCTCGTGCAGGTGTGGGGGGCTCCTGCAGGTGGGCAGGGACTCAGGTGATCTGGGTAGATAACCTGGTGAGGGCCTGGGCACCTGGCCAGTGGGAAGGGACCTCAGCTCCCCACCCTAAGACGCCTTCCAGACCCTGAGTTCCCAGGGCAGACAGCTGTAGGTGCCCCACTTCCTTTTCTACTCAAGTCTTGTTGATTCACCAGATGAAACCCACCTGGGCCCACAGGGGAAGGACTCTGGTCCCCACCGCCACGGGGGGCCGGGCGAGGCTGGGGGTGCACTCTCCCACCAGACAGACTGAAAGTATTTAAAGGCAAAGTGGGCACCGCGCACATTAAGCTGTGGGTTGTCCTATCACCACCAGTGAGTGATGTCGCCTGCGATCCTGGGCAGCGCCGCAGAACTGCAGGTGGCGCCAGTCACACCGGCGGACCCAGTTCTCCCGGGAGTCGCTGAGCACCGAGTACCGACTCGCAGGGGGACTCTCTGCCATCCGCGCGGGCGGCGCCCTTCACGCCAGGTCTGAGATGTGGTTTCATACGCGGCCTTTCCTCTTACCATCGGGCTAGTGACTGTTTGGTGTTGATAATGTTTCCAGCAGCTCGAGCGAGTCATCCTGCACACCGGGCCACGCCGTTTCCTTGCGCGGGCCGCCAGAATCTCTGAATTTGTCCTGATTGGAATCGACTGCTCTGGGTTGACAAAGAGCCCTGCTGGCAAAGCCAGGATCGCATAAGGAGTAAATTTTGTTTTCTCAAGAGTCAATACTTTTCCATTTGGCTTATGACAATCTTGAAAGTTCCATAAAGCCCCCCCTTTTTTCCAGAAATAATTCTGAAAAATTGTCCCTAAATACAAAACACACACGTAGGATGTATTTCCTCCACTGTGGAGATTGACTTCGAGCCCTTCCAGGCAATCTCTTTTCACAGGAAGTTTAAACTCTCTGCTATGGTCAATACGAATCAGTTAGTAAAAGATCACGCAGTCACATTGCCAAGTGCTGGGGAGTCCCACGTCAGGTGGGGGGGCAGCCGGCTCAAGGCGTGAAAAGGCAGGTGTGTCCCGAGGGAGCTTGATGGCCAGGAGTGTGGGGTGCTGCAGCGGGAGACCATGGCGGGCTTGCGATGTGGGGTGTCTGACAGGGAGACGCGGCGTGCTGATGGAGAGTGGAGAGTTGTGATGATTTTGTCCTTTAGAAGTTTAGAACCGTGTAGAAATTTGTCATTGAAAATGACAGTCAAGGCCTCCCTGGTGGTGCAAGGTGTTAAGTACCACACTATGAAGCTGCCCGCAGCCTCTGCAGCATGAGTTCGATCCCCAGCCGGCCCGGGAGCAACCCACAAGGCGCAGCAGACCCCTCCTGTCTCCCCGCTGCTCCCCTCAAAACAGTAGATCCACCTGTTCTGTTCCCTGCTCTGTCTCTGGTGAATCCTGTCACCCTCCTACCCCCACACATCTGGCCTGTGCCCCAGCTCTCGCATGCATAAATAAATAATCTTTAAAAAAAAAGAAAATGACTGTCTATCTTTTTCATTTGGTCCTCATCTAAATTTTGTAATATATTGAATGCTAATAAAAAGTGGTCTTTTTGTGTTTTTTCCCCATCCTTAAATTTTATCCATATTCAATTTTCAGTTACTCAGGGCTGCTCACGGTGTGGATGTCCTGTGGCCTGACAGCTGCTCCTCTGTCCGCTCGTCGGCCTGGATTTTACTGGTCAGATGGGAACACGTCCAGAGAAATGCGGACCTTTCTGGGCATCGCCATTCTTCCTGCCCTTGTGCGCGATGGGAACAGGTGAGAGGAACCAGGTGTTGGCTTCAGGAATTGGCTGCTTGTGGAAGGGAAGAAAACCCAGCAAAGATGGAGCAAGGTGCTTAGTGTTTGATTATTTTCCAGTCGGGGCAGGTAAAGAATTTTTCCTTTGTCCAGGTACAGTCTTTTCCCGTCTGGCTGCAGCAGCATCTGATCAGATGCATCTGGTGAATTTCCTCCTCCCGCAGGGACAGGCTGCCCCGGGTGACTCTCGGCACCGTTGCCTTCGGGAGCGCACGGCGGGACAGACCCTCTGTGGAGGGAGGCCCAGGGCCCCTCAGGGGCGGGTCCTGTGCTCTTGGTAGCGGCCACACGCGTCCCCCCAGCGCGAAGGGAAGGGGAGTGACAGTATTTCTTAAATCAAGGCTTTCGACTTTCGGTTTGTTTCCAAAATGACATGATTTGGGCGACAGTTTCCACCTGTGCGCTCGCTCCAGCCCCCCTGGCCAAGGCCCGGCGCCCCGCCCGCCACGGCCCTCATGTCATGCGGACACTGAGCCTCCCTCCCCTGGCCGGGGCGGCTTCCTCACAGCCCCCTGTCCCCCTGCTCGCCTTGTGCTGGCGCCGAGCTGTGTGCACTGCTGGTGGCGCCACGGCCCTGGTGTCAGCAGGCGGCCCAATTGGCTTCTCTGACCCGGGCACAGAGAACAGGTCTCTGGTGAGAGAAGGCGCGTACATGGGGCCTCGCTTTGCTCCTTCTCTCCTGGTGTAACGGCGTCTGTTCATTCCCGAGCATTTTGCATCACCAGCGTGTTTAAGGGTTAACTCCTAAACACGCTTCAAGGAAACGAAAGGGCATGACTAAAAAAAAAAAATCAAGAAATTGAAAGAAAGGATGGGTGAGCTTGCGGAGGGCAGGGCTTGAGCGACAACATGGAATTCTAGTGACTCTCTTCCGTCTTGTCTTTCTTCTCTGAGATGAGGATGGCCGGGGAAGACCAGCCTGTTTGTGAGAAGGAGCCCGTGGTGACTGAAGACCAGCAGGGCGCGGCTGAGTGCGCGGGGAGACGGCAGGAGGCCTTGACAGCAGCGGAGTGAGAACAGCACAGCCGGCGGCGCAGCTGGCCCAGAAGATGAAGAGGCCGGGGCCGGGCAGACCTGTGACGTCCCCGCTCTGGTTCCCAGCTCAGCGACCACGCGACCTTATTAAGAATAGATCCACTCTGCGATCCAGCAATTCCACTCCCAAGCGTCGACCCGAAGCAGGTGAAGACACACATTTTTTTTTTTTTTTTTAAACTAGAGCCTTTATTGTCCCACAGTTCTGGGGCTAGAGTCGAAGATCAGACTGTTGGTAAGTTTGGTTTATTCTGACGGCTGAAACAGCTCTAGTTTTTTTTTTTTAATTTATTTTATTTATTTTTTATTTTATTTTATTTATTTTTTAATAGAGGCATGTTTTATTTATTTATTTTGTTTGTTTGTTCGTTTGTTTATACATGCACTGGGTACAGCCAGAAGTGCGGGAGGGTGAGAGGATTCACCAGAGCCAGAGCGGGGAGCAGAGCAGGCAGAAGGACCGAAGGACACTGCTGAGGGGAGCAGCGGGCGGCAGGAGAGGTCTGCGCGCCATGCGGGACCCTCCTCCGGTGGCCGGGGAGCAGCCGGGGATCGAACCGGCGCCGCAGAGGCTGCAGGGAGCTTCGCAACCCAGCGCTCAACCGCTGTCTGTGCCACCGGGGAGGCCCGAAGACACACATTTTAAGGGATTTGTGCACTGCCGTGTCCACTGCGACACGGTCCACAACAGCCGAGTTGCGGAAACGTCCTCGGCGCAGAATGACAGATGCTGAGCTAAGAGACGAAACGTGCGTGGCGGAGGAGCGCTCGGCTGCAGGCGAGGTGCCTCCCGCTGTTTCCAACACCGTGCATGGATCTGGGGGAGGATGCCGAGGGAGACAAGTCAGCAGGAGAAAGACACGTACCAGGTGGCCTCACTCGTATGTGGAACACAGAGACGCGAAGGAACCGACCGAACTAACCCAAAACACACCCTAGAAACAGGCGGCTGCGGGAGGGGGGCAGTGGGACCGAGAGGGGGGCCCCACGGCCCGCGGCGAAGGTCTGTGGTCAAGGGGCCTCGCTGAAGGGTGTGGGGGGTGATGCACGTCTGAGCAGGTGTGAACGCGGCCCCTGGCTCTCACCCGGTGCTGCCACTCGAGCAAGATGTGTCCGCATGCAAAAAACAGTCATTCACAACAAAAATATGTGAATGTCCAATATTGTTTCTGCGCCGTGATGTCACTCTTGCCGCGCGAGGCTGGTCACGATGCAGGGAGACGCACCAGGCCGGCAGGAAGTGGGTGCCCTGCGGAGGCCTCTGCTCTGTCGTGTGGCTCCTCATCCGCGTGCAGGGAGTCTGGGCGTCTCGGTGCTTGGGCCTGGACGGGCGCGCGGGGGCATTTTCTGCAGACGTCGGGAGGGTGACACCTGTCTCCTTCCCGGGGTGTCAGGGAGACGCGCTCTCGCCTTTTTGTTAGGCCAGGTGCTGGCAGGAGGTGGGCGCCACAGCAGCCCACCGTGGGCACGAGGAACACGCCTGGGTGTCTGGGGACAACCGCGAGGAGCGGACGGGAAAAGGCAACACAGGGAAAGGCGCGTCCAGAGGCAGCAGGAGGCTCGCCCCAGACAGCGCCATCTCCTCCGCGAGGCTGTCCGGGCCGCGGCAGGGCCACTTCTGGGATTTTTCTAATACTTGAGCCAAGAAATACTGCGTTTGAGCCCTTTTGAATTTCCTGGCTGGCCACGGAAGAGTCTGCGTAGAAACGGTGTCGCCCCAGCTTTGATTTTTCATTCAAAGAAGGATCTTGGCCTCCCGACCCTGCCTGGGACACGGCCACGGCCCGGAGCCGCGCTGGCCGCCCTCACGCGCGGGGCAGGGAGCAGCGGCCGCCCCCTGGGCCCGTGGGCTGCAGCACCGCCACCCAGTCCCTGCACGGCTTGCGGGGCACGGGCGGGACCTCCGCGGTGGCCTCTAGGTCAGGTGGCCTCTCCAGCCTCTCTCCTCTGCTCGGGGTGTCCAGCAACTCGGGAGGCCCCGGCGCTGCCCTCCCGCGTGTGTCTGCTCCCAGCTGTCTTGGAGGTGCAGTCGTGTGGGTCTGGGGCCCACCCGCGGCCCCCTTCCACCCAGTCCAGACCCTGTCTCTGAACTGTCGTTGAGGGGTTCGGACTTCAGCGAGGAAACTGGGCGGGGGGAGTAATTTAATCCACAGCACCCGCTGCAGAGGAGCCACCGGTCATGCAGCCCCTGAAGGCAGCTGCGAGGCGCTCAGAGGAGGCCCCCGAGCTCGGGGAAGGCGGGGTCCCCTCCATTTTAAAAAAAGGCTGATTTTTGCAGAACTCGGGGGCGGGCATTTGGGGCTTGTACAGCTTGGAGAGACCCTAGGAGAAGGGGGAGAAGCCAGGGCGGGTTTGGCTGTGCGCGGGCGAGGCGGCGGCCTCAGGGGAAGCCTGCGCAGGAGAACGGGGGAACACGGGGGTCCCCTAATCCCAGGGGCTACAGGGGGCCCCGCCCGGCGCCACGGGGGCGCCCCGCTCCGTGCTGCGCCCGCGCAAGTGCCCGCAACGCCCGCGTGAACCCCCGCGCCCGCCTGCGCGCCCCGCGGACCTAGCGCTCGCCGGGGTGCGCCCCGGGGCTCCCCCGGGGGCGGGAAGGCAGAGCCGGCGCCTCCCGCTCTCGCGGCCCCGGGGCTCGAACACGCGGAGAAGCGGCGTCCGGGCGCGGCAGGGTCTGGTGGATTTTGCCTCCAGGGCCTTGAGATGAGGCGGATCATCCCGCGTCTCCGGGGTCTGGCGGGGTTCGGGGCGGGGTTCGGGGCGGGGCGGGGCGGGGCGGGGCGGGGGGGGGGCGCGGGGGGGGCGCACCCCGTTTTCCGGCCAGCAGGGGGCGCTCGGCGCCGCGTCCAGCCGGGCCTCGTCGCCATGGCGACTCCTCGCTAACGCAGCGTCGGGGGTTCCCGGCACCCGCAAAACGGGGTGACTGGCCGGGGTGACAGAATGTGGGATCGTCCTGGCGATGCGGGGCGCCGGGGTCCTCCGGGCGGGCGCGCCCCGGATCAGGACGAGCGGATCCGGATGGGGGGACCGCGCGCCCCCCCCGTCCTCCTCGGGCCCCCCCCCGCCCTCCTCCGGGCCGGGCTCCCCACGTCCTGCGCGCGGCGGGCCCGGCCGGCCTGCGCCCCCCACGGCCCCCCCGGGCTGCGGGACGTTCACCCCGAAATTCCGCACTTTGGGGCACGTCGGACCCGGCGGCGGCCGCAGGACCACGAGCCTCCGCTGCTCCCGGCCAGCGCCGGGGGGCGCCCCGCACCCCCGTATCGCGCGGCGCGGGCGCGGGGGGCGCAGGCCGGGGCGCGCGCGGCTGTGGGGGGCGGGGCGCGCGCACCCCGCGGTCCCGCCCCGGGCGGCCCGGGCCCAGGAGGGGGTTCGCACGCCCCGGCCGCGCGCGCTGCCAGACCGCGTGGGGGTCAGTCCCCATCGCGGGGCGCCCCTCGGCCCTCCCTTCAGGGGGGCGCCCTGCCGCGGCCGCCCGGTCCGCATCCCCGTGTGCGCCAAGCCGAGCGCGCGAACCGCTCGCGTGTCCGCGCTGGGAGCCGCTGCGGGGGACCCCGGGGCTGGCGAGGCCGCGGGGAGGTGGGTGGGGGGCAGCGAGGGGCCGGAGGGAGGAGCCCCGGAGGAGCCCCGCGGAGTCGCGTGGGGTGCGGAGACTTCAGGCGGGGCGGCGCCTGCTCCCGTGGGCGCTCCCGTGGGTGCTCCCGTGGGGATACTCGCGTGGGGTGCTCGCGTGGGGTGCTCCGTGGGGATGCCCCCGTGGGGTGCTCCTGTGGGGTGCCCCCATAGGGATACTCGCGTGGGGTGCTCCCGTGGGGTGCTCCCGTGGGGATACTCGCGTGGGGTGCCCCCGTGGGACGGGCCTTCCCTCGGCGGGTTCCCTGCTGTCTCTGGCTGCGCTAGGCCGTGGCTCGCACCACAGATGAGGGCAAACTGTGGGGAACACTTGGGGTCTTGGGGCTCTTCCCCCACACTGGCTTTCTTGCCTCACCATGTTCCTTTGTCCAGTGCAGGCGCCACGGCCGCCACGCCGCGTGCTCCTCCTGCCTGGACACTGCCTGGCCCCCGCGGCCTCTGTGCCCACCTCCCTGCCGAAACCCGCCGGTGGCTCCCTGGTGGGTCAGGCGCCCGGCCACTCCATCGCACTCTCGGGGCCTTCTCCGTGGCGCCGGCACCCCGTGGGTCTGGCTGTAGAGGAGGACCGCGCACACTGCCCCCTGCTCCCTCCGTGGGCATCTGGCCCCTCGTAGACAGCCAGGCGAGGCTGACAGGGTGGAGACGGGCGGGGGAGTCGGGGCAGTTGTCCAGGCGAGGAATGGCTGGGGGGCCTCCTCGGCCTCCTCCCTGCGTGCTTCTCCTGCTGGGGCAGTGGCCTGGTGCCCCGGGAATCTTGCTGCCCCAGGTCCTGGTACCCGAGGCGGGTCCAGGTAGATTGTGCAGCAGGTGTGGGCTGTGGCCGGCGCCCCTCCCGGCCTGCTGGCCGCGGCTGTGGGCCGCAGAGCTGTGCTGGCCTGGGCATCCCGCTGGACGACTGGCTAGCTGGCTGCAGAGGGTGGTGGACCTGCCCAGCCTGGCTTCTCTCTGCCCATGAGCTTCTCACCAGCTGGTGCCGCGGTGGTCACCGGCCCTGGCATCCTTCAAGGTCACCAAGTGTCTGCCACTGGGCAGGAAAGCTGCCTCGTCCCTGCGCAGCTTTGAAAAAGAGATGATGTGCTGGGCATTTTTCCTGCTTCAAGTTAAAAATAGAAAGTGTTGATCTCAGCGGCCACTTAGCGGGGGTGGGGGCAGGTGAGGAGACAGCAGGGCCGAACACCACAGGTAAGCACAGGTGTCCTCCGTGCTCTGCGCTGTCCCTCACCTGCTGGACCAGTCTGGGCGCAGGTTATTTTAACCTTGGGAGTTTTTAAAAAGGTGTTAGCCTTGTCTATAAATAGATAACCGAGCATCTCAAGTTCTAATAATAATACCCTGAGAAATGAAACTTTTATGGCCACTACTTAAATCACTCAAGATTGACCATTGCTGCTGAAATCCCAGTGGGCTGCAGGGTGGAGGTGTTGTTGACCCACAGGGTTGGGGGCGGGGGATGCTGGTGTTGCTCAAGGCTGCGGCTTCTCACCAGGGCCTGGTCTTTCTCCTGGGGACATTCACTTGTCCCAGTCGGTGGGGCAGTGGTGGAGCTTGGAGATATTGCTAAAAGTCCTACAAGGCACCGGAGGCCCCCCACTCCCCCCAAAAATTATTGAGCACAAAATGCCTATAGAGGGAAGGTGGAGAAACCTTGCTTCATAATACAGACTTATAGAAAGGCATCACCTTGTACCAGATAGAAGCCATTACGGATGGTTTACGTCGACACGCCAGGTCATGACTCCTGATACGGTGCTAATCTGGCTTGACACAACCCCTTGACTTGTCAAGGTGATGAACGATGCTTTGCTATCGAGTAGAGGGACCCTGAACAGGTCTGCTCTCCTCTGCAAATGTTAGGTGAGTGTGAAGGGATCTTGTCAGCATTTTCAATCCCTCGGCCCATTTTTGATGAAGGTTTTCAGCATTCAGCGGCCACTGAAACGTCATTCCACAAACCGGTTGTCATGAAAGCTTGGTAGATGGTCTCCTGGCCCCTGGCGTCTCCAAGGGCCTGCGATCTCATGCAGATACAGCCATTCACTGTCGCTGCAAAAGACTTCAATGCTAATTCAACTTTTAGTTACTGTTTGTAGCAACTATTAATGGAAAAATGAGAGAGAAAGAGACCTTTTAAAGCTGAAATCTAGTCAGTGGCACCGCGGCTTCAATTCCCAGTGCTCTGTGTTTCTGCCTTTAAATGTGATTTCAAAACAGCCGTAATGGCAGATTAGTTTCCTTCTATTAGTTAAGTGATTATATGCCAATCAGAACTGAATACACACACTATTAAGTTTATAATTATATTTGAGAATTTCCCAGTCCACTTCATCTTCCTTTAGGACTTTCTGAGTGTTTCCTGACGGACGCTCCTCTTGAGCGAGTATTTTACCAAGTTCTCAGCATGGCTGCCTTGGCCGTTTAAAGTCAGCCTTGAAGAATTCATGGCAGTTTCCAAGGTCTTTGGCACTCAGACTGTGGTCAGAATCCCCCCGAGTGACGACTGGACGGTGGGCGGCAGCTCTCTGGTGAAGGGCAGGGACCTACCCACCTCAGCCCATTTTCTCATCATCACCACCAGCACCATCATCACCACTGACATCAGCAGCACCACCACCTGCTCCTCCTCCTTAGCACCACCACCATGAGGATCATGGTCACGTCATCACCACCCACATCATAATCATCTCTGTCACCCCCACTAGTACCATCGCCATTATCGTGATGCTCACCACCACCACCATTAGCATCTTCACCATCATCACCACCACCAACATCGTCACCATCATCATCACCACCATCATCACCACCATCATCACCACCACCATCATCACTACCACTCCCAGTACCACCATTATCATCATCTTCACCATCATCACCACCATCACCACCACCATCACCACTACCACTCTCAGTACCACCATCACCATTATCATCATCTTCACCATCATCACCACCACCATCACCACCACCACCATCATCACTACCACTCCCAGCACCACCATCACCATTATCATCATCTTCACCATCATCACCACCGTCACCACCACCATCATCATCACTACCACTTCCAGTACCACCATCACCACTACCATCACCACCACCATCATCACCACCATCATCACCACCACCATCACCACCACCATCATCATCACCACCACCATAATCACCATCATCACCACCATCACCACTACCACTCCCAGTACCACCATCACCATTATCATCATCATCACCTTCACACCACCATCATCATCACTACCATTCCCAGTACCACTACCATCACCATCATCACCACCACCATCATCACCACCACCATCATCACCACTACCACTCCCGGTACCACCATCGTTATCATCATCTTCACCATCATCACCACCATCACCACCATCGTCCGGTGGTGAAAGCTCCGTCACTAGCAGTATTTCCTCAGAGATTGTTTTGCAGGTTAGTGTCTAGTAAATCCATTCACTATTGATTTAATTTTAACTTTTTTTGTGATTTCTACGACTATATTAATGGTCACGTTTCAGGACTCTGGTGACTGGGCAAGAGGTATTTCTAGACAAGAGTGCCTCCAGGTCACGAGTCACGGCTCTTCAGGGCAGACGCGCCGCCGACACCCGAGTCTCCCAGCTGCCTTTCTGTTGCCTACATTAAACCACCTGCCTTCAGAAAACCGTTGCGACATGACAGTTACTTTCCTTTTGAATCATCTTCATTGGGTGAGTTTAGTTGTCATCCAGAAATGCCCCCAAAATTCTTTATGTTGCCGTTTTGTTATAGGACAGGGAGAAGGGCAGCCCAAGCCCCGCAAACCTGCCTATTCTAAATGGGTTCTGCCATCCGCCGCATCAACACAAAACATAGGAGACTTTAATGGGAAGGAACTTTAATAAAACTAGGAAACAACACAGGTAAGGCAAAGAGTCTAGTTTCTAAATGAAGCATCCAGAGTTACCCGTCCCCTTGTGGGTAAAAGTCCATCCAAATGGGATCGGCCCAGAGCAAGGCCCCAAAGCCTGCCCCAAGTCTAAAGCATCTTCCAGTGGGGACCCACAGAAAAGGGTCACAAACAACTGGACAAGCCTGGAAGGAAAAGAGCAAAATCAACATCAAGATAAAAGCTGCCACGGTCACCTCCCCACGGGTCTCACCCACATCTGTGTCACCCCGTCCACGACCAAAAGACAAGCGCAGTTTCTTCACGTGTCTCTAGGCTCCATGCACCTCCTCCAGGTCTCCTGGATCCATCCTGCTTCCTTCCTCAGTCTCCTCTGCAGCTTCTCCTCTCCCTGCTCAGCTCCACCCTCCCTTGGGTGGGGCAGGGAACCTCCCCCTTTCCTGGGGACCACCCTGTTACAGTTTCTCTTGTTTCTGCACCCCAAGAATACACACTTTCCCACCAGCGCCAGCACATTCCTGACACCTGCCTGCGACTCGCTCTTCGTGGCCCTGTCATGCCAGAGGCTTTTCATGTCAACTTCCGCACTTTGTTTTCATTTCAAAACGCACTTTTGTGCTTGGTGGAAGTCATTGTTTTTCCTGCCTTCTTCCCTGCGGGGGGTCACTGAAAATCTAATTCTGTCTTCACCGAGTGAGTGGCTCCCGCTCCCGCACCCGGCAGCCGGGGCGGGGCCCCGCGGGTATGAGGGTGGAGAAGTATAAGAGCATCCGCTGCAGGACGGCTGCTGCCTGGGTTTTAGGTAACTGGTTTCCGGGACTGCAGCCGTCATTTGGTTTATTTTATTTTATTTTTTTTTTTATTTTTTTTTTTTTATAAATTTTATTGTTATATTCCCCATACAATTGCAGCCCCCCATTCTGACCCCAATCCCTCCCCTCCCGCCCCCGCCCCCCTAAAAGTGTCTCTGGTTCATAGTTTTTTGCTGATTTTGATTTTCACTTTCTTATAGTTATTCATTTTCCTGGTCCCTTATTTAAGTTTTCTAGATTCCTGCTATGAGTGAGACCATCCGGTATTTTTCTTTTTCTTTCTGGCTTATTTCGCTGAGCATGATCCCTTCCAGCGCCATCCATGTTGCAGCAAATTGCATGTGTTTATCTTTTTTGAATGCTGAGTAATATTCCATGGTATATATGGACCACATCTTCCTGATCCAGTCATCTATTTTTGGGCATTTGGGTTGTTTCCAAAGCTTAGCTATTGTAAACAGTGCTGCTATAAACATAGGGGTGCAGGTGTTCTTTGGAATTGATGTTTCTGTGTCCTTTGGGTAAATACCTAGGAGTGGAATTGCTGGATCATATGGAAGCTCTATGTTTAGTAGGTCCAGAAATCTCCACACAGCTCTCCACAGTGGTTGGACCAGTTTGCACTCCCACCAACAGTGCAGGAGAGTTCCTTTTTCTCCACACCCTCGCCAGCATTTGTTGTTGCTAGTTTTTTTAATATGTGCCATTCTCACTGGTGTAAGATGGGATCTCATGGTAGTTTTTATTTGCATTTCCCTGATGACAAGTGATGTTGAACATTTTTTCATATGCCTGTTGGCCATTTGCATTTCCTCTTCAGAGAAGTTTCTTTTAAGCTCTTCTGCCCATTTTTTGACTGGATTATTTTCTTTGTTGTTGTCTTTGTCATTTGGTTTAAAAGAGAACGTGCTCATGTGAGCCGTGGGGAGGGCTCACGTCTCTGGAACTAGGAAGTTTATTCAAAACAATGGAGCCCTGGACAATCCAGGCGCTCCTGTGGGGCGGCAGTTTCTGAACTGGACTAAGGGTATTTTCAGAGACGCCACCCCCGTCACCACACCCATCGCTTCTCTGTCCCAACACGGTGGGGAACTGGGGGCTCAGCCCCAGGAAGTCGGGGGCGGTGTGTGCTGTGGCCCCTCTGGGGTGCTCTGGCCTGGGGAGCTGGGGGGTCTCCTGCGTTCACCTTGCGCTGTTCCTCCTTTTCACGGACTGGCCTACGCAGCTCTTGGGTTTTCCATGTCCCGGTGCTTCCACACCCGGCTGCCCTCCCTGAGGTGCTGGCCTCAGGGCTGCCATTGCAAGCCTTCTCTGGAGCCTCTTTTCAAATGCAAACCACAGAGCTGCGAAGGCCCATCCCAGGGTCATTCCTCAGCTGTTGTCTCCACCCCCACATCTTGAGGCCTTTCTGTGTGTGTTCCCTTGGGCCGAGGAATGTCATCCCCAGTTGGGAATGACCGGTGATGAGAATACGGGTTAGAGTCCAGCAACACAGAAAATCAAAAATGAAAGTGCCGCTGTCAGACAAGCTCTGGAGTACGTGCTTTGTATTCTTGTTTTGGACCTTGGAGCTAACCATAATGTCGCTTTTGTTAGCTCCTTGTTGCAGACGGACAGACATGGCCGTGGGTCGCAGAGCCGTGAGCGGGCCTGGCTGCGCCCAGCAGAGCCTGGACTCAGGTGCGCCGGATGCTGTCTCTCCTCCCTCCCGCGGCCCCTGGCAGCTGGCACCGCACACCATCAGCCGTGCTGCCCCCCAGGTGCAGCCTCCCGAGGGCATGGGCACCGAACAGGCCGCTTCCTCCCCCACTGACATGCTCACCTTGGACTGAAGGTCCAGGGTGTCGTGACCTGGGGTGTGGGAGGTGCGTGTACACGGGCGAGCCTGGGGGGCATAGGATAGGAGGTACTTGGAAGAGGCCTGTGAAGAGGAGAGACAGACATGGAGAGAGGCTTGGCAGAGACACGTTCGGCAGACACATGGGCGGCTGGGCCTGGGGCTTGGCAGAGACACATGGTGGTCCTTGGCGGATTGTGAGTTACACCCGAATCTTGCTTCTCTCCTTCTGTCCCAGCGCTCTGGGCCCTGCCTCCCCTCTGTCCTGTGTTTCCTGCCAGCCGTACCTCAGACATGTGGCGGCTTTGGGCCTCAGGGCCCTGCTGAGCTTGTTTGTCTGGGCGATTGCCCAGGAGGGGGTGGGTGATTTTTGCAGTTTTATTGGGAAATTGTTGTTTGAAATCCTTTTTTCCCTCCCCCTGCACCCCGATTCTACTAAAAATCGATCATACTAGGAGTTTGCTCCCTTTGCCTTTGTGTGTGCAAATGGCCAGACCCTCCAGAGTGTGCAGCCTGGGGCGCTTGGGCAGCCCTGGTCATGTGGAGCTTAGAGAGGGCGAGCAGGTAGCTACTGTCCCACTGAGACGTCCTGGCGTGCTGTGAGCCCGACCACTTTCCCCAGCGGCGGATTCATGAATTCCTTCCTCCCGCTTGGAAAGCTCCCTGCCTGACGGTGGAATTACACCGGTGACTCCCATAATCCTATCACAGGTGGGGTGTCCGTGTCATCCTCCTAACTTCCTCGCATGCTGTGTGGAAGCAGGAATTGTGCCTCGTCGTTGTAGGTGTCACAGTGCTTGGCCCAGGGCTTTGACCCTATTAACTGTACAATGGATATTTGTTAAATTGATTTGAGCTGAGGATCAAGTGCCTCAGTGCATGTTAAATCTGTTTGTAAGGCACTAGCTAGCCACGCGGGAGTTAATGTGATTATTTAGCAATGGCATGAAAGGCAGGAAGGGGTGGGAGGGGAAGCATTGCAGAGACTTTCAAATCTTTTCAAAAGTGGGGTAAAGTCATCCAAAGATGAATCGTGAAAGTGCCATTTAAAATGGAGTCCTGCCAGCTGCCCCTCGGGTAGACTTTCCTACATTTCTATGAAAGCCTTTAAGAAGGCAAAGGCAACAAGATGAAACCCTGTAGCAACATGGAAAGTAAGACTCACGAAAAAAATGGTCAAGATCTGGGAGGAAGTCACGTTAAGAGAATAACTGTACGTCTTCATTATTGTTTACTTAACAATAGCCAAAGGGAGGGGTCCCCTGGGACGTCAAGGGCTCCGTCAGCATGAGGAAAGCTCATTCACACTCACTCCTCTTTTCAAAGTATTCACATTTTGTCCTCAGAGTTTTACTTCGTTGTCCCAGGATAGTTGCCATAGCTCCGGACATTGCACCCAACACCACCCCTGCCCGGCAGGCGGGGAGAGGGAAGGGAGGGGGGCTGACAAGAGGATGCAGATCAAGTGTGTCAGGGAGGGTAGGAGTGAGTCTGTTAGGGGGAAAAGGATGTCCCAAAGCAAATTCCATATAGGCTTTGTGGACTCTACCCCCACCCCAGGTCAAAGCCAAAGACACTGGGAACTCCAAATCACATCACCACCAAAGGGAGGGTGGCTGGGACCTGAGGGTGGGGTTAAGCAGCCAGGTGGATACAAAAGGCAGACACGTGGGCTTTGGGGGCTCTCCATTTTTGGGCTCTCCGCCAGCTCACAGCGTCCGGCCAGCTCTGAGAGTGACTTTGGGTTTCCAGGTCGTCGGATCGGGTAGGACGCATTAAAGACTTTATTTCCCTATTTTCTCCCTGAGTTGTATATTTTCCTTATTTCTTTTTCTCTTGTAAATAAACCTTTTATTAACCCTTTTGCGTGTCTGTAGTAGAGTATTCATAAGTCCCTTTAAAGCGCGCGGGTGAGGACCCACAGCCAGGAACCCGTTTAATATCGGGGCTGCTCTATAACAGCTTGGCGCCCAACGTGGGGCTCGAACCCACGACCCTGGGATTTATGCATACATAGCTGGGGTGCAGGCCAGAGATGCGTGGGGGGGCGTGGCAGGTGAGAGGATTCACCAGAGACAGAGCGGGGAGCAGAACAGGCAGACTGACTGAAGACACTGCTGAGGGGAGCAGCGGGCGAGGCAGGAGAGGTCTGTGCGCAGTGTGGGTCAGCTCCCTGGCTGGGGATCCAACTTGTGCTGCAGTGGCTGCAGATAGCTACATAGGTTGCATCTTAACCCCTTGCGCCACCAGGGAGGTGCCTTTTTTTTTTTTTAAAGGTTTTATTTATTTTTGCATACAAGAACTGGGGTGCAGGCCAGAGATGCAGGGGTGTGGTTAGAGGAGTCACCAGAGACAGAGCGGGGAACAGAACAGGATCTACTGAAATCCACTGCTTAGGGGAGCAGCGGGGAGACAGGAGAGGTCTGCTGCACTATGTGGGTAGCTCCCTGGCCGGGGATTGAACCCATGTTGCAGCATGATATTGCGAGACTTAACCCCTGCGCCACCAGGAGGCCCCAGGTATTGCAGAGGCCTCCATGATGAGAAGTGCCCACCTCTCAGCCCCACGACAGGAGAGGGTGCTGCGTGGGGGCCCTCTGAAGACAGGAGACCCAATGGGGGGGTTTGGCCACGGACTCAGCCCAATGGGGAGGGAGCTCGGGAATCAACACCCCGACATTACGCTCCTCCACCCCCGGTGTCCTCGCCATAATGTGTCCTCACTCTCTTGCAGAGCAGAGATAGTGCCGGCCTGGGGGAGGTGCCGATGCGTTCGTTGAGGAATAAATGGGTAAACCAGTGAGTGAATGGAGGGGGGATAAGGGACTCAGAGGGCTTGTGTTGCGCTCCTCAGTGGGTCTCTTGAAAATCAAGAAAGAACAGCCGACTTACCCTGCTTCTCCGGGCAGTGTGCACTGATGCCGCATGATCGTGTCGTTTTGCTTTCAGATGAGGACCTTCCGCTGTGCGACCCCGCCGGGACTGTGGAGCTGGGCGTGCGTGTTGCTTAGCGAACGCGGGGACGTGAGGGTGTCCAGTGAGCCTGCTGACGTCGGCACCCGGAGCCAGCGGAGGTGCGACTGTCTATTAACCTCGGCGTTGTGGGTCTGCAGAGGTTTTTCCTGCTGTCTGGCTCTGTAACCTGGAAAACAGATGAGAACATAGCAACGGTTAACCTGGAAAACCTTCTGATTACCTCCCTGGGGTTAATTTTTCTTGAAGGAAGCTCTGTGCAGTAGAAAGAGCCTGTGTCTGGAACGAAGAGAGTCGTGCAAACCCTCGGTCTGCTATTGACTCCGGGCGAGGATGGCCCAGCAGGCCCACGGCCTGGGTTTTCTTATTGCTCATTCAGGATGATCTCACATGGCGCTTAGTACTGTGTCGAAAATTAGAGGAGGGAAGCACTTCAAGTGTCTCATACATCTGTATTGTGCACATGCAAGAGAGGGTGGGTGGGGGGAGAGAGAGGGAGAGACACAGAGAGAGAGGGGAGAGACTCCACATTCTTACCACGTGTATTATAGTGTAAGTGTTACCACGGTCTATTTTGCTATTAGTTATTATTGCCAGTGTCTTACTGTACTAATTTATCAACTAAACCTTATCACAGTTCCGTATGTATAGGGAAAAAAACAGTATGTCATGGGGGGGTCTTCAAGCACATTCCCGGGGCTAAGAGGTGCCCACTGTATTGGGCAGAAACCCTAGAATTCTCTTATAGGAAATGTCAATATTTCCATATATATGGAAAGGGAAACGCAACCAACCTTTGGGTTCCTTATTCTGAGCAGCAGAGCTCCCCGTCAGTCATATTAGTGCAATGACACAACAGCTGTGTTACGCTTGCGCAGGATCAGATCCAGCATGGAGTCGAGGTGGGTGAACTGCTCGTTGGAAGCGAAGTTATTTCTCAGGGGCTCTGGGGGGACACTCCAGCTTTCCGGGCGAGTGAGGGCTCTGTGAGAACAAACTACATCACATTAACAAGTACTTCCCTAAAAAGTGATTGATTTCTGCCTCTTTTTAAAGGATAAAGCCTTTAAGTTCTTTGCCCATAAACGCCCTTTATTTTAAACACACACACACAATAACATCTCCTTCATCAGCCTCATTTGAAAGGCCCCGTGGGGCAGCGCCTTCTATCTCAACCCTCCATCACACGGGCGTGGCTCACCCCGGGAGCTGCAGGGGGTCCTGACCTTCGGGTGCTGCTGACCAGACGTCATGGCAACAGCAGCGGAGGGACAACGCGTCAGGTGCAGGGCTGGGTCGCAGGAAACCAGGGTCCGCTCAGGGGAGGCGCCGCCTGAGGCCCCTTGGTGCTGCTTTTCCCCGGGAGCCTTACCCTGTCCTCGCTGTTCTGTGACTATGTGAATCTGGGGCCTGGTTCTCTTCAGTACACGGTGGGGTCTTTGTGCACCTCACTCCTCAACCCAGTACAGGTCCTTGGTTCTCCTGGGCGGGTCAGACAAGAGGCCGCCGCTTTCTGGGTGTCCGGGAGAAGAGGTTCCCCCAAGAGTGAGCCCCTGAGAATTCGCGGGTGAGTGACTCGCTCTGCCCCCGAGCAGGCGCCGGGGACACTGCTTTCCTAGAGGCCTGTGCGCTCTCCTCTGCGCGAGGACACGGTGGAAATACCTATTTATTTCTCCACTGAAGCAAGGTCGTGCGAGCATATCATCTTCTTGTAAGCGTCATTTATTAATTTCAGTTGTCTCCGTGATCAATACTGACTTCGTGGCCTCATTGACTCTGGAATGATCTGCGCGCAGCTGAGACGGCTGACAGGAATCATCAACTGGGGCTGCAGTTTCCTTAACTCGATGGTAAAATTGTCCTTAAAACTGTAGCACTTTAAAAAAACCCTCTGCTTAAGAAAAGCTGGAAATCCCCCCACGTCCCGGGCTACGCTTTTGTATTTTGAATTTGCGCCAGAATTGGTGCTGTTGTCTTTATGCCGTCCCTTCTCGGGGTCCCAGGGGCCAAGAGCCCCCTTCGATGGACCGAAACGGGTATGTTTCGGCGACTTGTTGCAGGAAGAAGCAGCGTGGATGTCTTTGCTCGTTCACTCGGGTGATGGCAAAGTAACCAGAAATGGGAGCGGGCGGGAGCCTCACAAATAAGGACGGCGGTGTAGAAAGCTGGAGAGAGAGACGAGCCCCGAGAGAGAGGCCTGCGAGCTGCGAGTTGCCGATGAGTCGAGCTGGGAGCAGGTGTCAGTCGTCACCTCATCAGGGCAGCTGCAGAGTGTAAGGGGCCAAGCCTCCCGCCAGGAGGAAGATGGTCTGAGGTCCGCGAGGCAGGCGGAGGAGGGTCTTCTCGGGGCTGGGGACCTGAGTCCCGCTGCCCCCCGGGGTTACCTGCGGCGACTCAGCAGCGGCTGCCCTGCGAGGATCAGGAACAGCCACGGCTCTGTCATGCCGCTGTGAAAGCCCCTGCAGCGCCTGTCCTCAGGGGGGCGGCCACCGCGGGCCGCCGGGCAGGGTCCTCTTTCCAGATGCCACGGCCGCGTGCTGGACGGGGCTGGCCCCGGCGGGGAGACCGGCCCACGGCGAGTGGAGTCTGGGGCTGGGAGCTGTTGTTGCCTCCAGGCAGCTGGGTGCGGGAGGAAGCTCAGCTCCACTTTTTCTTCCTACATTTTTTTTTTATTCCACAAACAGCGTGGGGGTCTCCGGGCGCCCGGGGTCTGCGGGGACCCGGAGGGCCTGCGGAGCTGGGCACGAAGGCGGCAGCAGGAGAACCTTCCCGAGCCTCTCTCGTGCGCGATTCTGAAGGGCCTGCTTGGTTGCTGCTCCAAGGTTAGTTTCCGCGGGGCCGGCGGAGTGAATGAAATGGGGGCACAGCCACGATTTGGGGAGGGGGCGCCCGTGTGGCTGCCGCGTTCTCTTACGCTGGTTCTGCTCGGTCACCGCGGCTCTCCCTTCTGAAGGCCCCGCTGCCGCGTGGAGGCCGGCTTGGTGGGGAAAGCGCCCTGATGTTCCGGAGGGTTGTTCTGTGCCTGGACGCCCTTGGTAATCTGGATCTTTTGAAGTATTTAAAACATAAATCTTAGAATCTCTCTTGAGAAAGCAGTTTGAGTTGTGCTGATCTGCAGAGCCGGGGTTTAGCGTGCGGAGAGGGTCCCGGAATGCGCTGTGGTGACAAGTGTTTCACGACGAGGCGGCTCGAGAGTTATTGAAGAGAACGTGGGGTTTCAGGAGACACGGGCGGCGACGGTAAGAAGACAACGGTGGTGTTTGCGTTTGTGCAGTTGGCGGGAACGGCATGTTCCGGCTGCATTTTCGCCCTGTTCACTGCTGCGGGAAGATGAAAGCATATAGGCTGTGGAGTCCCTCACACGCGCGTGGAAAACGACTGCCTTCTGGGCGAGGCGTGCGGGGCGAGCGGCCGGCGGGGTCCCGGCGCGGGTGTCACGACGGGGAGCGGGATCTGCAGGCCCCTGGATGCCGTCCAGCCTCTCACCAGCCGCTCAGACAGCCGTGGGGGAGGCCGCGGGCTCCTCACCCAGGGAGAGCCCCGCCCGCCAGCCCCGGAGCCCCAGACCTGGGGGCCCACGACGTCGTCCTCCACCCCGGGCTTCGGGCGAGCCCGCAGAGGCGTCTGTGTGCACCCACGTGTCCACCTGCTCTCGCCGGGCGCCCCCCAGACAGCACTGGGGGAGACAGGAGGTTGGGGCCTTCACGCTGGGTGGCTGAAGCAGAGCTGCATGCGGGGACAGCCGACAAAGGTGCGACTGGGGTTCAGCGACTGGGGAGAGCATGTGTCCCAGGCCCAGGGTGCTGCCAACTCAGAGGCCTGAGCCCCGCAGAGCACCTGGCAGGGCCGGGGGGGTGGGGCCTCAGGTAACCCTGCAGCATGGCAGGAGCAGCCCAAGGAGGCGATACCCTGATCCCATTTCCTCTGTCCTCTGATCTGCCGGCACCAGCCACAGGGCAGAACCGCCTGAGACCCAGCGGGCGTGAAGACCAGGCAGAAGGCCCTGTGACATGGCGTTCCGGGTCACCGAGCATGGTGGCCAAGAAAAGGGGAGCCGATATGGAATGGGGTAGCCGCCGGTTCTGAGGACCAGGGAGACTGTCCCTTACCTCTGCATCTTCCCTGGCGCCCAGAACAAGGACAGGTGTTTGACGACCACCGAGGATCGCTTTCTCCTCGGATCACTCAGGTACCGATGAGCACAGGAGCCTCCTAGATCCTGGTCTCTCGAGGAATCCTCACGATGATGTCCAAGGAGACCCTCTTCATTAAAGACATGCGCTCATATGCCCCCAAATACTCACTGTCGCCAACCAATTAGCGTTATCTCATGGAATGCAACCAATTCGCCTTTTCTGGCCTGTACATTCTGCTCAGACAGGGCCAGAGGGAAGGGGTTGGAGCTGGAGCTCGCCCTGCAGACGCCTCTCCCCGCTGCTCGGCCTGCGGGGCTGGCTTTCCCGCTCTGATTTTTCTGTGCCACTAACTTTGATTTGTGTGAGTGGGTTGGAGAAGGAGACCACTTACATTACACCTTTTGCTTTCCCTCTTTAACTCCGGACCCTGGAACTTATTCTGAGATAATTTATTTCCTTTCCCTTTAATCATTTTGCCTGCTCTCCTTTGGACCGTTTCCAGTTTCTTCACATTCTTTTAAATAAAGCTTCGCTGTTACAAAGGGCTATTCTGGGAAACCATTACTTAAAGGAAAATGGTTAAAGCATTTAAAAGTTTAAAAATGGCTACAGAGATGTTAAAAAATGAAATATTCCTGTCGAATAATGCTGATAGTGGAATTGTAGTAAATTAAATTACATCAGGTCAGAGCAAAAATCTGAATGAGAGTCAAGCATATTAGGCCCGAAGAAAGAAACCCTTTGTTAAGCGAAAGTGGTTGTAAAGAGCCTAAAATAAAACCGAAGAGAGAAGTTTCCTTGTACCAGTAACTGAAAATCCTCTTCCAAGCGGAGGCGTTGGGTAGCTCTCCGCCCAGGCTGAGATGCTAAATAAACACAAATCTCCAAGGAGCACAGAGGCTTTGTCACCTTAGGGCAAAAAAAGGGGAATTGGCAAGATTCACCATGGAAATGCTTTGTTGCTGATTTCTTGGAAGAGCAGCACTAACGCGTTCTCAAAGTATTTTCTATCCCAAGCGTTGTTTTAGTTGCCTTATGTACTTTAATCCATTTTTATTAGTAATCCCCAGATCAGAGTATTATCACCCCTTTCTATTGATTAAGATACTGACTTAGGTTTGACTCCAGCGTGGCCTGGTCATAAAGCACATCTGTTTCCCACCACAGGATGCGATTGGTCATTTTCTAGTAAAAATTAATGTACCGGGACAGTTAACCTAGGACAAAGCACCTACGAGCACACCGGGGAGCAAGGGAAGTTTCTCCAATAAATGGTGCTGGGAAAACTGGAGAGTCCCATGCAAAAGAACGAAACTGCCTCACGCCACGCGAACAGCGAACTCAGCATGGGTTGAGGACGTGGGTGTACGATCCGGAAATGCATAGACGGAAATAAAGATGGAAATAAGGGCAAACTGTGCCGAGACCCGGCCTTCAGAGGCGCTGACGTCGGAGACGCCACAGCATGGGAAGAAGCAGCAAGAGTAAATGGGACGACATCAAACTACAAGGGTCCTGCACGGTGAAGGGAGCCACCGTGGAAAGGAACAGACCCCTGCTGAGGGGGGGAAATGTCTGCCCCCCCACATCTGCCGGGGGCTGAGGTCCTGGAGCTACAGAGAACTCACAGAACCCAACAGAAAGCAAACGAAGATCCCGATCAGTAAGTGGGCAGAGGAGCCGAACAGGCCCTGCTCCACAGAAGACCCGGATGCACTTGCCACCAGGGAAATACAAATCAAAGCCACAGCGGGAGCCCCTCACACCCCTGACGTGGCCCGGATCAGACAGACAGAAGGACACACTTGGGTGAGAGTGTGGAGAGGAGCCTCGTCCTCTGTGGTGGGAGGTGTCTGGTCCAGCCCCTGCAGAGGACACGATGCTCTACCAGACGACCCAGCAGCCCCAGTCCCCGGTGTCTCCCCAGAGGACACAAAGACACGGATTGCAAAGGAAACCGGCACCCCTGTGTTGACTGCAGCGCCCTTACGGCCGCGAGTCACGGAAATGGCCGGAGCCCACAGCGTGGCGGGCGAGGACCACGCGGCCTCCACACACACGGAGCAGCCCAGAGACCAGCAGGCGGAACCTGCATCCGCGCCGCGCGGGCGGGCCTGGGGGTGGTGCTAAGTGAAACAAGCCAGAAGGAGAATGACGAGCACTCGGTGACCTCACGCTCGTGGGGTGCAGGAGACGAGGAGAGGGACAGACGACGTTAAACCGAAACAAACTCTAGGGCCGGGACTGCAGCCGGGGACGACGAGAGGGCGGGCTGGCCGGGCGGCCCAGCAGCAGGGGCCCGGGGGACAGTCCTGGAGCACCGTGGGGCCTTGGTGGAGGGTGTGCGTGGCCTCGTGCCCGGGTGGCGTGACCGTGCGGAGACTCTGGCTCCTGCCTGACGGAGAAGTGAGTGTGCCGGAGACGAGCTGGCCCGCTGCCCACTGAGGCAACCGCTGGTGTGTAAGGACAGCCATGGAGGCCTTGTGAGCGGCAGGACTGTGGAAGCCGAGCTGCGCGGAGAGGCCAGGCCGCGGCAGAACCAACCGGCGGCCCCGGCAGCACGGCTCTGACAGGGCCCTTGTGGAGAGAGGGCGGAAGCCGGCCGGGGAGGTCTGGGCTCCGCATCCCTGGGTGTCGGGAGCCGTGTCCAGGTTTGTCGGTGGCTGCCGGCGGCTGCTCCCCCCCCCCCCCCCCGTGAGCTGACCGTGCGAGGGAGGCCCAGAGCCGGACACGGCCAGCACTCTTGGCCTCTCCAGGTTCCCAGGCCTCTCCGTGACATGGGCCCCTTCCGTGGCAGGTGAACCGCGTGCTTACACTGTCACGTCACCTCCCAGCCAGAGCTCTGCCGTTCCAGGCGATTGGCTTGAGTGGGCGACGCCTCTCGTGCAGGGAGTTTACCCCTTGGAGAGCCCAAGGGCGTGAGACGGCGCCCAGGTGAGCATCTCTGCAGCCGGGTAGGGCACACCTGCGCTGCATCTAGAATGTTCTCCTGTCAGTCTGTGACCCCCGACAGCCCGTCTCCCCCATTTCTCCTCCCGTGTAGATTTTTATATAAAAACTCTGGTGATTTTGCAACGAGACATGTTAATAAAAAAGTTAAGGGAATTTTATGCCATCATTGTTTCGTTATGGAAAACAACTGAAAAATGATTACCGGCTATTTTAAATGCACTGAGTGTGGGTTAGGGCTCTCATGTCTCATGGCCTTAGAACTAGTTTCTATTTTCCATTTCTTTGCGACTCCCCCCTGAGTTGCATGTGGATTTTTAGATCTATATTAATGACGGCTCGTTCCAGCCCAGTCTCCGGGCCCAGAACTCAGGACAGCTGCGAGGTGAGAGAGACGGTTTCCATCCAAGCTCCCACACCCGGGGGCTCTGGAGTCCTGTGAGGTTCAGGGGCCGGGGAAGGGCTTCCGAGGGCCTGGCGGCCGGTGGAGCTGCGCGTCCGCAGACCAGCCGTCCCTCAGGGCAGCCTCCCCTGTGACGGCTTCACACCGGGACGCTTCTGCTTCTACAGGTCGGTGGTCCTGGCCCGCCAAAGCCTGCAGTGCTTCTCTCAAGAGCATGTCAACGTCACGGCGACAGCTGCAGCTTGCACTGAGGAGCAGGGCGGAGACAGACGGGTGGTCCAGAGCCTCTGTCCAGCCCTTCAGGCCCAAGTCTCCGCGTCCAGACCTGCCTTTTATTGGTTAAGTGGCAACAGTCAGGTTGTAGAGGCCGGAATGGACACGGTGCAGGTTTTCTAGGATCCAGCAGACCGGGTAAAGGAGGAGGCAGAGTCCTCAGTGGTTTTGCAGGTCTTTTATTGGGATTACCCGGTACACGGCAGGCAGGGGTGCTGGGGGGCCGGGAGGCTGGCAGGCCTCCCAGCCCCCAGCGGGTCTTCACTCTCTCTGGGCTCTCTCTGCTTCTCTTCTCTCGGCTTCTGCTGCTTCTTTCTCAGCTTCTCTTTAGGCTGCTGCTGGCGACCCCAAGACGCAGCCCTTAAAAGCCCAGTCTCAGCCCAGGTGAATCCCATCCACCTAGGCCCACACCCTGCTCCAGGTGCCGCCATCAGGCCTGCGTTCAGGACCGCAGGGATCCATCCTCTATCCTGATGGCGGGAGGGCAGACAAGCCTGACACTTTTCCTTACCCTACGCAGGTTTATTCAGCTCGGTCCCCCATTGGACAATGCGTGGTCACCCCTGCGGGGGAGACCAGAGACCAGCCTCTGCGTGTGGGGTGAGGGCCTGGCAGTCACCGCCCTGGAGAACACAGAATCTGCTCGCGTCGGAACCAACACCTTTTATGGGGTCCAGAGGCCACCGGACAGGTCAGAGGGGCGAGGCCGGAGGAGGGGCCGACGCTCTCCCCGGCAGAGACCGGCGGAGCCCGGAGTGTGGGGTATCGGGGGTTCCTGGCGGGGCAGTGCAGCGGGGCAGAGCAGGGTCTCCGCGGCCCGCGTGGAGGTGGAGTCCGGGTGGCTGTCGCAGGCTTTCACTGGGGTTTGCCCCGTGCGCGCAGGCAGGGTTGGGGGTGCGGGGGTGCGGGGGGCGGGGGGCGGGAGCTGCCAGGCCCCCCGGCGGGGAGCCTCACTCTTCTGGGTTCTCGGGGTGTCTCCTGGGTTCGGATTCTCTCCCCTTCTCGGCTCCCCCTGCTCCGCGGGCCCCCGCACCGCCGCCCGATGGGCCCAGTCCGGCCCCGCGCCCCCCTCCCCACCGCCCCCCCCCACCCCCCCGCGCCGCCTGCGCCCCCCGCGCCAGGGGATGGGGAGCCGGCGGGCGGGTCACGGCAGCCCTGCGGGTGCGGGCGCGGCCCTGACACCCCCTCCCTTGCCCTACGGGGCCTGGAAAACAGGCCCCAAATTGCGGGGGGCTTCAGCTCCCGGCCTGCAGCCCCGCCCGGCCGTCGGCGAGGCCTCCGGCCCCCCGCGCGCGAGGGACCCGCGGACGCGCCGCCCCCCGAGCCGGCGAGGGACACGCGTGGGCCGGAGCCCGCCCTCCGCCCTGGGGCCGCTGGCCCCGAGCCCGCCCGGCCGCCTAGGCAGGCCCGGGAGACCCCGTCGCGGGCAGGGCCTGGGGCGGGCGGGCGGGCACACCTGGCCGGGGCTGGCGCGGCACCGGCACCTGCACCTGCGGGGGGGGGGGGTCGGGTCCCTCGGGATGGAGGCCCCGGGCCGGCTTTGAGCGCCACCCAGACCCCCGCCCCAGCCTCAGGCCTCCCCCGTGCCCCTTGGGCCGACCCTCCCGCTGACCCTCCCGCTGACCCTCCCGCTGACCCTCCCGCCGACCCTCCCGCTGACCCTCCCGCTGACCCTCCCGCTGACCCTCCCGCTGACCCTCCGGCCGACCCTCCCGCCGACCCTCCGGCCGACCCTCCCGCTGACCCTCCGACCGACCCTCCCGCTGACCCTCAGGCCGACCCTCCCGCTGACCCTCCGGCTGACCCTCCGGCTGACCCTCCCGCTGACCCTCCGGCCGACCCTCCCGCTGACCCTCCGGCTGACCCTCCCGCTGACCTCCGGCCGACCCTCCCGCTGACCCTCCGGCCGACCCTCCCGCTGACCCTCCCGCTGACCCTCCGGCCGACCCTCCGGCCGACCCTCCCGCTGACCCTCCGGCTGACCCTCCGGCTGACCCTCCCGCTGACCCTCCGGCTGACCCTCCCGCTGACCCTCCGGCCGACCCTCCGGCTGACCCTCCCGCTGACCCTCCGGCTGACCCTCCGGCTGACCCTCCGGCTGACCCTCCCGCTGACCCTCCCGCTGACCCTCCCGCTGACCCTCCCGCTGACCCTCCGGCTGACCCTCCCGCTGACCCTCCGGCTGACCCTCCCGCTGACCCTCCGGCCGACCCTCCGGCTGACCCTCCCGCTGACCCTCCGGCTGACCCTCCCGCTGACCCTCCGGCTGACCCTCCCGCTGACCCTCCCGCTGACCCTCCGGCCGACCCTCCGGCTGACCCTCCCGCCGACCCTCCCGCTGACCCTCCCGCTGACCCTCCCGCTGACCCTCCCGCTGACCCTCCCCCTGACCCTCCCGCGGCCCTGGGGGCAGCGAAGCGCAGGCGGAGGCGCGGCCGTGGACGCTGGAACGGGGCGGGCGGGCGGCGAGCTGGGCCGGCTCCGACCAGCCCGGGCGCGGGGCAGGGACGCGCCGCGGAGCCCCGAGTCCAGCGCGAGCGGCGGACGGGCCGGCGCGGGCGGGCCGGGGTCGCCCCGCAGGAGGGACGCGCGGGCCCTGGCGGCCGCCGCGGGGAGGGCGCCCCAGAGACGCCGACGAGGGGACCCGCAGGAGGGGACCCGCAGGTGCCGTCCAGCGCTGGCGGGCCCGGCCGCCCCCTCCACCCCTCGGGGCGCCGAGTGCGGCCTCCACCCGGGCCAGGGGGTCGGGGTCGTGCCTCTGGGCGCCCCGGGTCTGGGCGGGGGGCGGTGCTTCCGCCGTCGGTGGGGGGGGGCTGCGCCCCCAGAGCAGCCTCTCCCGGGGGCGCGGGGTCAGAGCCGCGGAGCCCGAGGAGGCCAGCGGGGACCCGGCGCAAGAGCCGCCGACGCCCGGGCGCGCCCCGAAGGCGGATCCGCTGCTCGTGCCCCGGGCGGGCCCGGGCCTGGGGGGGCCGCCCTGTCCGCTGGGCCTGGGGGGGCCGCCCTGTCCGCTGGGCCTCGGGGGTCCGCCCTGTCCGCTGGGCCTCCAGAGCCCCCCGCAGCGGGCGCAGGGGCCGCCTCCCTGCGGTTCCTCAAGACTTTGAGGCCCCCGGGCCTCGGGCCTTGTGCTTCTGGCTTTGACCCATTTTGGGTAGATTGGGGCGAGCGCTGTGAGGCCGGTTCCAGCGCCGTCTATGCGGGACCCGCGTTCTCCCCAAGGTGACCGGCTCCGTGTCCGGCGCCAGCCGCCTGTGTGGGGGTCGCGCTGGTCTCCCCGGCCGCTCCCTGGGCGCACGCGCCTTTTTTTTTTAACCAAGGAAATAGCCGTGGATTCTCCGGTCACCCTCGCCAGGGGCCGCGCGCCCCTTCTCCGCAGAATTCCAGGTTTAGTGGACGAGCTGCCCACGGGCCACGGGGCGTCTGTCTTTGTGCCACTGTCACCCTGCTTTATACGGTGGCCGTGGGGCGGCCCAGACGCCAGGAGGGGAGACACCCCCTTTTATTTTGCCTCTGGCTGTTCTGGCCATTCAGGGTCTTTTGTGGTTCTGTGCAGGTTTTAGGATTTTTTTCCTATTTCTTTGAAGAACGCCATTTTATTGATTTATTTTTTAATTTAAATTTTATTTCTATATTCCCCATACAATTGCAACCCCCTTAATTTGACCCCAATCCCTCCCCTCCCGCCCCCTACCCCCCATAGGGAGTCTCTGGTTCATAGTTGTTTGTTGATTTTGATGTTTTCTTTCTTATAGTTATTCTTTTTCCTGGTCCCTTATTTGGGTTTTCTAGAAGAACGCCACTGTCACGGGCCCTGCTGAATGGACAGGTGCTTTGGGTAGGACGGGCCTTTCCAGGAACGCTTCTCTGTCCACCGGTTTGTGTCTCCTCTGCTCGCTTTCAGCAAAGTCTTAGGGTTTCTGTCAGGCACATTTTTTTACCTTCTCAGTTATATTTATTCCCAGACACTGCCTCGTGCGTGTGCTGTTGAGAAGGTGGGTAGTTTTCTGCTTTCTCAGGGGTCTCGTCATTGGTGTGGGGACGTGCAGCTCCTCTCCGTGTGCTGGTTTTGTCTCCTGAACGTCACCGACAGTGCCGGTTACTCCTGACGGTATTTTCAGCGTTTGGGGTTTTCTGTGCACCAACCACCGTCCTCTTCCGTTCGGACGTCTCTCATCTCTCCATCCTGCCCGGCTGCTCTAGCCAGGGGCCCAGTGGAGCGGGAGGGCTGGGCGTGGGCACCGCGCCTGCTCTTGATCTTAGAGGAGAAGCTCTGGGTTCCTCTCCGCTGGGCAGCGCCGGCCGCGGGGTGCTCCTGCTCTCGCCACGGGAGGGGCGAGCTCCTTCCCTGCTGCGCCTGTGGAGGTCGTTTCAGTCGTGAAAGGATGTTGTGTTTTGTCTTTTCTGGCAGCTTTTGAGATGCTTGTGTTTTTCTAGTGGGATGTATCACATCCATCGCGTGCCCCTTGCGCTTCCCCGCGTCCCGGCGTGAATTCCGCTCGGCTGCGGGGCACGAGCCTTTCACGTGTGGAACTGAGCTGGGAGGCCGGGATCTGCAGGGGGGTTGCGAGGAAGTGGGAGCATGAGGGGTGTGGAGGGCCCCTGAAGGGACTTGCTGGGAGAGAGGTGGGGGCTTGTCTTCCACGGAGCAGAAGTTGGGGCTGAGACAGAGGGCCGGAGGCGGGGCTGGGGACCCAGCTCGGGGAGGGGGAGGCGTGCCCCTGGGAGCCTTTTGGGGTGTCCGAGTCCAGTTAGAGGGGAGAAGTAAGGCCAAGTAGACAAGTCTGAGGGGAGAGAAGGGAAAAGCAGAAAATTGTCGCAGAGAGTGACCAGCTTAGTTCCTTGTGGAAAGCAGGAGGTGGGTCGGGCACCCCTGAAGATCCCTGAACCCGGGGCCGTGAGTGTAAATAGAAACCAGCCGCAAAGTGGTGTGACTGGGGACACTGCTACCCTTGAGGAAACGCTCCTTGGCAATAACTTCACGAAACCTCCCTGGGCTTGCGGCGGGGAGGGGCCTGGCCCTGCTGACCTGCTCTCCAGCCCCTGCTTTGGGCCGGCTGCGACCTCGGGAAGCTTGGGTCAGGCTTGGTGGTGTGTGTGTCGGAATCCTCCCTTCCAATCAGGTGGGACTGAGAAGCACACGGCCCTGGGGGGCGGGGGGTGCTGGTGAGAGTGAAACGGCCCCATGGAAAGCGGTTTGCAAGTCACACGGTCCTGCCAGAGAACGGAGTGCGGCAGCGTCTATCATGAGGACACGTGTGCTCTGCTACCAGGGGAGCAAGCAGCATTTTGAAAACCTTTACTAGATTTAATAAATGATTTCTTTCCTCAACCCATGAAAGTATATGCTGAGGAAATTCTAAAATGCCAAAAGCTAAATAAACATTTGTTCAGTCTATAGATGATAAAAATTTGGAAATAACAGACCTCTGTACTATTGTTCTGTTTATTTTTCCATGCTCAATAATAATTTACCAATAATGCACAGCATGACAATTTTATCATGACTATGAAACATGGCAAAACTAAAATTACTTAGGAAAGTTATTCTTCTAGCCATCTATATTTAAAAAAAATGAATCTATGTATCTGAATTCTGCCAATCTTTCTAGAAATCACCCTTTTTAAAAATATGTTTTAAAGATTTTTTTTTTTAATTTGTGCATAGAAGAACTGGGGTACAGGCCAGAGGATTCACCCGAGACAGAGTGGGGAGCAGAACAGGCAGATTGACTGAAATCCACTGCTGAGGGGAGCAGCGGGGAGACGGAGAGGTCTGCTGTGCTGTATGGGTAGCTCCCTGGCCGGGGATTGAACTCAGGTCACCTCAGTGATAACGCTGAGACTTCACCCCTAGGCCACCAGGAAGGCCCCAAATTGCCCTTCTAAAGACCTCGAAAAATATATTCATACTATAGTCAAATTATTCCACCCCAATCAGTATTATTTAAACTTTGATGAATATTGTAATATGTGCAAAAGAAGGTATCTTAAATTCTACAAACAAGTATTTTTTTTTTTAAAGATTTATTTATTTGTTTATGCAAGCACTGGGCACAGTCAGAAGCGCAGGAGGGTGAGAGGATTCACCAGAGCCAGAGCGGGGAGCAGAGCAGGCAGAAGGACCGAAGGACACTGCTGAGGGGAGCAGCGGGCGGCAGGAGAGGTCTGTGCGCCATGTGGGACCCTCCTCCGGTGGCCGGGGAGCAGCCGGGGATCGAACTGGCGCGGCACAGGCTGCGGGCAGCTTCGCAACCCAGCGCTCAACCGCTGCGCCACTGGGGAGGCCCTACAAAAAAGTATTTTATTGATTTCTCTCTCTGCCTTTGTGTGGTGTGACCAAACAAGTGAGGAGTGAAATGACCCTGTTTATCTGCTGACTTGCCCTGCCCTGCTTGGGCATTTGTTAAACCAGGATCTGCAGAGACCTACCTCTGCCATGCCAGGGCGCGGGGAGGGGTCTGCGGCTGCTGTTCTGCCAGCAGCTCTGCAGGGGCCTGTCTTCACCTAATGCTTTCATGTCATCATTTAACTGTCCTCCGCCTCCTCGTGAATAAAAGGAAAACCATATTTTCCCCATGCCTTACACATGTTCTCGGGCTTAATTATTCTCTGCTAACTTCTCTGGCCTTCTGTAAGGGAGTAGATGGAATGACTCATTCTTATAGAGACTTGGGGGTTTTTCTGAATGCAGATTGAAGATTATCCAAATTCATCCCAGGATGTGTGAGGGGTTTGTAATGCTGATGACACAATCCCTGGGGAACAAATTAAGCCCATCAGATGCTTGCCTGTCAATCTCAAATCCCATCGCACCTGAGCCCAGGCCTGGTGCTTCCCTCCCTGGCAGACCCGCCCCTCTCCAGTGGGGTCAGCGCTCTGCTCTGCTGCTCTGCTGGGTCCTGGCAGAGTGGGGCTGAGCGCAAGGGCTGCGCCTCTGGACACAAGACGTGTTGATGCCTGACTTTTGTGGACATATTTTAAAACTGTTAAATACCAGCATGCAATATCGAGTCTCCATTATTCTTAAAGAACAGGTGAAGCCCAGGGTTGTGCGTTCAGATTTATCAGGGAACTTGGAAACCTCCCAACACCTTTGAAACATCACCCTTTGGAATGTGTCAGGGCAGATGATTTTTATGAAAGAGGGAGAGGGTTGGGGGAAGAGACAAATCTAAGAATACATATTTCCAGGGCTATCACATTGCTTTGCATTTTTAAAAATAAAAAGTCGACGAGATGAACCTGATAACAGAGGCAAATAACCCGACGGGAAAATAGTGAAAACTAAGAGCTGATTCGGGGAGGAGTAATCCACGTGTGCCGGGCACACATACCGGGCCAGGGTTCTCCAGCGGTCAGGGTCATGGAAACTGCAGTCAGCAAGGAGCTGCCATTTTACCCCGAATAGCAGGAAAAGGAATACCGAGCTGTTACCCCTGCTCAGAGCAGCCGGGGCAGGGGCCGGACCAGCTCTCGCTGCGCGCTAGTGGAGGGCGCGGGTTTCTGTGCGCTCGGGAAAGCAGTGTCACCGCGTGCATTAAACCACGCTTCCCTTTCCTGGAACCCTTACTAAGAAAACACCCCACTGTCAGTAAGGATGCTTAGGAAATAAAGATCCAGCACTGGGGAGAGGCTGGACCATGGCTGGGAACTCCCGACGGAGCCGAGAAACGCGTCTCCTGCTGTCCCACCGCTCAGGCTCCTCCCGTGTGATCGGATCACCGGGTGGGGGGTGGCTGGCCAGGGGCTTCTCGGGGCCCTGCAGGTGGGCCTGGCCTCAGCCCGGGGCCCGGAAGTGAGCTGTGTGCAGCGCGGGGCTGACCCACACCCACGCTGCCTTCAGGCGTCCTGTCCGCGCCACCTGGGAAGAGCCAAGGCTGCAGCCACCGTGGTGGGGAGGTGGCTTGGTCAGTCTGTGCCCCCCCCAACAGCTGAAGGGGCTCAGCTGTCTGTGGGCAGGGCACCCCTGCTGGAACTGTGGGATGAAAGAGAAAGAGACTGTGCTTTTGCCACCGAAGTGTTTGGGCCTCTTTATCCCGTGGCAGGTGAGTCGTTTACCCTAACGAGCAATGAGCTGTGGAATATTGCGTGGGTGAGAGTGGGCTGGGTCTGTGCCATGGGCGTGGAGGAGGCAGGTCCTTAGGAAGCCGTGTAGACAGAGTCTCTGGACCCCCTTGGGACATTTTCACCAGCCACTCTCAAGCGGGGACCCCAGATGCTGAGATGGGGGGCATCTCCAGGGGCCGAGCTCAGAGCCGGAGCTGAGTCCCCGCCGAGCGTCCCGGCTGCCGGGCGAGGCTCTGCGGAGGCAAACCTGCAGACCCCACCTGGGCATGTCCTTTGCCTACATCGGGCCCCCGGCTCCCTGCGATGTCTCTGGGCATCCCCTTTGCGCCCCGAAGCACCTGGCCTGGGCAGGTGCACAGAGGATGCGGGCGAGGGCGGGGGGACCTTGGCTTGCCTCTCGCTCGGCCGAGCCTCTCCGGCCTCCTGGGCCGTGTCTGAGTCAGAGACGAGGCGTGGGGGCGACAGGTGCCTGAGAACCTTGCCGCCTGCTGGGGCAATCGTGTGCCCTTGGTCTTGCGGCGGCTTCGGGGCTCTGATGTGACCCCTCTTGGGCCTGGCGTTGGAGAGAGGCAGCCCCAGCCTTCCCCACACTTCGTGGCGATGCGATGCAGACTCTCAGAAGCGCCCCTGGAGGGGCCTGTCTCTGGGTGTCCTCTCCACCTTGCCCCCTGCGCCCTCTTTCCAGCCTGCGGCTGCCCGGCCTCCCCCTGGTCTCCAGCCCCTCCCCCACCCGGCCCCAAGGGTGGAGGCACAGGTGGAGGGAGGCTGAGGGGAGCCTGAGGCAGGGGTGGGGCGTGAGGGGCGGGCGGGCGATGTGTCGTTCCCTTCTGCTCGCACCTTCCTCACCATGGTCATCGCACTGGTTTTGCTAGATGGGGGAGCTGCTTCTGCAAGCCAGGATGTTGTCACCCCCCGACAAACGCGGTCGTTGACTTTCCCCGTGGCCTGCGCTCACCCTTCCTGCGTCCAAAGTTTGAGAAAATTCACACTTGAAAGGAAGATGAGAGGCCCCTGGCCGAGCTGGCCCGAGTCAGCATCGTCTAGTGGGGAAAACTAGCGCGAAACAGAAGGAAAGCCGTGTAAGAGGAAGTTATCTGTGGGGTAGGAGAGCAGAAATAAAAAGGTGAGTGAGTAAGACCTTTAGGGCGTGATCAAAATGGGGGAAGTATCGAGAGGACAACTGTTTTCTCAACACGGATCCTGCCGAGCCAGCCTCCTGGACGCCCTGGGCCGGGCGGGTTCCGCGCACCGCTTGCAAGGGGAGGTTCATGTTCATGTGTGTGAGGCGCTTTCCCCCAGCCGTGTCTAGAAACCTAACTAGGAGGAATTTGCTCTCGGTTTCTTACGAGGCCGCTCAGGTGTGACATGCCCGTGTGCTGTGGCGTCTGAGAGTGAGTTTCTCCAGGGCGAGAGGTGACTCGCAGGTGACACGCCGGGGGAGCCGGGCACGCGGGCGGCGTCGGGCGGGAGATAACAGATAACTCACCCTCACCGCCCCCACGTCCCGACCCTGGGCCGACGGGGGGCTGGTTTAGCTCAGAGACTCTCCAGCCACCGCCGTCAGTCTCCTGGGGGATGACGCTCACGGAAATTGCAGCTGTTCTTATTTATTGACACTGGCAGAAGAATAAATGTCAGTTTGGAGCAAAAAAATGATCGGACAAGTCCCCCTTTCTGAAGATCTTATTACATAATGATCATAAATACGCACTTCTAGTTTGACGACCTTGACGGAATTCTTGGTAGGATGAGCAGGAGGGCGGGAGATGCCAAACCATAGACGTTATGGGGAGATTTCTAGGCACCCAGGGAGGGGGGTTCTTGGCATTTTTCAGTCAACCTGTTGCACTAAACAAGAAAGAGCAAAACCTCAGGTAGCAAATAGCGTGTTCAAACTGAATGTTCCAGAAAGGCGTGAGGGGACATGGCGCCTGGGTGACCGGGGAGGAGAAAGATGGCAGGAAGATTCCACTGTGACGGGGCCGGGAGGGCTTGGGGGGCGTTGGCCGGCAGCCGCCACTCTTCCCCGGGTCGGGCATTTTAGAGCAATCGGACTGACTGTAAGGACTGGAGGGAGATGATTCCTCGCTCCTAAAAGTGAGTATGTCACAAAATGAGAACTTAAGAATATTGTCAGAATAACAAAGGCTGAGCCTTGACAGCTTCGTCTGATGTGGGGATGCTGAGTTGGGCCCGGCGGGAGGGAAGCCTTAAGACATGCAGTAAGTAGGAAGGCGGGACGGTCCCGGGGGTGGGGCAGAGGACGGTCTCGGGGGGCAGGTAACACAGTAGGGCCAGAAGAGGGACTTCAGAGCATTCGGGCGGGGGAGAAGCCCCGCTCGCAGCCCGGGCCAGGCCATCCCTGCGGAGAGTCCGTGACGGTGTCCGAGCGCCACTTGCGTTGTGTGTGAATGTGATGATTATGTCGCCTTCCCTCCCCCTCAGGATGCTGATAAAATCAATATTTTGTCCCTCCCAGGGACAGCAGGTCACCGATCCTGGTGCCTCTTTAAAATTTTTAAATTAAAAAATTGCGCAGGAACGGTTTGCAGCGCCGTGGGATTTCAGGCCGGCTCAGGCCTCGCCAGGTGACCGCTGCTGCCGTCCCTGCAGTGCTCCCCCCGCCCCTTCTGGTGGCCTCAGTTCTGCAGTCAGGTCTCTAGGCTGTGTTTTGGTTTGGTTTTGTCTGCTCCTGGTTTTGTGTATTTATATTTCACGAGCCAAGTCGCCTGGTATTTGCCTTTCTCCTTCTGACTTCACTTGGCATCGTGCCCCCCAGTTCCATCCATGTCGTCACGAAAGGCAGGATTTCATCTTTTTTGTGGCTGCGTAGTATTCCACTGTGCAGCTGCACCACATCTTCCTCATTATTGGGCACTTGGGTAGTCTCCATAACTTGATTAATGTAAATAGTGCTGCAGTGAACGCAGGAGCGCAGGTATCCCTTGAGATTAGTGTTTTTGTATTCTTTGACAGTTAGGAGTGCAATTGCTGGGTCGTACGGTAGATCTATTGTTAATACCTTGAGAAACCTCCGGGCAGTTTTCCACACGGGCTGGACCAGTCCACGTTGCCACCCGCACTGAGTGAACGCTTGCCCTTACATTGAATAAGCGAATAAGCTTACAACCCACATAGATCAACCCCCTCCAATGACTGGTGCATGGAGTCTGGGGATTGTAGAGCACCTGGCTTAGGTGCTCAGGTGGCCGCTGTCGGGGCTCACTCCCTGCTCTCACCCCCTCCTGTATTCTCGGGAGCCTGTTGCACCTCCACCCTCCCATTGCCTTTATTCCAGAGAGCTCGCGCTCCTCGCTGTCACCTGCCGTGTCCCTGCGGGGCTGTCTCCCTGCCCTCCCGAGTCAGAGGAGTGGCCTGTGGGCTTTGCCTCTTGGGCCCCAGGTCTTCACACCACGCTGCAGGTGGCGTTTAATGCACGAACGTAAGTTTCCTCTAGAAGAACAAAAGAGAGAATTTAAGAGAAAGTTATAACAAGAAAATCTCAACATTTTGGGAAAATGAAATAAAATGGTTATGCTTTTTGCCTTTTTATTATTTGCATAGCACACATACAGAATTACTAACTGTGCTTTGGTCGGCTGCCTCCCAGTAACTCCATTTCAATTTTAAATATGAGATACATGAGCACTGGAGATTATTTTCTCCCAGAGTTGATATTAGAGCTTGACACTTTCAGATTTTTCACTTGCGTTTTGTTCCCGAAGCAGACGCCCCAGTGACAGAGGTAAATACAGATTGCCTTGTGTAGCCTGGAGTCCAGGAAGCTGCTTTATAAGGATCAGGAAGGTTTTATTAAAAAACATATATTTTCCTGTATCCCTTTAGGTGCCTCTTGATTCTGTAAAGCACCAGGCTGAGGGCGTGTGTGTGGTTCTGTAGATCTCCTTTGAGAGTTTGTAAAGAGGGGGGGAAGCTGAATTTTCTTAGCTTTGGAAATGAAAGTTATATTATTGGGAGAGTAAAGCATGGCAGCCATGTGGTTATCCAGCTCCCACCCCAACTGGGTTCTTCTGGAGCTGGATGGATGAAGAATTCATCATCAGGCATATTAGAAGGAGCAAAGCCCCAAGTGCAATAATGTCGTCTGTGTTTGAGGATGTTCACATCTATGTGTCTCCCCACAATGGTGGGCTGGGGTCGGTGGCTGGGGTTCTGGGCAGAGGGGACTGCAGTGGGCCCTCACGCTACCACACAGACCCTCAACCCTTGTGACTCACCGTACTTGGAGTAATTTAATCTTGAATTTTCAGTGCAGAGAGCCTGCCTAGACGGTGGTGGATGTAGCAATGACGTAGCTGTTCCTGCAGATCAGTCTGTGAAGTATCTTTAAGTGAATGTCCTACCAATACTCAGTAGGTCAGTGATTGCACAAGGAATTTCACTCTGCAGTCAACCTTCATCAAGCTTCAATTGCCATGAAAGCAGGAAGGCAGGGGTGGTTGGGATCTTTACAGTAAATTGTAATGAAAACCCATGTGAAGTTACTCACAAATATTTAGGATTTTATTTAATTGAACTCAAGATCAAATACAAAACTAACGAATGGCAAAGTTCATTTTTCGACTTGACGTGACTACAACAGTCTAGTGAATTGTTCAGAAGAATCAGGAAGATTTACACACGCACATTTGTGTATCTATTATATGAGTAATAAGCACAACTGCGTTGTGTTTTCTCATGTGAGTCTTACGTGCCTGTGGGGCTGTGTGTGTGTGAGACACATTGTGTTAGTTTCTTAGCCAGCTTCCTTTTTACAAAAGTCATAATGTTTGTTGGCGAAGAGTCCATGCTACTTCTTTGAATGTGTGGGATTTCGTGTTCTCCTGTGAGTTCCATTTTATCCGTGAGAGTCCAAAAGCAGCATATAATGTAAAAGCATTAAGCTTCCTCGCGTGACTTATAAAACTGCGCAGCGATATTCCCAGCCATAAATCCCCTAAAGCAGGACTTGTTGCATGAGCAAAGGTGTCCAAAAAACTTAAGAGGAGCCTCTGAATTTCTGTGGAAATTATTAAGCCTGCCTGGGTGCCTCATGGTCTGCTAGGCTGCCCCTCCGTGAGAGTGAGGTGGAGGAGAAGGGACAATTATCAGCCCCGAGGATGCAGAAAATGAAGCCAAATGGCCGAAGGGGCGGAGGCCGAACCTGCGTGTGTAATTACATCCAGCCCAGGGGAAGGGGCTGGAGGCGGGGGGTCCGCTGAGGACCCTGGCCTTTCCCTGCAACAGCTCGCTGCTGCTCGGAGTATGTTTTAGAGCCTTTCACTGGGCGCGGAATGACCTCCTCTGGTACACAGCCCACAGACACCACGTGTAATGCTTGAGTGGACGTGGAAGACACAGACAAACCAAAGAGACGGCGCACAGCATGCATGTGCAGAAAGGCTTGAAGAAAACCCCAGAATGACCACCGCTGGGGCCAGTTCATAGGGAGCTCAGCCCCCCGAGCTGTGTGGCGTGGAAAGAATTTGGAATGGGGTCATGGAGCTCAGTCCTTTGCTTATTTGATATACCTTTTGCAAACCACTTTATTAATGTCTGACCATCAAAAGTTCATTAAAATAGCAGAATTGTAGGTTAGTAGGTGAATTAAGAGAAGTAAAACATTGTGACCATCGGCTTTTCCTCCAGATAGTTTTAAGTCATAGCCCTTACGTCACCTTTTTATTTATAAAAATACATTCTTTTTTTTTTTTTTTTAGTCTCTTTCTAGTTTAACGTCCTTGCAGAATTGCATTTGGCATTTTCGCTTGGTCTAATGAATTGAGCAGAGAGTTCATCTTCATATGTCAGATGTTACCGGAGAGTCTGAGACAAAGGATCAAAGAGCCTGAGCCTCCCACTGTTTGATGCTTAGAGCAGAACATAAAAGTGGGATGATAAAACCAGCCATGCCACTTTAAAAAGTACATTGTGAATTTTTTACAAGAGAAAACATTAATGGATGGGCTTTGTTTCTATTTATAAAATATTAACGCGCCTTGACATTGAGAAATGAAGAGAGATTAAGTGACTGTTTTGTCTGGGGGACAGGAGCTCAGGCCACAGCGCCGAGCCGGGCAGGCGAGGGCCGGGCGTCGGCGCAGCCACACCACCAGACAGCTTCTCCTGTTTCAGGGACGTTTCCCTCCCTGCGCCTTCCCTTCTCAACGCCGCGAAGCCCGGAGTAATGGGATACTTTAGATTTCCTGTAATTAGACAAATCAGCTGAGTGCAGAGCTCATTTCCAGCTCTTTGCAGAAATCTTCCCTGCGTAATTCAAGGGCCCTAGGACACTTTTCCCTCTGGCCGAGGTGCACAGACTACACTCCCCCCCCAGTAGCCCCTCACTCCCCTGAGAATGGGCCCCAGACGTCCAGATTGTGGGTGTCCAGGCTTGGCTCTGCCTTCTGGATAAGTATAGAACAGAGTGTCTCGGCTGCAAGTTCTCACATCTGTGACTGCCCATCATGTGTCCACCTGCCATTTTGTTTCCTCTGCCCCCGGGCCTCATGGCCAGGGAATCCTGAGGTCCATGTCCTCTCTTTGGTGGGGTGAACCAAACGCCACTTCCTGTGGCCGAGGCCTTTGAGGGGACGACCTCTAGTCCCCTAGCTTTACTCATTTGCTTTTTTTAAAAAGATTTATTTATACAATAACTGGGGTACAGTCAGAGGCATGGGAGGGTGAGAGGATTCACCAGAGACAGGGCAGGGAACAGAACAGGCAGAAGACCGAAGACACTGCTGAGGGAGCAGCAGGGAGACAGGAGAGGTCTGCCGCGCCATGTGGGTAGCTCCCTGGCCGGGGATCGAACTCGTGCTGCAGTGGCTGTGGACAGCTTCACAGGTGCTCAACCCGCTGCATCACCGGGGAGACCCTCCTTTGCTTTTCTTTTAGTTTGAATGTTCTGACCTGCCCGTGAGGGTGTTCAGAGCTCCCTGGGTCTGGACAGTCCAGACCTGGCCTTTGTCTGGAGGGGAGATCTTGATTTCTGCAGACGGCTGGATTCCCAGAAGCCACCAGGCGATGTGTATTTGCATCATTGTGTTCAGTGCACGATTTTGGAACACTTGAGTGTTGCTGCTGCGTCTGTGGTGCTGCGGCTTTCTGGGGGGCTCCAGGGGCCTGGTGGGGGGGGTCAAGACCTCAAGGTTCCTGCAGAAGCTCTACATCCTATGAGAGGACAGAGGAGGGACAGGAAGGGACCACGATGCCCCCCAATGTGAGCAGACCCCCCCGAATCCACTGAACACAGAACAGAAAGGGGCTGGGACTCTCCCCATCCTGCCGCGGCGTGCGCTGGGCCCAGTCTGCCCTCAGAATCCTGGTTCTTAGGTCTTCAGACCCAAGCTGGGTCTACACTACCAGCTAGCCTGGGCTTCAGCTGTCAGACTGGACCGAATCTCACCAGCTCTCCTGGGCCTCTGGTCGGTCATGGGATTCCTGGTCTCCCCTGGAGCCCCGTGCGGGTGCCCTCTCCTCACACGCTCCCCCCGGCCAGCTGGTTCTTCGGAGAAGCCTGCCTGGAACAGCTTCTAAAAAGAACGTACGGTTTTGTGCTTCTTGATAATGAATCCTCGGAGGGCCGCACGGTGAGGCGGCTGAAGGCTGGTGTGCTTGTCCGCGCGGGGTTCACCGGGGTGGGCTCCGCCAGTCGTGCGGCTTTCATCCTGTCAGCCTGCGCCTCTTCCTCCAGCCTCTTCATTCAGCTTTTGCCTCTCTCATCCTGAAATCCCAGAGAGCACAAATCTCTCTCTCTCTCTCTCTCTCTTTCTCTCTCTCTCTCTCTCTCTCTCTCTCTCTCTCTCTCTCTCTCTCTCTCACACACACACACACACACACACACACACACTTTTTTCTCTGCCCTTTGTGGCTGAGCACACATCTGTTATACTTGTTTGTTGGACCAATTAATGGTAACTACACTTGGACCTTCTCTGGGAGCAATAAAAGTCCATTTCTTCCTTCCATCTCCATTTTAGTATCTCAGAGTGTTACTTAGGTAACAACTCTGCTGGGCTGCAGAATGTTTCCTTAGCAACTTCCTTTCCCATCTTGAGCTGAATCAAAACGACTTTTCCCCATTTTAAAACAGAGTGAACTTCATTTTCTTATTTCCAGATTAAGATAAAGCAAGAAAACCCCTCTAATTGGTGGGCGTTTGCATTCGGTTTGAGCGGACGTTTTGATTGGCTGTTTCCTTTATGGTGTATTGGATGCGTATTTGGATTTTTAGTTACCACAAAATATATTGACTTGAAAAGAGATGAGTTTGACCATAACAGATGGCAAATTAAGCTCTACAATAAAATAGATGGATGTTAATGGCAGGCATTGTTTTTATTAGGGCTGCTAGAATTGCTGCACCCAGTAACGCTTTGTCAGTGTTAAAACATCTATTCAATAGCAATGAGCGATGTTTTGGAAGGTTCTTCTTGGTATGATTTACGTAGAATTCACTTTTAATTTTTAAAAGTTACCGAAAAAATTATACATGCCCATGATAAAACGATTCAAATTGCAAAACAGGCAGCTAAGAAAGGAAAACTGTTCCTCTACTGCATCATTCAGGGAACACTGTAGCCAACACACTGGCTACTACCCTTCCAGAACTCTCTCCCTGTGCACATATACGCATCAGCACATACATGATGTCACAGGAACTCGCAACGGCAGGTGTATATGATGATGGTACCTCGTGTCCGGCTCAGTGTTTATTGTCAGCCATGTCCTATCCCGCAGAAGAGGGGGCTTTTGTATTTATCTCGTTGAGCCCCCGCATGTTTGCCGAGGGACAGCAGGGTTCCCACCTCCTTTCTAGTGTGAACGATGCCATAGAAAACACTTTTTCTCAAATATAATTTTTATTTATTCTACCCTCAATTGACAGTGTTCATTTATGGATTCTTTCATTTAATGGCTCTTTCAGCCTCCGCCGGGTGTCAGCCCCTGGGACGCGCAGTACAACAGGAATCCAGACAGAAAAGTCTGCCTTTCGCGGACGAGCAGGGGCGCCTAGAGTGCGCTGCTGCAGAAATTGTTAAATTTCCCTCTAGAAATGTGCTTATGTATGTATCTACTAGCGTTACAGAAAGAAGGTTCTTTTGTTAAACACCAAGTCCCTGTAAATTTGGAGAGTGGTCTCACCTGTTTTTTTTTTTTAAAGATTTATTTATTCATTTATTTATACAAGCACTGGGTACAGTCAGAAGCGCGGGAGGGTGAGAGGATTCACCAGAGCCAGAGCGGGGAGCAGAGCAGGCAGAAGGACTGAAGTACACTGCTGAGGGGAGCAGCGGGCGGCAGGAGAGGTCTGCGCGCCATGTGGGACCCTCCTCTGGTGGCCGGGGAGCAGCCGGGGATCGAACCGGCGCCACAGAGGCCGCGGGCAGCTTCGCAACCCAGCGCTCAACCGCTGCGCCACCGGGGAGGCCCTGTTTTTTTTTTTTTTTAAAGATTTATTTATTTATGCATCAAGAGCTGGGGTGCAGGCCAGAGGTGCAGGGGGTGAGAGGATTCACCAGAGACAGAGCGGGGAGCAGAACAGGCAGAAGGACCAAAACACACTGCTGAGGGGAACAGCGGGGAGACAGGAGCAGTCTGCCTCGCCATGTGGGACCCTACCCAGCTGGCCGGGATCGAACCCGCGCTGCAGAGGCTGCGGACAGCTTCACAGCCTGAGACCTAACCCCTGCGCCTCACCTGCTGACTCACCGCCTTGGAGGAAGCTGGGTGACTTTTATGGGCATCATATCTGTGTTTATGTCCCCTTATGTTGTTACGTAGGCACATATTTCTGTTATGATATTTGAGGTTTTGTTTTCTTACTGAGAATCCCTGCCATACAAAAAGTAACCCCCTTTCAGTCAGCACGCAGCAGACGGCGTGCAGTGCATGTGACGGGACCAGACAGTGGGCGGCCGGCGCGTGGCTGGTGACCGTCTCGCTCACTTGGCCGGGCACTACGTCTGTGAGGCTCACTGAGGCGCCTGCCCAGCTCGGCTTCCTCCTTGCCGCTGCCACGTATGCTCTTCTCGCGTGTCTGCACCTCCCCTCTGCAGAATCCATCTCCCCTCCTGCTCTTGATGGGTGTCTTAGTCGTTCCTAGCGTGGGTCGTTGCAAATATCCCCCCTCAGGGTTTTGGTCAAAGTCACTTCATGTTTCTGTGTCTGCCGGAGACCCGGGAATCTCTGGGGTCAGGGCCCTGGACTCTGCATCTTGCTCCCGAGGCTCTTACACTGGTCAGCGCTGTTGAGCACAAGTGCAGTTTACATCAGAACCGGAAACTTGGCCGGCTTGGAGCTAAAACAAACCAGCAGAAAAATTCGGTATTCCTGGTACGAAGGATTACAAGCCTTCTGCTGAGAGCTGCTGCCGGTGAAGATTGCTCTCATCCTAGCCCACGCGCTGCGACGCTCCTGTCCAAGGCCTTTCCTCATCTGCTCTCGCGTATTTCCACCTGTCTCACGGGCAGAGGGCTGCTGAGTGTTCCGGCCTCTTCAAGGATGTCCGCCGGGTGAACAGCCTTTGCAGGCAGAGCCAGTGGCTCCCCTGGACAGAGTGGGCGTATTTACTGTCCAGTGTCATCAGGACCGGGTCAAGCGGGCTTCCCATCGGCCACGGGAGAGCCAGGCTCCCCGAGTTTGGGCTCCTCTTCTGCAATGTCATGGAGTTTGTGTCCAGCCATATATCCCTATTTTAATCTGTAAATTGGGGTTCAGGGAATTTAGAATCTGCTGGTGCTCTGGTGACAGCTTTTCACATCAGTGTCAAGTCCTTGGTGTTGGCCGAGCAGCCAACCCGGGGAACTCGTGGCACGCTGCGTCTCCATTCACCAGCTCGCGAGGTCTCAGGCCTCGACGCTGAGCGCTGCATGCACTCCTGCACCGCGTCGCTTCCGTGATTTTATGGGGCATCGAGTGAAACGTGGGCTTTGGCGAATGACCATAGGCAAGATAATAAGTACATGTTTTTGATTGACTTTTAGAATAAATGTGTATAAAATAGTATGTTAAGAAACGGACCCACTACACCTTTTTAATGGTAGGAAAAAAAAATTCTCATTTCATTTCATCAACTTCTGCCAATGCTGGAAACCCTAGCTAATGTGTGTGATTTTAAATAGTGTCCTAGAGACGACACATTACATGAATGCCGTAGCGATAATACACTTTATTTATTTAGTACAATTTTAGGCTAAACATTATGAATGGGATTTCCAAATTATGGTGTCAAGGTTTAATGAGGTGTAATTACAGGTCCTAAGATATTTGCATGAGGGGAAAAAGCTTACTGTACACCATTAAAGTGTTTTATGCCCGGGGATGAGTGACACAACCCATTATGGAATTTGAATGAGCTTAATTGTCCAAGAAAAATAATTGAAAATAATCCTTTAGATGTCAAAATATAGCCATTTATCATATGAATCTGTCAGTTGTTATTTAATATCCTTCCTGGTTATAGACATGCTTTTTGGTGGCTCATTAGTTATGTCACCAGGAAAACAATATTTTTAGCACTGTTCGAGATGAAACCTTTATTCTCGGTGTGTTGAAATGTAAATTGCACAAGAACACTGGCATTAAAACAATGTAATATTATCAGCGTGACCCAGTGCTCTGCTAATTAAAGGGTAAAGTTGAAAATAGACACGGGTAATTATCATCTATCAGTTGTATTTTCGAATATTCTATGAAGCGTCATTACATTTTGGGAGACTTCTTTAATTACTGTTCCATGTGTCATTCACTTGAGGACAGACCAATAATAACAATTCTACTTTTAAAGAGTCCTTTGCACTTTCGACTGAAGGTAATGGAGGGGGTAGGGCCGAGGGGAGGCAAATAGGAAAGTAACAAACCTTTGGGGTCGGCGAGCAGAGGTGAGACATGCTGCTGGGAAGCTGCTAAAGTGAGATGCAGTCTGGCCCTAAGATTCACTAAGCAAAATAAAGATGGAAATGAGACCATCGACAAGGATCAGTATAGCCATAAAGGAAAGCCAGTCGGTATATCAGAGACGGCCGTGTCCTGTCCCTGACCGTGCGGGACTGTGTGTCCAGTGGGAGGACTCCCGTCCTCTAGAACGCGCTCCGTAAAGGGGCTTGACTTTTGACAAAGGTCAGATAGCAGACAAGTTGGGGCTGGATTTTCTTGGTGAGAACTTGGGCTCCCCATTTTTTGCGTGATTTCCCTGTGGCGGTCTTCTTTGGCAGTCAGCTGGCGAAGGGCAACTTTAAAATGCCCTGCTGCAGGGCCTCCCCGGTGGCGCAGCGGTTGAGCGCTGGGTTACGAAGCTGCCTGCAGCCTCTGCAGCGCCGATTTGATCCCCGGACGCCGGCGAGGGTCCCACATGGCGCGCAGACCTCTCCTGTCTCGCCCACTCCTCCCCTCAGCAGTGTACTTACTCAGTCTGCGTGCTCTGCTCCCCGCTCTGGCTCTGGTGAATTCTCTCACCCTCCTGCGCTTCTGACTGTACCCAGTGCTTGTATAAATAAATAAATAAATAAATAAATAAATAAATCTTTAAAAAAATAAAATAAAATGCCCTGCTGCAAAGGGAGGCGCAGGAGGGAGTCCCTGGCCTGGTGAGGTGACGCCCCTGGTCCTCGTGGAGGCGTGTGTGGGCAGGGCCCTGTGTAAAGGCCAGGGTGTCACGGCAGGACGACAGCGCTGAGACAGTCTGCAGGAGCACGTCGGGGCCCTTGCGGATCTGCGCCTCAGGTCACTGGGGTGAAGGCCCGAAGCCTGGACGCTGCTACTGCAGAGGCCCAGGGCCCGTCTCTCCGCTCTGCATGCAGTGAGGACGAAGATGTTCTAGAAAGACTTTTCCATCTGCTCAGAGGTCGTTTTCCTCTTCTTCCTTTCGGGTATTTTGCTTTTGCTTTACGACGACCCCTTGAAACGTGCTAGGTTTATTTGTAAGCCGTCCTCTTGCATCTGCAAAGAGTAATTTCTTCCTGCCTCCCGGGCCCAATTGCCTTTCACTTTTTTCTACTAATATTTTGTTTTACTCTCTATCATCCTATCTCACTTGAAGTCTCGCGTTGGACTTTTAGTTTGTTTTTTTGCTGTTTAGATTAGAAACAGCCCTTCGGAGCTGAGGGCTGCAGACTCCGTGTGACCCCCGCGCCCTCGCGTTCCCAGGCGGGCGGCGGCTGGGCAGCTGGAGGCGCTTCCTTAGGCGCTTCCAGACTCTGCTCCAGGATCGAGTGAATATTTGCATTTGTCTCTTTGGGATTTTCAGAACTAAAAAGATAACTGTGATTTTGAATTCTAACAAGCACATTTCTTAAATGTAAATAATTTTTTCATATTAATGATCATATTATCACGAACACATACTTTTAATTAAAAGCAATTTAGATAGAATAAATTGCAATCATTTATAAGCAATAATAATAGAGCTTATAATTAGACCTTGAAATCCTCTGTAACATTATAAGTGGCTTTAATTTCTCTGTCTTTTCAGTCTTGTGCAAATGTAAACCACGTAGCAGACAGCGGCAGGGCCAGCTCAGTGGCAGAAGATATTTCTTTAACAAAAATTAATTTTTTTTAACGAGATAACTTGGCATATAACATTAGTTTCAGGTACACGACATCATGATTCAGTGTATGTGCACATGGTGAAAGGATCAGTGTGGGGAGTTTAGTTACATTTTACACCGTGGAGTTAACCAGCTTTTTCTTAAGATGAAAATTTTTAGTATCTATCCTGTTAGAAACATTCACACATTGCTATTGTTCCAGTGACTATAGAAAATAGTTTTCCATGTATAATAGTGTATCTTAAAATTATTGTACTGTTACCTGTTGAACTGCTAACATACTACACGACTAACCATGGGAACACACGGTCTTGGCACAGGTCTGATTCCTGTCACCAGCGTCACATGAGGAAGCAGAGCTGCCGTCAAGACCCCCCTCTGCAGCTCTGTCATTTCATTGACATAGAATCATCTATGTTATGTATTTATTTATATAATCTGTATAAGTGGCTTTAATTTCTCTGTCTTTTCAGTCTTGTGCAAATGTAAACCACGTAGCAGACAGCGGCAGGGCCAGCTCAGTGGCAGAAGTTATTTCTTTAACAAAAATTAATTTTTTTAACGAGATAACTTGGCATATAACATTAGTTTCAGGTGTTGTCTCTTTCAGCACAGCTCCTGGAGCGGGTGCGTGTTGCCTGTGTCGCTAGTCTGCCCGCATCTCCGTAGTCCGTGCCACGGGGCTGCCGCATTTTGTTTCAGTCGCCACCCACTTGGGGATGTCTGAGTTTTCCATTTCCATAACAAGTGACTCTGATGTGAGCAACGTGCAGTTTTTTTGGTGGACACGGGGAGCTGTTCCTCTTCCTCTGTCGGGCCCTGCCTGCCCGCTGGTGCTGGCCGCGGGGTGGGGTGCAGTGGGGACCCGCTTCCCCTCCCGCCCTTTCCTCATGGCCCGGGAGCAGGAGTGCTGACGGGTGTGCAGCTCATTCCCAAGGTGCTTGCGATGTCAGAAAACAAAACGCCTCGGAGCTGTACCTGAGCTCTCAGGAGACACGCAACTCCTTCCGTCCCCTGGGCCACGCCTGGGCGCTGCATCAGGTGGGAGATGCCGGAGCACAGGGTTAGACTTCGAGGCTAAGACAGAGCAACCGCAGTGTCCTCTTGGGTGTGGTGCTGTTTACGCTCAGGAGAAGGAGCTTTCTCTCATGCAGCTGAACTACTGGGCTTTTCAGACAGAGTGTGGGTCACACTTTCTGGTTTGTTCCGGGTCGCCTGCCGTCTAGCTGGCCTCACAGCACCTGCTGGGGGGGGGGGGGGCGGTGGTGGTGGTGGGTGGAGGCCGCTGCCCGCAGGCTCCCTCCCCGATACCTGTGGGGTCAGAGACCACCAGCCCCATGACAGGGCCCAGCGAGTCCAGCCACCACGCCTGAGGGTGAGAAACACCCGCTCCCCTCGTGGTGATCATCAAGAACAGCGGGACGCAGAGGCCCACGAGGAAGATCACATGCAGGACTGGGCTTCTAATTCGCAGAGGAGCAAACTCGCTTCAGTGACGCGTGCGGCGTGACTCCACAGGAGGAGCGTGAGGAATTAACAGACAATCAAAGGGAACCAGGCTCCGGGTTTTTTTTTTTGTAGATTCCGAGCTGGGCACTCATTTATTTGGGTAGTTTTCTCTTAATAGTCCAGCAGTTTCTGCCGTGTGGCAATTTCATTAAAGTTTTGATCAGCCCCGTAATATAAGCTCAAGCTTGCTGCAAAGGCTTCATTGCCCTAAAGAGTCAGTAATTGGCCAAATGGCTTTGAGAGTTTTGCTTGGATTCATCACAGCACAAGTAAAAATTAATTACCCCCGCGGTTTCCGCAGTGCCAGCCCATAAGGTGTCAGATCTTGTCTTTCTAAATGGCATTTCTCAGCGTCGCCCTGGCCACGGGGCTGTAAATGTGATTTGTGGAAACCGTTAATGAAGTCCTAGACCTGATGGACTTCTCTTAGCTTTACGACAACATAAAAAAAGTTCTACACGGGTGATGACAATTCTTTGGAAGTTCTCTAGCTGGAAATCCACTGCGGTGTATTTTTCCAGTGAGGCAAGACTTAGCGTTACTTAGAGTTTGAAATGCAGCTGTGGGGGTGTGTGGGGGTGTGTGGGGAGGTGGGGGGGGTCAGTGCAGCAGACAGGGGGCTGGCACATGTGCTGAGGTTGCCAGGGTGATCTGCAGTGTCTGCGCCCCCCACGGGAGCCTCAGCAGCCGTGGGGGCAGATGTCGCGGGCCCACCCTGAGCTTGTCTTGCAGCCACAGCTTAAGGCGGAAAGATGGTGTTTTCCTCCCACGTGTGAGAGACCCACCACCCACGCATGAGAGAGCCATTATTCCCACAGTAGCTCAGCCCATAATATCTAAAAGTACATGAAATACACACAGATCGAAGGTTGTTTGGATGTTAAACTAGGATTAGAGCAAGCTAACAATGCTCAGATCATTCACTGTGTGCTCAGATTAAAAATACTGCTAACCAGCTCACCGGCTTTCTGCTGGCAGAGATAAGCTGGGGAGGTCCTCTTGTCAGCAAGGAGGCGAAGGCAGGAGCAAGTCGACTAAGTGACAGCATCAGAGCAGTGGGCTCCATCCGCCGGCCCCCTCCCTTGGGATCTTAGCTGCACCGTCGATGATCATCCACGTGGCTCTGTCCACAGGAGCTTCTTCCGGAATGAGACCGACTTCTAAGCCCAGGTTGTCACATCCCGCTGACCTGCAGACTTGTGTGTGAGAATATTATTCTGTGTAACTGTGTTTTAAAGTACCTGGTTACGTACTGTTGTGGTGGCGCCCGCTGTACCCTCTGTGGAGTCTGGAGTTAGGAACTGACCTGGCAGCGGTCAGGGATGAAAAGTTGTGGTAAGCGTTTTCTCATTAAATTGCTTAGATGCGTGTGCAAATGATCACATGGACCAATTCCGAAGGCTGCAACAGTAAACTACATTTACCGTGGTCCCCCTCCTGCTCCCCCCATCTCCCTCTGGAGCCTTGGGTCTACAGGCAGACTTTGGGGGCTTTTTGGTTTAGTTTTGCGGGTTCCTTTGCTCAACTCCTTTATATCTCCCCCATGCGTGAGATCACCTGGGTTCGTCTTTCTCCTTCCGACGGACGTTGCCCTTCTGGTTCTGTCCACGTGGTCACCCGTGGAGAGATCTCTTTTGTGCAGCTGCGTACTATTCCTTTGCATATTAACCCACATTTTCCTTTCCACTCATCTGTCCTTGAGCGCTTAGGTTGGTCCATGACTTGGCTACTGTAGACAGAGCCACAGTGAACACGGGCGCGGGCAGCCTGCAAGGGAGTGTTTGTGCTCTTCACACAGACACCAGGAGCGGGATTGCTGGGTCACTTGGCAGATCTAGTTTCAATATTTTGACACACTTCCACAATGTTTGCCTTAGGGCCTGGCCCTGTCTACCTGCCCATCAACACTGCACAGGGTGCACACGGTTTCCTCCCTCCACGTCTTCACCAACACTGCTCGTCCCTGGTCTTTATGGCCTGGGTCACCTCACAGCATGCGTTTCAAAATTTTAAAATATTCCCTTGATTGTCGAAAAGAGCACTGTTTTCTAATGCTGGGTCTCCTGATGGCGCCTCCAAGAGAAAGGAGAGAGGGCTGCCTCTCAGATTACCAGTTTGCTTTGAAATTGTGGGTAAATTCCGTCCTGGGTATTTCAGAACACTGGCGATCACGCAGGGCCAGGTTGTGTGGTGGGGGAAGCTCCCGGGATCCGAAAGCACCTTTGCAGACAGAGAATCATGTGACCCAGCGTGGCCTGGTAGTTCTCAGAGGGCCAAGAAAATGTTGCTGCCTGGGGAGCTGAGCTGTAAAGGGGGGAAGAAAGAGTAGGGAATAATGGCATAAAAACAAGAGCAGAGTGAGAAAAATGGGCTAAGCTCTTTCTCTAAAGAAGATAAATTCTCCGGTGGCCACCAGTGTGGGCTTTACCTCATTTAAAATAAAGCGTGACAGTAAATGCTTTAATGGACAAATATATGCCGGGCTCACCTGAGTTTCTCAGTTGGGTGTTTAATGTTTTATTTAAGCATTTCACCCAATGGCCCTGCGATGCTCCTTCACATGGCTCCATAGAAGAATTCTTTGGGTAAACACGGTTCTCTTATATTTCATTATTTGAAAAGGAAGCGCCTGTCTAATGCCTCATTTAAGATTCAGCAGAATCTTTCTTGCTTCAGTAATTTTCCTATTAAATTACAACTATTAGTGCTACTTCCTCGCCCTAAAGGAAACCGATAAAATAGCCCAGAGTAATGAAGTTGTCTCCGACAGCACGTCCTGGCTAAGGGGGTGCAGCTAATTACCGTTCCGTTGAAGTGGAACCACATCTCCAGCGCGGGGGGCTGAGCGCCCAAGCACAGGCATCCTGGGCAGCCCTGCACCCCCCTCACCGGGCAGGCAGGAGCCAGGCTGGGCGCGGCCGCCAAGCAGGAAACCTTGCTGAGAAGCGGGCTGCGTCGCGTGAGGACACTGGGTTCCATCTGTGCTGCAGGGTCTTGTGCGTGCACTGGGGGGTGGGCTCCAGCCAGGCTGCGGGAGCGGAGTCAAAGCAAGAAGTCTGAAGTTTCTTTTTTTAAATATTTATTGCACAGAAGAACTAGGATCTAGGCCAGAGGTGCAGGGGTGAGAGGACTCACCAGAGACAGCGTGGGGAGCAGAACAGGTGGATCCACTGAAATCCACTGCTGAGGGGAGCGGCGGGGAGACAGGAGAGGTCTGCTGCGCCCTGTGGGTTGCTCCCTGGCTGGGGATTGAACTCCTGCTGCAGAGGCTGCTGACACTAACCCTTGCACCACCAGGGAGACCCCCAACTTTGCGAAATAATCGATGTTCCTTTATATATATATTTTTAGAGGAAGAATCAATGGGGCTGACAGTTCCCAGACTAAATGTCCCCCTTACATTTCTAGTCCTGGGCGAGAAAGCGTGACGTGGGCAAGGAGGCTGGTGGCGTAGAGACTGCGGCCACTACCAAGGCACATTTCAGCTTCACAGATATTTTCTTTCATCATTTTTAGTAATGATTAGAGATTTTTTTCTTCACACAGGGTTACCTCGAGACACAGTTCCTCGCCAAACTCCCGTCTCTGTCCTGACAGGTTTGCCGTGATGGCTCCCGCCTGCCTCTCCCACTTGGCATTTTAGCTCCGCCTTGGTGTCCTGGGCTCCAACTACCAGGCTGCTGCCCCTCCCTGCACTTCCCCGACCCCTGACCCTTCGATCATTCGGAGCCCCCATAAGTGTCCGCCCCTCCGCGAAGCCGCCCGCACCTCTCAGTCCAGAAGACCCCGTTCGCTGTGCCCCCCGGTTCTCTTAAAATCACCCCACGCTGCTCTCTCCGTAGTACTTACTGCCTGGGCCGTTTCTTACCTCTCTGGTTTCCACTTCCCTTGCTGCCCCCCGTGGAGACACATGTCTCCTGAGAGTGGGGTCAGGTCCGTGCCGGGATGGCCGGCTCTCCCGGGCTGCTGCTTGCAGGCCTGGCCCCGCGGCGGCCAGCGGCGCTGGGGGTGTTCAGCGCAGGAAGGTCTGGTCTGATGTGTCCTTCAGAAGAAATTCTTTCTGCAGACGGAGCTGGCGGGAAGCGTGAAGGAAGGGGCAGAGACGCGGTCAGGGGGCGACTGCGTGTTTCTCTGGCACGAGGCTCTGCAGCGGGCCGGGGCCTGGGGAGGCACAGAGAAGAATTCGAGGCACACTTAGTAGTAACATCTGGAGAATTTCACAGATTTCGTGTGAGGAAAAGCTTAAGATCCCCGCAGTGCGTGGTCTTGCATGTCTCCTTGTGGGTGCTACCGAGAGGCAACGAGAGGAAAAGAAGAAAATCCCAGTTGCACAGGGAGTGGCGAGACGCAGAGCCGGGCGGGGCGGGGGAAGCTGCCCTCAGAAGCCCTCATCGTGCTCGGAACACAGGCCGATCCTTGCAAGATGTACAAAGACAGTATTTTTGAAAACACACTCTTTGTTTTAGAAAACGATAGATTTTACTTGTAGAATTTTAATTCACGAGGATTTGGGTGCTGGGGTGTTTTCCGCAGGACCAGTGCGTTGATGTTGCGATCTCTGGCAGCTGGCGTGGTGAATCGAACAGCTTCTTCCATTGTAGAAGCAGTTAGCAGGGCCTTGCGTGAAATTAAAAAGACCAGCCTTCTAAATGGTCCTGGTGAGGCTTCAGGGCTACTTTTTGGCGCCGCGAAATAAGGCTCGGGCTGTTAGAGCTGCTGTAATGAGCCCTTCCTGGCATTTTTGCTCTATTTTATTACTGCCCTCAGGCAGCCTCCGAGCTTCATGAATTTTCAGCTCCGCAGAGCAGATATTGAGGGGAGGAAGACCTTGTCTTTTCTTAGTCGTGTTTAGTACTTCCCTCATGCTTTCAACTTGATTTAAGCTCAGGCAGCCCCCGAGCGCCGCAGCATTGCACGCCGCGCCCATCTTCAGGTCTTCTGGTCTCGCACGCTCACGGTGCTTTCTCGTGGGGACTGTGGACATTTCCCTGTGCCGCACGTTCTTGGGGTGCACACGGGACGCAGGCTGGCTTCTCGCCCCTGTGAGATGGTCCCTGCACCCCCGCGTGGGACTCGTGCCGTGTGGCTTGTCCCAAGAAGCAGGCCCTGTTTCAAGACAGGGGCCTCGTGGGTGATTTGCAAAGAAAACAAAACATAAAAAAAGAAACTGAATGCAGTTCTTTAATATCCTGAGGTTTTTTTCTTTTTTTCTAAATCCGAAGCATCTTCACCAGGACAAAAAAAAAAGCTTTTAAATCCTGGCCTCTTTGGAGTCAGCAGACCGCCGGGTCTTTCCTGTTTTATCCGCTGTAGATTCAGCTGTCACTCGCTCGCCCGCGTCCCTCCAGCGAGACCTCGTCACCCAGCGGCCTCTGCCTGGAGCGCGACCTTCTGGGACAGTCTTTGACGTGTCCCCTCGAGTCTCCCCTCCTCCTGCCTGGGCTCTGGAGCAGTGCTTGGCAAGCTGAAGCCCCAGGCCAGGCCCGCTTCTCCCTGATTTGCAAGCCCTGGAAGTAAGAGCCCCTTTGGCATGTTCTGTGGTTGGAAGGAATTTTTAAAAAAGAAGAGAGTTTCGTGACCCATGAAGATCACACGCAAGGCCAGTTTCGGTGTCTGCATGTGAAGCTGTGACGGTCGGCGGCCCAGAGCTTGGCTCCGAGCAGCAGGAAGGGTGTTCTGTTCTCGGCAGGATGGTGAAGCACGCTGCGGGCGAGATCTTGTGTGTGTGTGGGGGGCACCGAGGCTGCTTAGGCTGGTTGCGACGACGCATTTTGTTTGCAGAACCACAGGTGGGTGCCGCCGGGCTCGGGCGGGGAGGCCGTGGCGTTGATAGTGTCAGATGCCGAGCCGGCTGGGGCTGACCCCTGCGCCGGAGAGCCGGGAGCGAGGACGCTCGCTCGGGTCTGCTGTGGCCACACGAAGCGTCACCCTGGGCTCCAGCGCCCGCTGCTGTCCAGGGCTGGGGACTCGCTGCTGCTGCTGTCACTGTCCACACACGAGGGGCTGAGACTGGCCTTGACTGTCCCCCTGAGGCCACGAGGACACCGGGACAAGGAGACTCAAAGCAACGATGATCAATAAAAGTTGTTTTCTTTCTGCCCTTAAGTGAGCTGATAACGTCTCAAGAGGTCAGGCTCTGCGGAGCGGCTGAGTGATTCCACGCGCTCGGTTTTGAGCCAGGGGTGCACGTGTTAGCTTCGACTGCCAGCCCCACCCCTTCCAGCTGACTGGGTCCTGCTGCCAAACATTTGCTAAGAAGCTGTTTCCCTTCAGAAAACAATCCGGGCTAGGATTCAATCTAGCAATGGCAAATGTGTATCTTCGTTACAATATTTTGGTTTTATCTGAAATTTTATTCTGATTGCTTTTCAGTGGTGGTGGCTTATTTTGATAGAGACTTTTTCAAAGGAATTTGCAAATCAATGTTTTCTCTTAGGCAGAATCTCACCTGGCTATTTAGAGGATGAATCTGATAAAATCTTCTCATGCGACACACACACACGCACACGCACTCACACATGCACACCTGAACACGTGTATCTCTTTAATTCAGTACTTCCCCTCTGACATTCAACATCATCCTTGTAACTCCCGGTGATTGATCACCTGTGCCTGTCAGGCATGGATTTGAAAGCTGGAGAATTAAATGCAAAGTTTCAGAAAATGACTTTTTCCTCCAGTACCACGCAGGTCATAAGGTGCTTGCTCTTATTTTCTCTCCCTTTGAAACAGCAATAAAATGTTCATTTCCGCGTGCTTACACGAACTTATAATGCACATGAATAAAAACCCATATTTAGATGGGGAATTGACATAGTCCTAGAGAGAGTAATTCTTATTTTTTCATGGGCTATTATAGGCCAAATTTCCATGAGATGGCATTAAATAAAAACGGTAAGGAAAGAAGATCTTAAGTCATTATGACGGTCTCTCGGGACCACTATGACTTACTCTGGTCACTGAAGTGAACCAAAGTCCACTGGTTCCCTGGTCCCTTCCGTTTGCTGTGGTGACGAGGAAGGTAAAAGCCGCCGGGATGTTCCCGTCGCGGGGCACGAAGGCTGGAGAAACGAGCCCATCGCCCCACTATTTCTCGGGAGGCTGCGCGCAGGCCCCGCGTGCGTCGGGCACCTTGCTTCCCCGGTGACGGGTGGGATATTGCAGATGGAGGTGATTTTATTGTCGGCGCGTGTTATTTTGCCGTTTTACCAAGTTTTATTAGATTCACTTGGTGATACGTGACTCAGGGCAAGAGCTAAGTCACATTTTAGCAGAAAGGAAACGATGACTGTCTGGTGATGAGCTGACAGACCAGCCAGCCCCCGCGGCTCCCGCCAGCCACGGCCTGCGTGGGGTTGCTCCAGAAATGGGCGGGCGCCCCAGACACACGGGGCTGCTACAGCAGGTGCAGAGAAAGACGACTTCTGGCTCCCAAAACCTTACTGACTGTTTGAAAAAATTGCATCGCTATTCTGTAGCCTCTTTTCTAGAGTTGGAAGTGGACTGATCAGACACGGACTGCTTCTTATCGAAATTTTAATTGTCAAGCTGAGGACACCAGACGGCTCTGTTCCTGACACGATGAGGGGAATACTGTAAAGGCGGAGTAATGGACACGTCCCCTGAGGATGGGAATAAAGCCAGAACGTCTAGCAATACTTCTCTTCAGAATTTTAGGATTCAGAGTAGTGCAGTTAGGCAAGAAAATAACGTTCAAGTTTCAAGGCTTGAAAAGGAAGACGTAAAATGCCCTGCTCACAAACACAAACTTTTAACTAATGAATGTAGCAATTTTCCTGCACACAGAATCAATATCCCAAAGTTAATTGTGTTTCTACATACCAGCACAATTAGAAAATGAAATAATTGAAACTACCACTCGTGATTATACCAAGATATATCAAATACTTGACTCTAATTGAAGAGAAGGACCTCAAGACTGGAAACAGCGAAGTATTACTGATAAGAATTCAAGAAAACTAAATAAACCATCTTCAAGAATCGAAAGAATCAATTTTGTAAAGATGTTTAATGCATCCAGCTGATGTACAGCTCAGTGCACTCCCAGTAGATTTTTAAATTGACAAGACAATTGTAAAATAGATGGAAATGCAGAAGGATGCAAACAGCCAAGGCAGCTTAGGGGAAGAAAAAAGTGGCGAGACTCGCTTTGCCTTTGTTATGAAGCTACACACTCATCACAAAGCCGCGTGGCCCTGCACACGCGTTGTTGGGATGGGCCAGTCACTGTGCTGCGGAGCTGCAAGGGAGGAGCACGTGTACAGTCGCGCCTGGTTTGCCACAGAAGTGGGTCTCTCCAGTGAGCGGTGGTGGAGCCATAGCTGCCCTATTGTATGTGGAAAAGACGCATCTTTATTTCGACTTCATACCATTGTCAGAGGTCACTTCGTGGGAGAGTGTCACCCCAAAAATAAAAAGTGGAAACAGGAAGTTTTGCTGCTCCTGAAGGCCAAGAGAGCCACCTTGTGACAGGAAAGGCAGCCACAGAGAACACGCTGGAAAGCTGAAATGCAGTCAGAGCGCCTGTTCACCCGTGGGGCCGAAGAGACCACTGACTTGTAACTCAGCTCTAGAATATTGAAGAAAACGTCCACGAATCTGTGCGAAAAGGACGAGACAGCCCGTGGGAAGACGGTCAGGGCCAAGACAAGGACCGGACGTTCACGTGGTGCAGGATACGGCGCGGCCACGTGAAATACCCACGAGAGCATCAATGAGGGACGTGAGGCTTCTGCCGCGGGGGCCAAAGGGGGCCAGGGTTGCAGGTGGGGAAGATGAGTAACACTTCGCTGAAAAAGAATCACGGATGGAGGGAGGCATTTCCTCACCAAGGGCTGATACTTGAAAGACTAACGAGAGCGAACGGTTGTTAAGACCCGAAGATCCTGTTTAATCTCGTGTTAAGGCTCCGATGATGTACCAGCCCCCGGGCGAGTTTCTCCTTCCCCTGCAGGGGGTTCTGCAAGCCCGACCCGAAGGTGCGAGCAGGACAGAGAGGCTTTCCCGAGCGGAGAAATCCAAGTCAGACGGAGGCTCAGAGGCAGTGCAGGGTCACCTGCCCCCCCGCGCCCCCCCAGAGCTCACACCCGCTGGGACGAGCTGCTCTCGCACAGGTTCACGGAGCCACACGCTTTGATGCAGCGTCTCTCGGAAACCCCAGGCTTCTTTTATTACGGAAAGTACTAAGTTAAAGCTGTGGCTGTCTCTAACCTCCCTGTCGTCAGAGCGAGGAGCCTGGAAGAGGTTTCCTAAGTGGGGACCTGGCAACCCCTGCTTCTTCCATCCTGGGCCGCCTTTGTCCTCAGCCGCATCTGGGGCACAGCTGGGCCTCCCCCCGCCCCTTCCTCGCTTCCCCACGTCACCTGGGTGCTGCGTAAAGGGCAGGTGAAAATGCATCATCTGATATCATCAGACTCCATTATTGATTCTCTCAGAAAATCTTATTTTGCGGAGTATTATGGGTTTTAAAAAAATGTGCGACATGATTGATATTGACGCTTTTGGGGCTGTCACTCCCCTCGGGTTCTTCCATTTTTGAGTAACCCGTGAAGTGTAGCCACAGGAAAACTGCATCACGAGCTGTGCTATAGGGTCACGTGCCTCAGCTGTGCGTCTCACACACGAGGACGCGGACGAACAGACGACACAAAAGCACCCACTGAGGTTCTGCTTGTGACTCAGTGGCTGGCGGGACCGGCAGAGGCAGCTTCCCGCAGGAAGATCATTTCTTGCTGTCGAGACAACATCATCCTGCACGTCGTACCTGAGAGGGCCGGCTCTGGCGGCCGGGGGTCGGTGCTGACGATGTGGGTACAAACACTCCAATGAAGAAGAAACACTCCCACCCCCCGGGTGCTCCTGGTTCCCGTGGGCCACCCCTTCTTAGTTCTGTCCCTGTGGATTCGTTTTCCTGCTCTTGAGCTTTATCAACTAAACCATCCAGTTGGCGCCGCATCTTTGCTGTGTTCGGGTTCTGATCACTATCATGGACGTGAGAGTCCTGCCTATTGCCCAGCTCCTCAGGGTTTCCATCGATACCTGTGTGCGCACCTGTGCTCCTGTTGTTGAACATTTTAGGTGTTTCCAGTTGTTGATAACATGGGCCATGTGTGCCTTGTGCATGGGACAGAGCGAAAAGGTCCTCGCGGCGCAGCTGAGGCGGTCGGCTTGGCCCTAAAGAGGGAGATCAAATGTCCACAGGTCTGATGTGGTCGGATTCCCTTGGGCTCTGCGCTCCAGCGATGCCTGCGCACTGAATTATTCAGCGAGTGGTCAGCATTGGTGGAGGGCCACGGGCTATGCTAGGCCCAGGGCCCGGGACAGCGATTAATCAGGTCAGTGTCCCTCCCCTCCTGGGGTGCGTCGTCTGGTGGGAGAGACAATGAGGGAGTGACATGATAACGTAGTTAAGAGAGAGGCCAGAGGCTGCTTGAAGGACACCTGGGGGAATCTGGGGCTGGGAGCAGAGTGCGTAGCCTCGGAAAACCTCTCCAAGAAGGTGCCGCTGGTGGGGGCAGGAAGGGGCACTTGCCAGCAATGGTGGGATGGGGTTGGTGAGGGGGTGGACAGGTGCTGGCCACCTGCAGGCCAGGACGAGCTTGGAGCAAGGGACAGGGGGTGTTTCAACGGTGGGAGCACCTGTGAGCTCTGAGGTAGGGGGATTTTTGTCTTTGCCTCAGCGGTGCCAGGAGACTGTGAAAGGTGGCTGGGCGTGGAGTGGCTTACGTGAAAGATGCCTCTAGACGGGACGGGGTGTGAGGAGCCTGTGCAGAGCTCTCCGGGAGCAAGGCAGGTGTGTGGCTGATGAACAGTGGCCGGATCCAAATATTTTGGGGATTGGAACAAGGGATTGGCATAAGTTGAACAGGGTGTTGGGTGGCAGAACTGGGGGCCGCACAGCTGAGGTGCAGTTTCGACCACGCCCTGGAGGGCGGGGCGCGCAGTGAGGCAGGGTCTGAAGAAAAGGAAGAAAACAAGCTCACTCTTTGGCTCATTGGGTTTGTCTCACGGACAGAACCTTCGAGAGGAGTAGAGTAGGTAGAAGCTCATCTGTCAGACAGAGGCGGACCAGATGACTAGTGCTCAGAAAGCAGTTGCTCAGAATTCAGGTGAGAATTTGGACTGGAAAACCCCCCCCCCCACACGCTTGAGATTTGTTTGCTTATAAATAAATTATGGAAAACCGAGCTCGGACTGGTCTCTGAGCAAGGACTCACCCTGCTCCGGAGGAGCCCCTAAGAGCTGCTCCCCAGGAAAGTGCGAGCAGGCACTCGGGGCTGCTGGTCCTCCCTGCTCAGGAAACCACGTGCTGGTGGAGGCACACATGCACACGCCCGCGCACACGCACATTCGTGTGTAGATGTAATGGAGGAAACAGGGTTTACAACCCTGTGGGGCTCAGAGGCACAGGGTCACCTTCAGAGGCTTCTTATCCCACCACCCCCACCACCACGGCCGTGGTCCCCCACCTCAGTCCACTGCTCTTAGGGGTTCACGTGATCACCCCAACATTGTCCAGAGCCCTCCACCAGCACTTTCTATGACGGACTCACTCTCCTTTGAGCGGAAAGACGTGGGAAGAGCACACAGACCCTTCGCACACGTGCTCACACTCACGCGGTTTCCTCGCTGAGTACAAAGCACGGCCACGTCGGCGGTGACCGCTCGACTCTGCTGAAAGGTGGAGGGACTGTCCGGCGTCCCTGGGACTCAGCTTCCATGGCATTGGCCGTCTCTGATGTGAAGGGGCCAGCAGGGCACTTTTCCCGTCTCGTGGCTGTAGATGCTTGTCTGACAAGTCCTCCTGTTCTATAAATAATTTTGTATGCATTGCTTCTAAATCGGGTCTATAGTCCCTCCCGTGAGTCCTTAATTAGCATCACTGCTCCATTATAATTTAAATTTAACATTTTATTTCTTTGCACAAATTCTATTTTTGCAGCATTCTGAAATGCACTCTTCGAAAGAACATTCACCGAGTCCAGATGGCACCAATAATTATTTATGATCGTTAGCTTGCACCATTATCCATCATCCAGTCTGTGAGGTGATAAATCTTGTTTGGCGTTCAGAGCTGTGTCGCAACTCAGTGAAAAGAAAATGCCGTGTGGCAAGTTGAGGGGTCGGAGCACGTGCTGGAGGTCCAGCTCTGCAGCTCTGACCAGGAGCCTGGTTTTCTGTGCGGCCCCGGTGTTGTGCTCTCAGCGTGGCTGCCTCCGGGGCTCGGCCGTCCTGGTCCCCTCCAGGGCACTGATACCTCAGTCAAGTTCCTAGGAACCCATCCCCGAGGAGTTTAAGTTCTCCCCACGGTGGGGAGGCATCTGCAGAGGTGCCTGCGTCAATTCAGTAAGGGACGCCCCTTGGCACCTTTTTGTTCCAAGGAGATGAGATGAGCAGCTCTTTCAGCTGGTGGGGGGTCTCGCCCCAGGTTGTGATCTGCAGAGCCAGGAAACACCTTTTTTTTTTTTTTTTACAATTTTTGACCCTGGGGCCAAATGCGCCGTAGATGCTCAGCACAGGCCCAGTACCCCGGCCTGGGATGATCTCCAGCCCGGCGTGTCCGCTGGAAGCGCCTGCTCCTCCCTCCCGCGTGGTGCTGCCCGTGACAGAGCTCTCCCGGAGCGCCTCGCGGCTCACTGGCTCACTTTCACTTACCTCCATCGTTCATGGTCTCACCCAGGACAAGGCCCGTGCTTTCCGCAGACATCTCGGGGTCTGCAGCACCAAACAGCAAATTGCACATGTACGCAGCCAGCAAGCAGCTTTTGCATGAGTTGCCATGAAGGGTTCCGAGCGCCGCTGCCTGGGGGTTGCCCGCGTGGGTTCCTGGACACAACTCTGTGCTCTTAGGGCCTCATTTTGGGGACATTCCCAGGAGTGGATTCCCGGGGTTAAGGGCTGGCCAACAGCCAAGTCTGGGCCCGCAGCAGGAGCTCAGGACATAGTCAGTGAGGCTGGTCCTTTGAAGAGATCAGTAAAATGGACAAATCTGGGTCCACTCTCTCCCAGTTCTTCTTGCCTTTCGTTTTTTAATTAAAAATCAATCACATTTGACATCTTTAGTCTCTAATCTCTCTTTTATCTGTGGCCTCGCCTTCCGTGGCCAGACCTCCGTCTCTGCCACAAGGGTCTCTGTGTGATGGCAGAACCGACGGATCTCAGTGTTAACTTCATGGGGTTCAAGTGCATGTTCTATACGCGTGTACCCCAGCAATACGTGCTTTCATGATTGATGGGACGTTTTCGTTCCCCTACAGCTTTGCTTCGCATTGAAAAAACTTGTGATCATCTCAAAAATAACTTTAGTTTTTGAGTTGAAGTGGAATCCTGGAGGTGGGCAAAGCTTTGTGATTAAGATTCATGCGTATTAATCCATCATTTTGATCATTTTGATTCATGAAATAGGAAATTTATTTTAAACTTAAATGTTCACGTACATCGCAGAACTAAGAGTAATTATGCAATATTTATATATAAAATGAGTAAAATTCAATGATGCTGGGACTTTTTACTTATTTTCACTCAGAAATATAAATTCCTTCTTTATTAAAATTGAATGTCCATGTCAAATCACACCTTGTTCTGGTGGTACCAAAACTCTTCTATTGAAAGCAAAATACAGTACGATATGGAAACATTTTGAAATAGGAGGCAAAAAGAGAGTTTCTGAAGAGAAGCCCGCGGGAGACTGGTCTGTACTCATTCAAGTGATCAAACGTCTAAGAGCGCGAACATGTCAAGTGTTGATAAGGGTCCCACGGCGTCCACACGGACTCTGTGCCTGTCCTGAGCACCCCGAGACCTGCCCTGCTGCACCCCTTTCCTTGGAGATTTCCCTGCCCCCTCCCCAATTACTTCCTCACAACCAGCCCTCTCCGTCTTCTCTTTGGCCAGGAGCTCCCTGTTGTGTTTTGCTCCTCTCCTCTGTCACAGACACCCTGTGGTGCATGTGTGTGTGTGTGTGTGTGTGTGTGTGTGCGTGCGCTGTTTGTGGGGTTTGCTCCTGCTGGGGCGGGGCTTGGTCCCCTTCCCCTTGCTCTCTCCTAACTCCAGCCTCCCCTTCAGGCTTCCCATCTCCGAGGCCGTCCCATGGCCAGGCCCGAGCTCAGGGAGTTCTGCTCCTCTCCACCCGGAGGGAACGTGTTCGTAATTCTGTGCAGATCAGTTCATGTGACAAGACTGTTGTCCACGTGGTGCTGGGGGCTGAGGGGAGCCCAGATCTACTACTCCCAGCGGCGGGATCTTGAGCAAAGGGCCTCATCTCGCTTTGCCTCTGCTTCTCTGCACATGAGATAATAGTTGGTGTTGCTTCCAGCATTACATATGCCACACACCCCCCAGCTGCAGAAGTGGAGGTCACCATTTGACCCTGCTTTGCACTAAGCAATTCCAGGAGCATCATTCGTGTAGATGGGAGTATAAGCGGCTCCCCTAGAATTTTGCAGGTGCCACCTGAGCGGATGTGCCACTTTGAACGGGACCCGGCACAGAAAAAGGAGCTCTAAGTCTCGAAGCATTCACTATTTTTGCGACACCTTGTTCCATCACAATCAACCCCCCCCAACTATGTCCTTAGTGTCCTCAGATTATTTATTGATTTCTCTCTCCATAGCCGCTTTCCATCACCCCCTGGACATCTTATTTGCTCTTTCTCTTCTCTTACATTTAGCTGTTAACACTGTCAGTAGTTCACCGATCTCCCACTATATCCCTAGGAAATTATAAACCACTAAATGATATCAGTTTTCTCCAGAATGATTTCTTCAATCAAATTCCCAGTACTAATATTAAGTGCTACATGATGAAATTATTCTAATTATGTCCATATAAGTGGGGAGTTTAATAGATATCAAGTCTTAGTGAAAAGCTACAAAAATTAAGACAGCAGAATATACTCACAATGAGAAGGGAGAAAGACCTTCTGAGAATTAAATGTAGAATTCCGCATGGACTCTGTATTTATCACAAAGGTTGGAATGTAGAACAGTGTGAAATGGACAATATTTTCAATAAAATTTCTGGGATAATGGATATCTATCTGGAAGAAAATGAAACTCGATTTCTATCTCCCACTATGTACAAAAATCAATTCCAATTGTTGAAGGCAAAACAACAAAGCCTTTAGATGGATGAAGACTATCTCTATGACCTTGTGGTTGGAATATTTTCAACAGAATGTGTAAAACACTAACCATAAAGGAGAAGATGGATAAATGATAAGATTGATAAATTTGACTGTAGGGACACTGAGAACTTGTGCTCACCAAATGTCATCCCTGTGTGCATGGAAAGGGAAATCACCTGGAAGGGGAATGTACTTCCACAACTTCCACAGCTGGCCAAGGGCTCTTATCCAGAATCCTCCCAACCAGTGAGGGGAGACTGATCTGTTGGTAAAGAAGGTGTGTAAAAGAATGAACAAATTCACAAAGAGGATTTCCAAGTAGCCAAATTAGATTTGTTCAGCCTAAGAAATTACTAAGGAAATGCAAATTAAAATTACAATAGGATACCAGTACACACTGACCAGAATGGCTAGGATGAAAATGGCTCAATAATAATGTTGACAGAGAGTGACCAGTAGGAATTATCACAGGCAGTTCTGTTTTATGGTACATGACTACAAGTGCTTTGGAAAATGATGTGATGTTATCTTCTAGAATTGAACATAAGCCTATTTTTAACCCAGAGAATTCTCTTCTAAGTATATATGTGAGAAATACTTGAATGTGTGCATTAAAAACATGCGTAAGAATAGATAGATTGGTCATAATAACCCTATATGTCCTTGGACAGTAAAATTATTATACCAACTGGTGTTTTCATACATGGGAATACTATACAGCAGTGAAAACAATAAACTACAGTCATACACACAATAGACATTACATTTCTAGAAGAATTAGAAGGAAAAAACAGGTATGATAATCCTGTAAAATACTAATGCATAGCTTTACAGACACACATCACCAGGTATGACTAGAAAGAAAGAAAAGATCAATCAACATAAATTCAAAATAGCAATTTTTTGAGGAGAGTGAGACTTCTGGGTGCACGGGGAGAACCAAGCTTAGGGCTTTGGTGATGCTGCTGATGAAGATTTTTTGACCTGGGTGGTGGTTTCATGTTGGTAAACTGATAAATTCATTAGTGTGACCACTCATATCATATGTATTTTCTTTATTTCACAGCAAAATGTTTTTGATTTGTTTATGAAAACATTCCAAAAACGAACTAAGCGTCAAGGATGCAGTTCTAGTGCTGTCGCTCTTCCGTTGCCTCTTCTGAGGAAGAGAAGTGATCTATCAAGAATTTTATGCTACTGAGGGCGAAAACCCAGTTGGGAATTGTATTAATAGAGGCTGAAATATTACCATGTCAGAACACTGCTGATTTGTGGAGCTAATAGAAGGTCTGTTTGCTTTGGAAACTGTACCTGAGACACGCGTGTGCTTGTTCAGCACATGTAACAGGGGGTCAGTCTGGAGTCCCGAGGGGATGGGGAGGTATGACCTGTATCCCCATGGAACCCTGTTGCTGTGGCGCGTCCCCCACTGGCAGCGCGTCTGACTTCTGGATTTTACATTGCCTGGTTTTGACTGTGTGACCCTAGAATGCCATTTGCTGGATTTTTCTGTCTTAATCTGCTGTGTTTAGAAATTCCACTAATTCGGGGCCTCCCCGGTGGCGCAGCGGTTGAGCACCGCACTGTGGAGCAGCCGGCAGCCTGTGCAGCGCCGGTTCGATCCCCGGCCACCGGAGGAGGGTCCCGCATGGCGCGCAGACCTCTCCGGCCGCCCGCTGCTCCCCTCAGCAGTGTCCTTCGGTCCTTCTGCCTGCTCTGCTCCCCGCTCTGGCTCTGGTGAATTCTTTCGCCCTCCCGCGCTTCTGACTGTACCCAGTGCTTGGATAAATAAATAAATAAATCTTAAAAAAAAAAGAAATTCCACTAATTCGGAAGGTGGCATGAGAGACGGCTGCAGCTGCACGTCATCACAATGTCTTTAGCTCACCCACAAGGGTAAGTTTGTATTTTTAAAATGAATATGAAGGAAAATGTGACTTTTGAAGGTCGTGAAGTCCTGTGTTTGTTAACTGCAGACTTGCTCTACTCAGGTGGTTTAGCCATTTTGAGTGAAGGCTTTTTCCTGACTTGGTGGTTTTGAAAAAACGTCTTCACTTCACACTTTGAAAAAAGACATTTATTTTTTTAGATTAAAAAAATTGCCAAGACAGTTGCGAGAGTTCCCATAAATCTTATCCCCAGTTTCCCTGACTATTAGCATCTCTTAGCAGTGTGGTCATTGGCTACATGTCACGAAAGGTCAGTTTTTCTCGGCTTCCGCCTGGTGTCTGCTCTGTCCAGGGCCCCAGGGGTAGCACCAAACTGCGGTTCGTGCCACGTCTCCCTTGGCTTCCCCTATTGTGCAAGTTTCTCCAACTTGTTCTTTGTGACCTTGACAGTGTTGAGGCGCGTCGGCCAGCGAGTTCCCCAGCCAGCCCGCCAAAGAGGTTTGTCTGCTGATTTCTCCTGAGACCGAGGGCCGGGCTGGGGGAGAAAGATCAGAGTTAAGAAGCGCTTTCTCCTGGCCTCCAGCAAAGCGACGGGCTTACCAGCGTGGCTCACGGCTCGGCGCTGCCGGGGTGGTGGTCAGATCGCCCCTCTCCACGGCCGCTGCCTCTCGCCCCACTCTGGAAAGGGGTCACGGAAACCAGCCAGATGAAGGAACGGAGCGTGAGATGCTGCCCGCGTGAGCCTGGCGTGTCAGCGAGCGCTTTGGCCTCCTGCTGCCCGGGAATGTCTCTCCCTCCGCATTCGTGGCTGCTCCTGTGGACTCATTCAGATCTTAAGTGAGGCCCCGTCTGCCCCACAGTGGTCATTGCTCTGTGGTGTAACCCACCCCCACCTCACGTTCCTCTTCCCGCATCACCTGCTCCCAGTCACCTCCTTGGCCGGAGCTGTGCTCTCCTGCCCCACAGCCTTGTTGTCTTGCAGGCAAACCTGCGCCACCAGGCGTCTTTCCTGCCTTCTCCACCTGGAAAAATGTCGTTCACTTGCTTTTCAAGATGTAACTCGAGCACGACTCCTTCCAGGAAGCTTTCTGCCACGTCCCGCGCGCGGCCCCGGGTGGCTCTTCTCTGGACACTCTCTCCACACCCCGTCGCCTTTGACGTGGCGCTTATGCTGCCCATCGCAGCCGTGGGCGCGCTGTTCTGCATCCCCGTGGGGTCTCGTTCTTGCAGGAGCTGGCGTCACTTTGCCAAATAGCTCCGTGCCTGGAGCGTGTCTGACAGTCAGCGTCTCTGCTAACTTTGCACGAAGAGAAAACTCTCCAGAGCAGAGGGAAGCCGTGGCCTGCCCTGACACCCCCAGTCCACCTTGGCTGCACCCGCACGTGGTCACTGATTCACCCAGGCCCTGCCGCAGCAGAGGGCACAGGGTCCTTGCTAGCAGTCTTCAAAGTCTGCTTCTAGACTCTTCCACATGCAGATGTTGAAAGCTGTGTTTCTCCACCCCCTGGTCTCTGGGGTCTGCGTCAGGGACTCTGCCTGCCGGCCCGGCCCAGGGGGAGCATCCTGGGCAGCGCTGCCCAGAGGCACCGGCTCCTCTGCAGTCACTGTGGGCCTCAGGCTGGGCTGTTGGTCCCCGACTGGTGGAAGCCTCAGGCCGGCAACGAGCTGCTCCGTGAGTCTTCCAGATTGTGCTAATTAGATGACAGCTCATTTTTTAGTGATTCTGGCTTCTGCTTACAAAGGAATAAATTGTCCTCCGCTGTCTCTCTGTGGTTTGGCACGAGTCACGGTACAGCGAGTAAACGGCGTCGGCAATGCCGCGGGGGTGGCTGCCGGGACGCCCCGTGTCTGGAAGAGGGAGGAGACCAGGGGGCACCGCCGGCCCGTGCAGGTGCTTCTGGGGCGTGTTTGTCTCAATCACGTTCCCTGCTGGCCGCGGCGTGACTGTCCGTGCCGCGTGTGCTGTGGGCAGCGGGCACCCCCGGGCGCTAATTAGAAGCCCGAACTGGGTCACCTGCGCTGCCCAGCCTGTCTTCTCATCAGCTCCGTGGACAGATGGCGCGGGAGCACATTTAGAATCTCAAGTCAAGCTCAAGGGCTGTTGTGATTTGCTGTGTTTGGTCTTGAGAAGCGCATTTCCCAGGACGGCTGGGGAGAAACTGCCTTTCTGCTGAGCTGAGAGTCATAGGCCATTAAGAGGGCGCCGCAGGCCCCAGGCAGAGGCGGAAACATCAGCTTGTTCTTGTGCTGGAATAACTTTTCCATCAGATTTCTGATTGCCAGGAGCCAGCTGGGATACAATATTTTTTTAATTGGGTTTGTAGCTACAAAACAGGATGGGATTCTGGTGTCGGCGCCGCCTGGCTGCGGGATTTAGGACACTCTCTCGACCTTGTTTTTTGTCACCCACGGAGAAGTCTTTGGGCACGTTTTCCTAGTTGCTGCTGCCTGAGATGCTGGTGATAGCGGAGACGCCGTGTCTGTTCCCTGGCTGCGCTCCACCTGCGCTCGGGCGCGGGAAGAGGAAGCGGAGCCGCACCGTCCTGGCGACGCGGGGTTAAGAGTGACCCAATAGCATTTTGAAGCGAAAAAGAATATCTTAAATTTAAAAGTGTGCAGGTGACAAACCAACTTGCAATGTGCAAGCCCTGGGCTTTCAAGGCAGCACTTTCCGAATTTCCACCAGGCCCTGGGGTGTCTCTGGTGCGTGTTCTGCGCGGTCTGCCAGCCGGCACCCCCGACTCCGTGAGAGAGGCCCTCTCCTCCCCCACGGGGACGCGAGAGTGACGAGGCGGGCGGGCACCTGGTCATGGAAGTGGCCCGTGTGCGGGGAGAGCAGCACTGACCGCGGGCACGTCCCCTGCAGCTGGGACGCCTGGGCCGAGCGCCAGGAGCTCGTGCTAGTGCCAGTCACAGAGCCGGGGGGCGAGATTAAGGTGTCAGCCTTGGGATTTTGTTCTTTTCACTTCTAAGTTCTTGGTTTTGAAGTGACACAAAGCCGATCGCAGGCTGACAGCTGTTGGGGAAGAGACGGGGGTGGGTCTGCGAGCCTGGGTCTGAAGCCAGAAAGCCAGGCCGCAGGGGCTGCAGCCCCGGTCGCTGCACCATCCCCAGGCGCAGGCAGAGGAGTGAGAAACACGACGGCCTCCGCCTCCGTGGTGTCCCCAACGCCGGCCACAAGTGGCGGCAGCCTGACGCGCCGTCAGAGGAGCCTTGGGGGAGCTGACTGATGACTGCAAGAGAAGACCCTTTTGCCAGCAGGGAGTCCACTTTAAGGGGTGCAAGACGCCAGGCCACCGTGGGGGACGGGTAGGAGAGGGAGGTATTTTCAACTTTCTCTCAGCTTCTTTCTGCTTAGTTGCAAGGAAGGCGGGTTCTTTCCGATGACGGGATGAGGTTTTCCAATTAGCGAGACCCAAAAAGTCAGGATAGAGGTAGGGTGGAGTGGAGGCGGCCGGCGTATTGATCGGAATCTAAACAGAAGAGAGGTGAGGAGAAGCTCTGGGCCATCGATTCTGGCTGCCGCTCTAGTAATGATCACGATTCCCTTGTAAAGGAAAGTATTTTGTTCTTAGGTTCCCAGTGATTTCAAATATTTTCAATTTTACCCCTTTAATGTTCCATTAACACGTTGCTAGATCATTGTGCTTGTGATTTTCTCCACCTTAGAACCCCCCGGTTTAATCTAGTTTAGTCAATAACAGAGTTCGGAGGCGACATTGATGTTTTACTAGGGAAGGTCGCGGCGGGTAGGGTTTCCCAGTAGGATTTTCCTGTTTTCTAGGAAAACACACTCTCAGTGCTTCTCCAGGAACCACGAGGATGGTTGTATGGTTTTTGTTGAAGAGTTATTTATTTATGCACACAAGAGCTGGGGTACAGCCCAGAGGGGCAGGGCGGTGAGAGGACTCCCCGGAGACAGAGTGGGGTCAGAACAGGTGGATCCCCTGAAACCCACTGCTGAGGGAGCAGCGGGGAGACAGGAGAGGTCTGCTGCGCCCTGTGGGCAGCTCCCTGGCTGGGGATCGAACCCGTGCTGCAGAGGCTGTGGACAGCTTCACAGCTGTGCTTAACCCCTTGCGCCACCAGGGAGACACGGTTGTGTTTGTTTTGACTGGACGGGACCCGTCAGCGGGGCAGTGACTAGGCAGCTAAGGCAGGGAGTGTATGTAATGACGGCCTTACCCCCCTCAGTCCTGCCTTTGTCTCCTGACCCGGTCCTGCAGGGATTGCAGCGGCACAGCTGTTTGTCGGGGCAGAAAGGAGACTTAGCGCTTGGACCCTTGAGTCCACTGCGCGGGTGTGTTGCGCCACGGCGAAGAACTGCCGGCTTTTCCTAACAATGACTCTGGCGCCACCCTATAAATCAGTCACACGCCAGCACATCCATGCTGTGGTCATTTTCTAGAAGTGGATTTCAACCTGAAGCCACCATGAGGCTTGTGAACAAATTATAAAATTTTCTGGGCACCCCCCGACAGGTCCCCAGGGAGCAAAGCCACCGGCCCAGACCTCAAGTCTGTGAAGCCGCTAAGTGAAACCTGATGTTGCCCACTGGAGCCCGTCTATTCACACCCACTTCAGAGCCCCATAAAGGAGTTTTTAACGGGGCACCCAGCTTTCACCTCTCTGCAGGGCGTTCTGCACGCAGGAAGCATTAAACCCGCCTCTCTCGAGCCAGTGTCTCTGCAGGGCGGGCCAGGTTCCAGCCAGGAGCACGCCTGTAGGGAATAATCCTGTTCTCGGCACCCCACACCCACTGTTGCTGCCTGTGGAGACTAAATCCGAATCAGGTTTATAGCCCAGCTCTTGAGCAGAGTCTGTTGGGCCGCGTCCTGCGTGCTGTGATCGTCTGAGCTGTGTGTAGCTGTCGTGAGACTTGACTTCCAGGTCACACACTTCATGGCCTGCAACATGCGCCCGGCGGGCGTCATACAGCGAACCCAGTTTCTTAGCTGGAGAAAGGCTGAGACCTGCCGGCCTTTGGGGTCCCCACACTTGCCCTGTGTCTTCTGCCCCGGGGGGGGGGGGGGCTCCTGCTCAAATGGTCCCCCTGACCCCGCAGGTGCCCGACTCCTCCAGGCTGGGCGGGAGCTGGCCCTGGCCCTGCCGTCTCCGCGACCTTTCTTCTTCTCCGCCCGGCGAGACCAACCCTCTGCCCTCACGCGGTGCCCACGGGGTTCCGGCCGCGGTGGCCGCCCAGGCACATCCTGCTTTCTGTTCCGTCCCCGCTGGCCGCCGGCATTCGATCCCCAGGCCTTTCTGTTCTCTCCCGCCTTTTAAAAATGTCCTTCCCGGACCGTGATTGTGTCTTGTTGTCTTTTTTGCTGTGAAAGTGTCCGTGCCCGGCAGCCTCGTCAGGGTGTTTCCTCAATTTCTCATGCTTTGTTGTCCGTGTCACGGCGACTGCGAAGCCGTCCTGTTATTTGTCACATTCTCAACGTTGATGTTCGGCATTTGTCCTATCACTGCCGCAGATACGAGATCATCTTCTATCAGATGCTTGTGGGGAGGCCGGGCAGACTCCAAGAGAGTGAAGAGGATATTTCCGTTATTGCGGAAATGTTCTGCCAATAATCCTATCGAACAGAAAAAGAGGTTTCTCAAGGCCGTGCGTCTCCCCGGTTGTCAAAGCTGCCAGCTCTGTGGCAGGCTTATTTCCATGAATTGCTGTTCTCACGTCTTATTAAATCATTAAATAACTGTTTTACTTTCTCGTTTGAATTTGGGGGCTCTCCTGAGCTGGAGCCTGAACTCTACGCTGTGGCGACTCGTCGGAGTGTGCGATTTTTTCTTTTCTCCTGTGGTCTCTCATGGAGAAGCTACATCTCTGTGCGCTACTAGGATGGTGAGAGTCTGTGTAGACACTGTAAACACGAATGAAACTCAGAGGAAGAACAAAATTAAAGGTTGCCCAGGTAACTCTTCACCTACCAGGTTGCCCAGGTAACTCTGAAGGAGGAAGGGACAGTCCACTCGTGGGGCTGGAGCCCGATGCTGATGACACAGCCCCGAGAGATGCTGGTTTGACGCAGACAGTGAGTGAGGGCTCCGTGGCAGCGGCTGTGCTTTACCCAAACCCCGCCCCGCCCCGGCTTTGCGGGCAACACTTCTTCTCGAGTCCACCAAGGTTTCTTCTACCCCTTAGTCCTTTTGCAAATGTCACCGAGTCAAATTGGAACGCTTTCCCTTGGGGCAGCCAAAATTATCATCCCAGTGTCATCTCATTACCTGGCCCTCTGGATCTTGTTTTTATTTTAGCCACTTCTTTCTTCAGAAGCTACTCTACAATTTTAATTTTTTAAACAAAGATTTATTTATTCATGCATACAAGAACTGGGGTGTAGGCCAGAGGTGGGGGGTGAGAGGACTCAGCAGAGACAGAGTGGGGAGCAGAACAGGTGGATCTACTGAAATACACTGCTGAGGGGAGCAGCAGGAGAGGTCTGCTGCGCCGTGTGGGTAGCTCCCTGGTCAGGCCTTGGTGGGGATGGCCTGAGACTTAACCCCTAGGCCAGCAGGGGGGCCCCTAGAATTTAATTTTTTTTTAAGCATTGAAAGCAGTTTCAATTTCTAGTCACTTGTCTTACAGAGAAAGTCAGTAGAAGCCTGGGCTGGGGCATGGTTAGGAAACGTGTTGGAGACTGTGGCATCAAATCCAGCTTTCCCCAACTCACTTCAATTCTTGGAATCTTCCTCCGCCCACGTGAGGCGTCTTTCCACGCGGTCACATAGGAACGAACACGGGTGACGCGAGGAACTGTCTGCTGGGTTCCTCCTCGGCACAGGAGGCTGGGCGCCGTGGGCGGTCACTCCCCGTGGGGAGGTCCAGCTTCCTCAGGCCCACGCTGGCCTGTGCTCCTGGTGCCGCCAGTGGGCCTCTCCCTTGTCTTGGGGAAGGAATTTTCAATGATGAATAAAGGAACAGACTGGTTTTCCTTGCTGTTTTAGAGCGTGAAAGCAATCACCGAGTGTTTATTATGCTAATTAATGATCTCCTTGTTTATTTTGTGCAATTATTTGCTTTACTTAGTGGGTAGATAATGAATTCCTGTTGACAGAAGGGGGATAAAAGCAGAAATTAAAAAAGATCTAAAACCTTGGCTCAGGATCTGGTAAGTGGTTGGGACGGTCCAAAGCTGTCGTCAGGACGCCACGCGTTGGGTGGACTGGGCTTGTGTTCCTTCTTTCTGACCATCGGTTCTGCTTGGTCAATGACCCAGTTATGTTCCCCAATGTTTGAACTTGCAATGTACCGCGTGCTCTAATAGGCTTCATCTCCCTTGTAAGGTGATATCACAAATACAAATAAATATGTTGGTAGATGTCGGGGCTCTTGAAGAATGATTTATTAGAAGAAGATAAAATCTGGGTGACCAATATGAGGCTATTAGATGTTGACAGAGGCTGAGACACTTGCTATTAGAAGTTTATAAACAAACATTAAGAGTCAGTTTTTAATGCAATGGTATATTTAAATAATCAAGTCATTGGCTTCCTTCTTCCTTGACATTTCATTATCTCGCGAATTACATAGTCAGTCCAGCTAATGCAATGTAAAAGCCTGGTTACTAAACAGCGGATTAAAATTGATGATGAATATTTCAAAGATTTCAGAAACTCAGCCTCTCAGCAGTTCTTCTTATTGATCCCAGCAATTCCTTTTGCAATGTGTCAGCAGACAAGTGCATTTTAGGTAAACTTGATATATTAAAGAGGATGCCGTTCTTTTAAACCAAGGTTTTTATGTGAAAGGCAATCCGTTCAGACGTTCTTCTCTGCTCGCCTTTGTGACTGGCCAACGTGATTATGTCAAAATCAAGGGCTATTGCCCTTAACATTGATACTCGTGTGACTCAGTTACTCACTAGAATCTGATGGACACTTATATTTTGAAATGTGATTACGATTTAAAATTGTTTTCAAGTGGTGAGGTTTTGGAAAATGACATTAATTGGGAGATAGTCATGGATGATCTCAAATGGATAGTCATGGATGATCTCAAATCTCTTTCAGTCAGGAATGTGGTGCCAGGTCAAGAGGGGAAGGAGGTCGTGGTGGTGCCGGCAACTCCCAGGCATTTGCCTTCTCCCTGTTCTAACTAGCCTGAGTGCCACAGGAGGGGATTTTATTCTTTCAGTTGTAATCACTCACTGTATATTTTAAGCAGTTTTTAAAAAGACGTGTAAAGGACATAATTATTAGAGCCAGAATAAAACCCCTACAATTGAAATATTGCTTTCCTGCAGTAATTTCCAGGAAGGAGTTTGCTATATATCTACCTCTTTTTACCATTCCAAGGGGATAATAATATGTCTTACGGTGCTTTCGTGTGGATTAAACATAAGAAAATGGAGAAGTATCCAGTGCATTCTTGTTTGGCATTTCATGGAAGATCTCAAGCACAATGCCACATGCGTTACGCACATGGTCTTTAATCTTCAAGCAGCAACACATGTATAAAGCTTATTGAGACCTGAGTAAATGCCTTCAGTAGCTATAAATGTAATGACACTCTAAATTTGCTGCTACAGGTCTACACATGACCATTGTTTTTATTACGTTTTACAGTCAATGGAACTTAGATAACTCCTCCAAGGTCAGTGTATGTTAATTTGACTCTGTTGTACCACTTCTTATAAGACACATCATTATCTTATGTTAACTCCCAATTGAAAAATAAAACACTGTAGTTAAATTATGACTGACGCCATCCATTTCAAGAAAGAAACCAGTTTTCAGAGATGACAAAATGGGAAAACAAAGGCATCCTTTGACTGATGGCATAATATGAAGTTTGGCCAGTGGGGGAACCAGGATTTAGAAACCAGGCCGTCTCTGTCCAGAGCTTTTGTTCTTATTCCCACCATTAGACTTTCAGGCACAAAATAAGGGCTCAACAGATCACAACCACTCACTAAAATAATGGCCAAGGCAACAGAGAAGCCAATCAGTTTCTCTGGCCAATCTAGGACCAATCGGAGGTGACAGAGTAGCGGCAACTTGGAGTTATTTTAAGGAATCTCTGATTCTCCTCGAGACGAGTGCCATCGGGTGTTTACACACACAGACACCTGGTGCGCAGGAGTATTTGTAGCAGGAATGATGGTTAATTGTGGCCAACTAATTAAGCACAAAATATTTATCAGTCCTCTTTTCTGTCACCACTACTATTCAACACAGTGTTGGGAGTCTTAGCTAGAGCAAAGAGGCACAGAAAGATATATAAGCTCCTCACTGGGAAAGAAGAGGCAAAACTACCACTATTTGCAGAGGACATGAAAATATTCATAGAAAAGCCTAAAGGCCACAAAAAAACCCCACAAAAATACAAACCCAAATTGCAACAATTAATCAGTCCCATAAAGTGGCAGGTTGCAAAATCACTGAGCAAAAAACAATTGCTTTCCTGTCTGCAAACACGGAGCCAGGAGAGGAAGAAAACCAGACAACCATCCCGATACACATTGCACCGACAGGAGGGGAACACCTAGCAAACTTGGCAAAGGATGTGCAGGACCAGTGCAGTAAAATTCATGTCAAACAGATAAAAAGATGCCAACGCACCTGTACTACGGAGACACGGTCACACGGCTCACCTGTTCGGCCAACAATACGCACCCCGAGAGCACGCTGAGTGAGTCAGGACGTGGGCAGTTAGGGAGCCTCCTGCGTTGCTGGTGGGGGAATCAGCTGGCCCCAGGATAATGAAAGGTAATTTAGCTATTTCTCCTGAAATATAAAGTACATCTACCCTTCGAGTCAACAGTTCTACTTCTAGGAATGTAACTGACAGACTTACATGCATTGTCAGGATTTGGTTGCAGAATTTTTAAAGAATAAAAGACTATAAACAGCCATAATGTCACGAGGGGCTGGTTGGGCATTTTTTTCAGGCTATCAAAAATTCTGTGCTATTCTACTGCTGGGGGTTACCACAGGCCCCACAGGCAGGCCCTGACACAGCAACCTCATGTGGCAGGAGAGGACCGGGTAGTCCCTCCCTGAGGGCTCCACCCTCCTGGTGCAGACACCCCAGATGTCCTCCTGCTCTTGGTATCGCCTGCCTGGGTATCTACCTACCTACCGGCCATCGGTCTATTTCCCAAGAGTTATGGTGAAGTCTCCAAGATAGATTTCTGTAGGGAGAGACATGGGATAGAGTAGTGGGTACAGCGTTTTGCTGTTGGTGTCCACAGGGATAAATGTGCATGGAGGTAGTATGGAATTCCCGTCCCTGGGAAATCCAAACGCCACGTTCTTTAGCCTCTTCCTCGCCCTGTCCATGCCTTCCTGCGGCGCCGGCGGGCTCCCACGTCCACGCACCTGTGATTCAAGCCCGGGGGATTGGGGGGGCTCGCCGTAGAGCTGTCTGCACCCCGGCATCTCGCACACTCGCCCGGCTGCCTGCTTGGGGCAGTGTCAGCAAGGCCGCGGCTCCGGGTGTGGGTTGTCTCAGTGCCGACGTGGCGGCGCTCGCTGGAGTCCTGAAGGGGCGCGTGTCCCATTCCAACCTGTGCCTGTGACATCGGACCCAGCATCCTGTCCTCGTGCTGCCGCCAGGTGAGCGGCTGAGCTTGTCCGCCTGTGGCTGTGTCGCGGAAAACGTTTGTCTGTCCCTGAGCTGCGGGGCAGCCGCAGGTTCCGGGCCCCTGTTTTGAGCGAGAAGCGCGCGACGAGGGAAGTGACTGACTCGTGCATCACTTGCCGTATCCACCAAGAGCACAGTCATTGGCTCTGAGATTGGGGAGAAAGATCATAAAAATCTTTTATAACACTCCCAATTGTGCCCAAATGGAAAACTAAGAGGTGATGGCCAAAAGAAGGGAGCGTGCTGCAGCGGTCCTGCCTTTCGTGGGTGATGGAGCGGGAGGGAAGTCAAACCGCGTGGATCAGCTTTTTGTGTGAAAAGGGCTTTTTTAAATTAATTGCAGCCTATTTCTGGAATTTATAAAGGACGATGTCTTGTTCATCTCTTCCTCACCGACACAATTCAGCACAACTGCTAGAAGACGCCTTTCAGAAAGGTCGGCCTCGCTCGTCCCGATGTTCAGGCCGTTACTTAGACGTCATCGTAGGTTTTCCCTTGCATGGCCAGAGCTACCTCAGGAAAAGGTGATTTTGGAGGCAAGTCAGGTTTTCCCATGATTGCGGATCAAAATCACAGATCGTCTCTACATGGAGTATCACGTTGAACCGGGGAATTACTTTCTTGCACACAGCGAATTAGTGAACCCAGAGGATATTTTATTACGGCCCTTGGGAGGATGTGACGCAGGCCCAGCGCGGACTTCAGACGCTGTCATCTATGAAAAGTCAGACTGGACGCTAAGGAGTGTTTTTTTTGCCAGTGTTTTTTATTGATGTTAAATTAAAAACAACAACAACAACAACAGGACTGAATAGGAATTATTTTATGTGCCATTTGATGAACTCAAACACTGTCACTAAGAGAAAGGGGAGAATAACTAAGTGGTAAAAATACATGAAGGCTTTACAAAATAGGGAGAAAATATTGTGAATGTCGGGACTTCCCACAGAGGTAGGGTGTTAAGTAAAGAAACAGCAGCAACATGAGGGAGAGCGGAGCATTCCGCAGCGCGTGGGAATTTGACAAGCATGTCTGGGATTTTAAATATAGACTTAACTGCGCCCGTCTATAAGTGGATGCGTCAGCCGTGGCATCTGCGAGGTTAACCAGGAGACCCCTCACCCGAGAGGACAGTCACTGAGCGGCTCGCCCGGTCCCCTGGGGCTCTCCGCCTCGCGCGCTCGGTGTCTGCAGGGGAGTGACCTGCCTCACCTTGCAGCCCGAGAACTGTTCTCAGTATGTTTGCAAATGTCAGCTGAGTGAGGGTGTCACACGGGGCCAGGGGGAGGCGGTGGACAGGTGGGGTGAGCCTGGGGCGCCCAGGTGAGGCTGACCTGACCTCTCACGCCCGGCCGCGCCATCTGCACAGTCCCTAGACGGGGTGGAGACCGTCTCCTTTACAGTCTCTCTGGAACGACTTAGTTTTATGTCTTCAGAGCTTTCCTTGGAGCCTAATTCTTCCTTCTCATTGTTCGCCTCTTACTTGATCTCCTTTTAAAACCCCCTTAATTAGTCTTTTTCCTGGTCCCTTATTTAGGTTTTCTAGATTCCTGCTATGAGTGAGACCATCCGGTATTTTTCTTTTTCTTTTTGGCTTATTTCACTGAGCATGATCCCTTCCAGCGCCTTCCATGTTGCTGCAAATGGCATGTGTTTATCTTTTTTGAATGCTGAGTAATATTCCATGGTGTATATTGTACAGGGAATATAACCAAAATGAAAATGCATACATCGTGCAAATATGAAAAATGGTGTAATAATAATATAAAATAAAAAAAAATATATATATATATAAACCCTTGAGCAGCACGCCAGGCCCTACCGCCCCACCAGGGTTCTTCTGGCGCTGGATGAACGAAAAACGAACATCACACAGATTAACGGGAGAAAAGGCGGAAACTGACTCACACACAGAGAGAATTTTCATGGCCGTGAACCCTGAAGTGGGGTAGGTCAGGGAAATTGGCCCTGTGTTAAGAGACTCGGGTGTCAAGGGGCCCCTGTGACGTGGCGAGGCTGACGTTGTTTTCTGTTCTCACAGCAGAGATGAGGTTCCGAGAGAGGAAACGTGTCCATGGTAACTTGCCTCTGGATGAGGACCCTGCAAACTGCATCTCATGGGGCCTGGGCTGCCGGGACCCCAGGGTTCTTGACTTTGGGCAGGGAAGAACTCAGGCAGAAGCCAGTGCAGGGGTCAGAGGTGAGGCTTATGCAGGGGAGAGGACAGGCGCCTCGGGTCTTGGGGCTGCTGCGATGAACACTTGCTCAGTGGCCGCCAGTGTGTGCGGGGAGGGAGGAAGAGCGAGAACAGTTTTATAACAGTGACACCTGCAGCCATTCTGTCCCAGCCAGCACTGCTGCTTCCTCACTGCGCCTCGTCTGTGCCCTCCAGCGTGGACGGTGTCGGCGCAAGCTGCGTGTCCAGGGTTCCCTGCGAGCTTTGCTTTCAGGCCTTGGAAATACTGCAGATAAGGGGGAGCTGTGGTGTGTGCTGGGGGGCCGCTGCTCCGCACCCACACCCGCCACGGTCTAAGATGCTGTCACCTCTTCCTTGGTGTGTGGGCACCGACACCCTGACGCGGAGCTTCTCACCCGAGGGCCCACACGGTGGCCTGCTAGCCCCGGGGGACGAGGGGTAGGGTCTGGGGCATCTAATTCAGCCAACATTTTCCTTGGTAAGCGTTTCCCGGGCCGGGGAGCAGCGCACGGGCTTGTGTGTTGGTGCAAGGTGCTCAGCGGGCCGTGGGCGGCGCATGAGTGTCCTGTCCAAAAGCCCTTCCTGCTTCTGTCCTTTTCTGTTCTCTTTTTTATTCTTATTATTTCCCGAGTCATTTTAAAACACAGTGTGGGTCACAGCCAACGCTCAGGGGCCTCGGGCCTTCCTTCAAGCCCGCCTTGCGTGGCCTTGATGGCCGGGGCCTTCCGTCATCCCTGCCTGCAAATGTCTTTCCTTCCGCAAATGTCTTTCCTTCCACCATCTCGCTCGCCCTGGTACAGACAGACGGATCTCCGCAGGCTCCTCACACAGCCCAGGGAGCTCCCTCTGCTGCACCTGTCCCCTGCCCTGCCCTGTGCCGGCTCCCAGGGGACCGTGCACGTCCCTGTCTGTCCTTCAGGCTTTTGCTCAGATGGCAGCAGAGCCCAGCGCCCCTCCCGGATGAGTCTGCCTGTCTCGTGTCCTCTCTCCCGCTCCGGCCTTGTTTCTCTTGCTGCACCACGACCATTCGCCACAGTGTCCTCTCCCGTTTGTTCGTCTCCTCCCTTCCCGGACGGTGGAGAGGACGTCATGTGTTCTGTTTCTCTGTCTAATTGAGTGATGTGTCCCCAGGGCGCAGAGTCACGCCTGCCAGAGAAGAGGCGCCAGTAAAGGTCAGTGAAGCCAGTTAAAGACGAGGTTATCCCATCAACTTTATTAGAGTGTCATAGCGTAATGGTTTCCTACATCTAGTTTTTTGGGTAGACTTAGCAAAAGTGGCCTTTCCTTTCACAGCTCGAGTCCCCCCCGCGGTGCGCGAGAGCGCGGGGAAGCGGTGCCGAGTGTGGACGCTGCAGGGCCGGGTGCCCGCAGTGTGGGCCCCGCGCCGCCAGGTGGGGGTGTCTCGCTGTGGATGGCTGAGACAGGCGCTCCCAGGGTTTTCAGGATGTGAATCCCGAAATGTCTTTACAGTAAAAGAAATATCATGGGACTTAATTTCACATTAAATAATGAGCACAAATCTTGATCGCAGAATAACATGGTGCTATGTGCGTGGGAATGGAAGTGGATATTTAAAGAAAACGAAATTACAGCCCCTGAAGGACGTCACCAAATTCCACTCCCCGTCCCCTGTTAGCGTTCCAGCACCTTCCCAGTGGAACAGGTACTTCAGACTCCTCTCTGAGATGTATTACTTATGTGCTCTACTCTGAGGGATTTATTTGTCTTCTGCAGAATAAATGTTATCACCGTATAAAGTTTTCATTTAGCGAAGTTGTAGTAACTGTCCTGAGTTATCACAAATCTCCCCTGCATCTTCATTGGCTCTGCATCGTGTCACCGTACTTGGCTCATGGCTGCAGGCGCAGAGGGAGCCCGCAGGGGACGGGAGAAGAATCCTTGCGAAATGCGTCCAGAGTCTTCACCATCAGGGTCCCCTCTCGAGAGCAATGAGTCTCTACCACAGGCTTGCCCCAACGCAGGGGAGAAAAGTCTCGCCCTTCTCGTCCCTTCCAGCCTGCCTTTCTCCCCTAAGGGAGAGGCACAGGAGCACAGACCCACGACGGACGGCGGCAGGGGTAGTGGAACACGAGGGAGAACCGCCTGCCGCTGTCGGGAGGAGCTGGCAAGGCCTTTCCAGGGAAGGCGCAGCATGTACAGAATTTTGCATCCCCACTTCTAAATTCACTTGGCGATTTTACGAGAACATTGAGCGGAGCCCAGGACAGGGCGGTGCTCGAGCCTGCGGTCGGGAGGGAACTCTCTGTATTTCATGGTAAGGAGCTGGCGAACAATCCTTAGAGGGAGCTCACAGGAGCAGGAATGACAGCGCGGGGAATTACGTCTTGGAAAAGAGAGCGCCGTAGTGGGGCCTTAGGAATAATTAGGCAGTCGTCATCTTTGTTACCTTCTCTCATTTTCATAGACTTTATTCCCTCACAGTCCAGACGTCATTCTCCGTGGGCTGAGGAATTGGGTGGCCAGTAGCTACCAAGAAACAGCTGCATTGCCCTCCAGCTGCAACATAAGTAATACATCTCAGAGAGGAGTCTGAAATACATGTTCCACTGGGAAGGTGCTGGAACGCTAACAGGGGACGGGGAGTGGAATTTGGTGACGTCCTTCAGGGGCTGTAATTTCGTTTTCTTTAAATATCCACTTCCATTCCCACGCACATAACACCATGTAATGCAAACAACTTGCCGCAGACAAGCCCTCCCCCCGACTCACCCTAAGGCGTCACCGGTGACCAGGGAGCAGGCAAGGCAGAGCACAGTGATCCCCCAGCCACGCGGCTGGGGTGGAGAAACCATTTACCCAGAAGGATTCAGCGGCCAGCAGGTGCCGGACAGAGAAAATGGCGGAAATCAGCGGAAGAGACGCTGGAGAATGAGTTATATTTTCACCTGTGTGGAGTCCGGGGGATGGGCGGGAGAAGATGAAAATGACTCGTGACAGCCTCAAAATTGTCTAATTAGTGAATCTAAGAAAATCGAAGCTCCAGCCTTATCCGCAGTCCTTCTTCAAGCCAGACAAGAGGAGACAGTTGCTTAGACAGACACCCTCAGCCTCCGGGGTGTGCTCTTGCTAGCCTGACGCAGGCCCTGGTTCTGGTGGACTGGAATCTTCATGTTCACCCTGGGCAGCTTTTGCTGGGCTGGGCATAGGCGTGTCAGGCCTGAGGATGCCGTTTCTCTTATGGAGAAACGCCTGGGGGAATCGTGCCTGAGGGACCAGGCCGAGCTCAGATTGGCAGTGCTGTGTTGGGCGAGCGTGAATGATGGGCGCGTTTTGCATTTCTTGAATCCAGGACAGAAGCGCGAGCGAGCTGGTCTGAGTTCAGGCTTCTGGTCTTGTGTCTTCGACGGCAGCAGGACGCTGGCCGGACCACAGGGAGACGTGCTCGGGTGGCTGCTGATTGGTTCAAATGTTAACATTTGCTTCAAAAACTCTCCTTTCCCTGATGCAACTGGGCGTGAGTTGTCGCAGGGGAGGTGGTGTTCTCGGTGTCTCCACGCCCTTTCTCTGGTGTGTGCGCAAGACGCGTGGCAGCGGGCAGGAGGCTGCAAAGCTGCTGACTCGATTGAAGTCTTCACCTTTCAATACTGGGTTCTGCTTTGACTCCAGAAAAATACCTTCACGAGTGGTTATCGGTACTGGCTGAGCAGAGGCATCACCCGTGGGGTTCATTAAAAAAACAGGGATGGCCGTCCTCTGCCTACTGAATACTCTCCCGGGATGAGTTTTGACATCTCTGGTTTAAAATAGTTCCACGGGTGATTCCAATGCACAGCCAGGATTCAGAATGTAGATTTATACAGATTTATTCTCTGTGGTCTGTTTCTTTAGAGAATAATCACGGCTACTATTTCCTGAGTGTCAGGTACTTGTTCCACATTTTCTCTGCAACATCCCATTATTATAATCCTCTCAGTGACCCTATGAATTACATCTTATTATTCTCATTTTGTGATGAGCTCAGAGAGGCCGAATAACTTGCCCGCGCCTGGTCTGTCTGACTCCAAAGCTTCACAAATTCATGCAGTCGAGCATGCTTAGAATTCAAGAGATGGGTTGAAGGCTCTCAATTCAGCCGTTGTTGGGATTATCCACACTCTTTTGCTGATACTCAAACTACTAATCATCACAGCTCATAAGAGGCCTATTTAATGTGTGTCATGTCTTGCAACTCCCATGACAAAGGTTGTCCTGTAAAAACAACCTTTCCCCACGAATGGGGAAATTAGTCTTGGCACTATTAATTTTTACTGTCACATTTGAAGTCAGTCGGAGGCCGGGCAAGTAACCTATGATGACCGGACACGCTGCACAGCTCAGCGGGCGGATCAGTAACTAAGCGCCGAGCCCACAAAGCCCCTACTGTCTCTGCCGTCTAGAAGGGAACCCCCCGTGTCGCTGTCCCAGGACGCTGGTCTGGGTTTCTGCGAAATCTGTTCTCTACATCTCTGCATCTGCCTTCACTTTCGCTGCTCGGCATGGCCCGTGCATGGCCCGGGATGAGCTCCGGGCACTGCTGATCCTACCTGTCGTGACACGTACGTAGAACGGCCAGGGGAGGCCGCGTTCTGACTTTTGACATCAGGATGATGCTTTCCGTTTAAACCTATGAATCATTGTCTTAGGCCAATCATTGTCTCAAGCAATTGCAATATATTCAGCTTCTAGGTTACTCTTGCGGGACTGCAGCGCTGCTCTGGTTATCCTTATTTCTTAGGTTGCCACTTCGATTTGGCATCGTTACAATGAAGGGGACGGGCCCAGATTCAGGTTCCTTATTTAAAAAATAGGAGCCCGGGCTGTTTTTCCTCATTTACCATAAAAAAAGTTTAGAATCTGTGTGAGGACACTGCGGCTTCTCTGGACTTGACCCCACTGGGAATGTCCCGTGTGCACGGAGTGTTACTGCGGAATCTGTGTGCGCGTCTTTCTATTAAAGTTCCCGGCCGGAGATGTCTGTGCGAGGCCAGGAGCACACTGCCAGGCTCGTGTTGAGTGTTTTGGGTTTCAGCTGAATCAACACGGCTGCTTTAAGTAAAGCAAATGTGACCCCAAACAGGACGGAAAAGGGAGGCTGACCCACACAACTGGGCAGCATGGCCGCTGGGCATGTAGGATGGAGGTCATGGGACGGCCAGGCCGCACGAGATACTCGAGAAAGATGTTGGCGCTTAGGAAGGGAAGAGGCACAAACTGTCCTCTCAGCAGATGAGAGGTTTACGGTCCCAAGGTTAGAGCAAGGAGATGTCTGTCCCCGGACCCTCACTTCGACTGTTTTCTGATGCAGCAAGGTTTCAAGTGTTGACCTGCTGGCCAGAGAGCGTTCTGGGAGTTTGCCATGTCCTCCATGTGGGCGTCCTTACCACGGCAGGCCAGGCCCTTGCATAAATCATGTCTCGGCGTCATCTGCAGTGACTGCCATCAGTTCCTGAGTATAATTTATTTCCTCATTTAGAAATGCGCCAGTCCCAGCCCAGGCCTTCCTGTGTTGGTCTGCAGCGCCTTCCCTCTGCCTACCGTTGTTGGAATACCCTGCTCTTTGCAGAACGCTCCCTGCGGGATAAACGAGGCCATGAGGAGTCCTTGATTGCTTGCTCTACCCCAAGAGTTTCGTGCGTGCCTGTGGCGTACACAAGACTGTGTGTCTCTTGCAACTTATTTAGCGATTCTCCATGACCAGTATCCTCATTGCTTCCTTTGGATGGCTTCAAAGAACAGAATTCAAGCCCCTGTCATGAGCTGTATGTACTGGGAGGGCTTGGGTGGCCATAGTGACGGGTGGCCGTGGTGACGGGTGGCCGTAGTGACAGTGGCCGTGGTGATGGGTGGCCGTGGTGATGGGTGGCTATAGTGACGGTGGCTGTAGTGACGGGTGGCTGGGACTTAGGGATGGGGTCGAAGGTGCCTTGACCGGCTGTTGAGCACTTAGGCCAGGGAAGAAGAACTAGATCCTCGTCTCGCATCTCCTGCAGTGGCCATGGCGCTCGGGCTGCTGACTTAACCTTCCTGGCCTCTCTCCCTCCATTGTCTGGGACTGTGCAGCGTCCACTCAGAATAGACCAGCGGCGGAAAGCAGAGGAAACTGGACTGCAGTTAAGTGGAAGCCTAGTGTGGCCCGTGGAGGCCAGAAGTGCTGAGATGGCTGCAGGGCCAGGACGCCCCACGCCCTCCCCACTCTGCGCCTGTCTCCTGAGCTGCAGCGACAGAATCTGCCAGGATCCATGAAGCCGGCGTTCAGAACAAAGCAAAACCAATGAGAGCAAGAATAGGCACCTCTTAGGTTCTTTCCAAAATGAGTTTCCCAAAGACCTTTTCAAACCGAAGTGGACACTCAGAGAAACAAGCTCCCAGCACAGGCCTCACCTGTTGTCTTGTGGGTCCCCGTCCCCCCCCATTCACTGACTGGCTCATTTCTGCTGTGCTGCTGCTTGTCCAGCAGCACAAATCTCTACCCACACAGACGAGAGGGGGCCCGCGTGTCTGGAGAGGAGAAAGTGCGCCTGGGCCGTGGCAGGGACGTGGCCGCGAGAGACCAGGACGACAGGCCCGGCTGCACCAGGGTCAAGACACCCTTGAAGGGACGGTGCGAAGTGCACATTTTCCAGCAACATCTCTGCACAAAAGAACAGCTTTGCTTCTTTGCTTTAAGACTCTGTTTGGCTGTGTGTGATCAAAAGTTAAAAAAAAATCCCAGCCAGCAGCTCCTTGGAAGCCACAGAGTAGGCTACAGAGATCCAGAACGAGGCACGGAGAGGACACCAACAGCAGGGACGCCCGTCGGAGCAGGCGCTGACGTCGTCTGCAGCCCGAGCCAAATGGCCGCGGCGTTTGGGCTGGGACCGGGCTGTGGAGCTGGCGCTTGAGGGTGCCGGCCCCAGCGTGCCCTGACGATTTCTACACTAGCTGTAGAATGAATCACCCGTGTCCGCAGTAGCATGTGCTGCATGACGGGGCCTGTGTGGACGCGTGTCCGAGATGTAACCTACACCCGAGTGCGTATTTCTAGCGCGGTGTGGGGTCGCGGGCGGTGGCAGACACCCGCTCCCTGCTTCATCCTGCTATTGTGGCTTCCAAGCCGCCCTCGACTCAGCCATCCCCTTAATCCAATTAGTCCCCATCGATCTCCTCCCTGACTTTTCCATAATCTCCCCCTTTCCTTCCGTCTCAGAGCTAATACCTTGGTTCAGATCTTCATTATGCTTCACTTTGTTTATCGCAGGAGCCTTTCAACTGGTTTTAAACCTCCAGGTTCCCCCCTCGCCCCTAATCCTTTCTGCTGTGCTCAGAGGGCCTGGCTGCAAATCCCAGTCTGAGGTGCGCCTCTTTCTCCTGGAGTGTTCGGTGACCATCTGTCACTTCTAGGAAAGGCCCCGTGTCCGCAGCGTGACGTGCGAGAGGCTCCACAGACGCGTCTGCTCGCGCTGCGGCTGCTCCCGGGCAGGGATCTCCCGTGGGCCCCGCCTTGAGCTTGCCGAGAAGGCCGCTCAGCCCTCGCAGCCTGTCTGCGCCAGGATTTCTGAGCCTGCACCTGCCTTCCTGCCTCTGCCCGCCCAGACTTCTTTCTTTAAGAGCCGCTCAGACAACACTGCCCAGTGGGCTCGCCGCGTGGGAAGGACTCCGAGGGCCACCACATACTTTCCCAACTGCTTTATTATTACCTGCTGGCTTCTCCCCCTCAGCCGAGGCTCGGGGTTCAAGGAACCATACTTTCCAGCTTGAGAGGGCTCTAAGGTTTCCATCACTCCCGACGTCCTGCAGGGACGCAATACGATGTAGTGATGGGATGAATATTTGTTCATCAATGAATGACGGAATTTTCAAACGCGTTAGCTTAGTTAAGATTTCCATTCACAAGCCCTGTGACTAAGCCTTCAATATCACTGTAATAACTTTCATGCATATTAAGAGTTTCATATGAAGTAAGCACGCTTTCCTATATGACTCTTGCAATCCTAGCAGCAAGTCTCTCACAGGTAGGTAGGCGTTGTCATTTCAATTTACAAACGATTGTGTTCAGTACATCAAACTTGTCCAAATCCATGGACTTAGTTGGGGGAGGACCAACTGGGGGTTCTCCTGGAATGAATTCATTTTGGTGTCTCTGCTTGCGTTCTACCACTGCTGCCCTCCCCCAAGGAGCTCCCACTGGTGCCTTTCACAGAGTACCAGGAGACCCAACCTTCTAGAAATGCCAAGTAGTCCTTCCTAAAGAATACTAATAAAGCAGCTGTATGATGAGGCATTAAATTTGAGGTGCTGTTTCCAGCTGTGATATCTCGGACTAACGATCGTAGCAAAGTCCTGATCCAAGGCCTTCGGGAAGACAATTAAAACCGAAGAGTCAGACTCAGAAGAAAGCTTTGAATTCCAACTACGGCCTCTAATCCTTGAATGACCTTTACAACAAAATAGCGCACGCGCTCACATTTAGAATTAAACAAAGAGGCTTAAAAGCATAAAAGCCGTGGTTTCACCTGATCCTGCATGTGCAGTCATTTTTTTAACTTTACCCTTTTAAAATAGTTGGTAATTATTCCAACATAATCACTTACATAATCAGCTAAAGGAAGGAGGAAGTTGTTTGCATACATATCGCCAGTGAGAACAATATATGTTTTGGAGAATATCTTCAGCTTCAGAAACAGAGCTCAGGTTTCTATTACTTACTTATTTATTTTTTTTACATAAATATCTTTAAGACTTTTCATAAGTTATACAAAGATTTTCTTATTCTGATTTGGCCTTAGTTATATGGACACCACTTGCATTTAAAAAATCATTGTTACTTTTAATGTATAATCACTTTGAGGAATTTATTTTGTAGTTGCTAAAAAATACAGCTAGCTTACAATAAGAAGAGGAACATGGATTTGAATGAATGAAACATGCCTACCTATATACTGACTCTTGCCATCCTAGTAGCAAACCAACCATAGATAGGTGCGATTTTGCTAGTGCTTAAAAATGTCACTGGTTTTTGATTATTGATTTTATGTTGAATAAATTTGGTGACTTACTAATTCTAATCATTTCTCTATAGATTCTTTTGCTTTGCAGACAATCATATTATCTACAGTCATTGATCCTTTTGAGTCTTTCCCATCATTGGATCCATTACTTGCTTTTTTGTAAAAAAAATTCTTTTTCCCCATTTCTTTTTTTATCCTTCTCCAAATCAAATAAGGGTTATTTTCATACTAAATGGCGTGTATCCATATTAAACTCTGAATCTCCTTGTTGACTATTAGTATTAGTTAGGGATACAAATAAATTTCATAAGAAATAAACCATAAATAATTTAGTCATAATTTAAGACCATTCTAGAATTTTCACTGAGGATGTCAGGTTATAGTTCCAGGTTTCAGTTGGCACATTTACTCTTATTTTGAAAATGTTAAATGTTTCTTTCCAGTTCTGATGAACTGAATTGACGTGTAACATTGCCTAAATTTAAGGGTTCAACATAATGATTTGATAGCTGTATAAATTGGAAAATTGTTACCACAAGAAGTGTAACCAATATCCACCCCCTATGGAAACCATTAGGGAAGTTTCTCAAAATATTAAAAATATATCTCTCATACTACCTAGAAATTCCACTCTAAGTATCCAAAGAATGCAAACACACTAACCCGAGATGCAGCTGCACTCCTGTGTCTCTGCAGCTCTGTTGACAGTAGCTACATTACAGAAACAACCTAGGTGTCCAAGGGGTGGATTAGAAAAATGTGGCCTTTGTTTACCGTGGAGTACTACTCAGCTATAAAAAAGGTGAAATATTGCCACTCGTGACCTGGGGTGGAGCTGGAGGGGATAATGCTGCACAGACCGAGTCAGAAGGAGAAAGACAGACAGACAGGTCTCAATACTCAGCATAAAACCTGCCCACATAGAAAAGTTCTATCTATCACTCTTGTGCCTAAAATCCTGTGGCAGCAAACCTATATTTCTGTAACCATATTCAATCTCATCATCTTAAAGAGTGATTTTAGTTATCGAGTACACTATTAACATTATGAAATTGTTATTCTGAGCCTATGGTGTTGATATTCTTCTAACAAAAAATCCCTATTAAGAAAAAAGCTCTGCCCCTTTTTTCATAAATATGTTTCCATTCGAATCACCTTCCCCTCTTTGCACAAATAAGCATTTGTTGGTGAATTGTAATTAATGGGCGCTCAGGAAAGGCTGATCTGAACACAGCGGCTCAATTCATCTCTTCCACACCTGTATTTCTTTTCTCCTCGGCCCCGTGCTTCTTGTGTGTATGTGTTTGTGTGTAGCGAGCAGGTTCCCGATACATCGCTGCGGATACCGTAGAGCCAGAACTAAGGATACTCGTTAGGAAACATGACCGGGTTTGTGCTCTTGTTTCTTTCAAGAACGGCACGAGGGTAGACAATGTAAATACAACCTGAAAACGCAGGAATGTATTTTCTCAGTTTGCCGAAAAGCAGATGCTTCTCATGCCTTGCCATCCCAGATTAATTTAGATCAGATTCTGATATTTCGTAAACCACTGAGTTGAATCTCTTTATACCACTGTCAATTATTTCATGTGGACAAATTTGCTTCGTGCTTACATTTTCCATTACTGCGCTAAAGGCCTTTGACGGCACTTCTGTGTCTTCAGCTGTCAAAATAGCCAGAAAGAAACATCAGAAGGAAGATGGAGTGGGTTTCCTTTCATTACCTCTGCAAGGGACTCATTTTTTTTATTTATATGACTGCCCTGGCGATGGCAGAATTTTATGATAAGAAAAAACAAATTGTGCCCTAAGGTAACATTCCCATTTTGATGGATTATAAAACATGTTAAATTGGTCATTATGAACTATAATTCTTGGTGACTTCAAACCCTGTTAGTATAATTTTTTTTTTGAATTATAAAAAATAGAGATCAATTTAGTTGGTGCTGCTTTGGCAGCGCCTCCAGCCTGCAGCTCTGCGTGGGGACACCAGGGCTGGGCACTCCCCCCCGACGGGTGGATGGAAGCAGCTTTGCCTTCTGCAGGTCCAGACAGGTGAGAAGGACAGGGCTCCTGACTGGGGCAGTAGGTTCGAGACTGGATGGACACAGGGATTTCTGTTCCCCAGAGTGAAATCGCTGCTGTTCCCTAATCCCAAAGCAGGCGGTCTGCAGACTGTTGTTTGTCCCAGCAGTGTGGACGGCAGAACGCAGTCCTATGCCAGGCAGTCTCAGGGAACAAGTGAGCGCCTCAGGGAACAGGTGAGAGCTTGGGGTGTTGACAGTGTGTCCACACAGGCTGCTCAGCCGTGCTCTGCGGCACCCCGTCCCAGCATGAACAGCCTTGCTTGCGAGAGCTCTGGAGGCTCCGTTCAGACCCGGCGGTTTCCGCCCACATTACCACAGAGCAGGGATTGTAACCATCCCTTTATAGACATGCAAGAGCCTTGTGGAGATTATGGGAGTCGTCCCAAGCCAGTTACTGATCTGTGGCCAAGCTGCAACCTGAGCTTTCCCGTATTTTGACTTTTAACTTGTTTGGTCTTTTGTTTTTCTCATTTGCCTCCGTTTTCACTCTCGTCTGTGGTTGGCACGCAAAGCCCTGCCCCGAGGTTTCTCAAATCTAAACAAAGCTTAGGAAAATGAAAGAAATCAGTTAAATGATAATAATATAATGAAATAAAGAGCAAATGAAGTAATGAATAATTAAAAGTAACAAGTAAACAAATAAAGGCAAAGCTCATCAAAAATGACCACTCTCAGGAGGAATCTGATAGAAGATTCAAGCTCTAGACTTGCGCTGCTCGAAATGAGCTTTGAAGGCCAAGGAACAGAGCCCCGCGCCCTCTGCCTGCGCTCGGCCTGTGCTGCTGTCGAGGAGGAGCGGCCACTGAAGATTTCTGGCTTTTCGCTCATGCCAGAGGCCCACAGAAGGATGGTGCTTCACGCGTGGAGTTGGACACATCTTCCTGTGCGCAGGAGCAGCGATGCTCTGTAGCTTAAAAACACCGGTCGTGAAGTGTTTTCAAGGTCATCAATTTTTCTTGTTTTCAGAGACTTTGATGGCTCGTGGCATCATTAAAAAAACATATTGTTCGTTTTTGTGCAATGGGCTTTGTCCTCTCAGGTGTAGTCCCGGTAACATTCCCACCACCAGTTCCCCGGGCCGCACCCCCCAGTCCCTGTGGTCTTCCCGCCCCTGTTTTAATCCCTCTCCCTCCCGCTCCCCTGCAGAATGTCTCTGATGTATAGCTGTCTGCTAGTTTTGTCTTTTTAGTTATTTGTTTTCCCGATCCCTGTGTTGTTTCCCTACAGACCTCCTAGAAGTGAAGCCATCCAGTGTTTTTCTTTTTCCTTCTGACTTGTGTCACTGAGCATAACCCCTCCCGTTCCATCCATGTTGCTGTGATTGGCAAGTGTTTGCCTTGTTTGATCGCTGAAGAGTATTCCCTTGTGCATATAGACCACATCTTCTTGATCCAGTCGTCTGTTCTTGGGTGTTTGGGTTGTTTCCAAAGCTTACGTATAGTAAATTGTGCTGCCATAAACATGGGGGTGCAGGTGCCCTTTGGAATTAATGTTTCTGTGTTCTTTGGGTAAATACCTAGGAGTGGGATTGCTGGATCATATGGAAGCTCCATCTCTAGCAGGCTGAGAAGCCTCCACACAGCTCTCCGTAGTTTGCACCCCACCACAGTGCAGGAGAGTCCCTTTTTCATAGCATAAATGTAATGGTTTGGCTTACAATTCCTTTTGGCAAGTCACAAAAGTTCTCTCTCTCTCTCTTTTTTTAATATTTATTTATTTATTTATTTATTTATTTCTACAAGCACTGGGTACAGTCAGAAGCGCAGGAGGGTGAGAGGATTCACCAGAGCCAGAGAGGGGAGCAGAAATACAGCAGACTGCAGACTGCTGTTCTGCAGAACAGGCAGACTGACGAAGCACACTGCTGAGGGAGCAGCGGGCGGCAGGAGAGGTCTGCGCGCCATGTGGGACCCTCGCCAGGGGCCGGGGATTGAACCAGTGCTGCAGAGACGGTGGGCAGCTTCGTAGCCCAGCGCTCAACGGCTGCACCACAAGGGGAGGCCCAGAGTATAATAGTTTTTGATGTGAGATCACATCAATATACTTTTTTTTTTAAGAGGCATGTATTTTTATTTATTTATTTATTTGTTTGTTTGTTTATTTATACAAGCACTGGGTACAGTCAGAAGCGCGGGAGGGTGAGAGACCCCACCAGAGCCAGAGCAGGGAACAGAACAGGCAGACTGACGAAGTACACTGCTGAGGGAGCAGTGGGCGCAGCAGGAGAGGTCTGTGCGCAGTGTGGGACCCTCGCCGGCAGCCGGGGATCGAACCAGCACTGCAGAGGCCGCGGGCAGCTTCGCAACCCAGCGCTCAACCGCTGCGCCACCGGGGAGGCCCTACATCAATTTACTTTTAAGATATACACTAGGTTTTTCTTTTTTGGTGGGGAGCTATTATAATTTCAAATTGGTTTTTGAATTTCAGATTCTGATTATTCATTACCGGAAAAGCAATTAACCTTTGTGTTTTAACTCACGGCCTTTCTGTGACTTTGTTATAATTGCATATTTTTTCCAGGAATTTTTTTTCTAAATTCTTGAGGACATGGGATCTGCAAACAAAACCTTTTATTTTTTTTTTCTCTCCTGTCTATGTGCCTTTTCTTGCCTTATTGCACTACCTGGGACTTCAGTATGATGTTGAATAGCAGTGATGAGGGAGGAGTCTCTTGCTTTGCTTCTGGTCTTGAGGGAAACCCTCCAGTGTCTCATCACCATGATATTAGCCATGGGGTTTTCATGTGTGTTGTTTATCAAGTGGAGGGAATTTGAAGGTCTAATTTGTTGAGAGTTTTTATCATAAGTGGATGTGATTTTTTTCCTACATTGATTAAAATAGTCACATGGTTTTTTTCCTTAGCCCACTGTGGTGGTGGATTGCTTTCATTGATTTTAAGTAGTGAAGCGTCTTGTATGCCTGGAATACATATCACTTGGTTATGATGTATAATTTTTGTATACATAGTAGGATCTTATTTGCTAATATTTTGTTGAAGGCATTTGCATCACTGTCCATGAGAGTCATTGATCTCTACTTTCTCTTTCACGCAGTGTGTTCTGGTGCTGGTCGTAGGGTAATGCCGGCCTCTCCAGATGGCTTGTGAAGTATCCCTTCTGCTTCTGTTTTCAAGAGGAGATTGTGGAGTATTGGCAGTGTAACCTACACTAAGTGCTTGCTTGCTGTTTTGGGGGAATGTTTTAGTTACTCAGTTTCAGGCTGTCAGTTTCTTCTTATCGAGAATATGTATTCTTGGGGCTCAGGGGAAGAGTCTTCATCCCACCTGGATTCTTTTCCATTGTGATGAATAAAAATTTTATTCTCAGACAGATTAATAGAAAAAGCCAAAATTTAATAGTGTATATATATGGAGAGTTTACATGTCAGTAATTCTGAAGTAAATTGGGGCAGAGCAGACGTGGTATTGCGCTGATGTTTAGGGACTTGGGGCATTAAGAGGAGGGGGAGACGCCACATGACAGGGAGGGAGTGACTTCGTCTCTACTCTGAGGATAAAGAGGTGAGTTTCTATGTCAGTTTCATTCTAGTTGTCAACTTGGTGGGCAGAAAGCTAGTCATGGCACTCATGATTATTTTTTAATGAGTGTGAAATCACTAGCAATGATCACTCTTTCGCTTCCTATTTTAGGAGCCGTGTCCTCTCTCAATTTTTGGTTAGCATGGATTGAGGATTCTCAGTTGTATTGATCCTTTCAAACAACCAGCTTTTTATTTTATTAATTTTTTCTCTATCTTTTTTTGTTCTCAAGTTCATTGATTTTTTACACTCATTTTAATTATTTGTTTTTCTCTTGCTTCCTTCTGGCTTACATTATTCCTAGTATTTCTCTAGTTTCATAAGGTAGAGTCCTAGATTATTCATTTTAATTGTCTATACACACACGCACATATGGACATACATATTTAATGCTATAAATTTACCTCAGAGCTTTGCTTTAATGCTACATCCCACAATCTGAAACCTTGATTTAATATTTTATTTCACAACATTAAATATTTCTTTTTGAGTCCTCTCCTTGGACCCATGAGCAATTTAGAAATGTACTTTTCAGTGTCCAAATGTGTGAGATGGGCCTCCCTGGTGGCGCAAGGGGTTAAGTCACAACCTGTGAAGCTGTCAGCAGCCTCTGCAGCACGAGTTCGATCCCCAGCCAGGGAGCTACCACATGGCACAGCAGACCTCTCCTGTCTCCCTGCTGCTCCCCTCAGCAGTGGATTTCAGTCAGTCTGCCTGTTCTACTCCCTGCTCTGTCTCTGGTGAATCCTCTCACCTCCCCCAGTCCAGCACCTCTGCCCTGTACCCCAGCTCTTATATGCTTAAATGAATAAATCTTTAAAAAAAATGTGTGAGATAGTCCAGCTCTCCCTCCGGTCTCAATTTCTAGTCTATTCTTTTTTTTTTTTTAAAGATTTATTTATTTATTCATACATGCACTGGGTACAGTCAGAAGCGCGGGAGGGTGAGAGGATTCACCAGAGCCAGAGCAGGGAACAGAACAGGCAGACTGACGAAGTACACTGCTGAGGGGAGCAGCAGGTGGCAGGAGAGGTCTGTCGTGCCATGTGGGACCCTCGCCGGCCGGGGATTGAACCAGTGCTGCCGAAGCTGCCAACAGCTTCGCAGCCCATCGCTCAACCGCTGCGCCACAGGCGAGACCCACTTTTTGTTCTTTTAAATTTGTTAAGATACACCCAGAATTTTGTTTACCGTAGTGAGTGTGTCTTTGCGCTCTTGAGAAGAACATGCACTGTGCTGTGGGTCGGGGCGTTTCTCGCAACCTGTGTATGCCAGGTGGGCTGAGAGTGCTGTTTAGGGCTTTACCCGACTGAGCTTCTGTTTATCAAATGCTTAAAGAGGGGTGTCTCCAGCTATAACAGTAAATTTGTGCATTTTGTTATAGTTCTATTTTATTTTGGGCTCACGTATTTGTGCTGTATTGCTAGGTGCATATACATCAAGGATTGTTAAACCTTTTGGAGAACTGACCCCTTTCTCATTGTGTAATGCCCCTTTGACCCCGGTAACTTTCCTTAGTCTGAAACTAATACAGTCCAATTTCTTGTAAGGAGTGGTAGCATTGAACATATTCCTCTATCCCTTTACTTTTAAACTACCTGAGGCTTGGCATCTAAAGTAGGTTTCTTCTACACATTATGTACTTAGTTTCTCCCCCAATCTTTCTTGATAGTCTCTCTTTTATAAGATACAGAATCTTCAAATTTGATATGATTATCTATAGAGTTGAATTAACCTCTGTTATATTTATCTAATGTTTTCTATTTTTTGTATTTGTTTTCTATTTTCTGTTTTCTTCTCTGTTTTAAATGATGTTATGATTCTATTTTGTCTGTTCTTTTGTGGCAGAATCTTTCTCTAAAATTATATGTTTTCTCTAAAATTGTATGCTTGGGGCAAAAATTAAGTTTTTCTGTCTAGAATTGTTCATTTTATGTGTCAGTGACAACTTGAGCTTCACCTCACCCCCCCCCCCCCAAATCAGTGCTTCTTTATTCCGTGCTGAGGCGGTTTGACTGACGGAGCAGGTTCCAAATTGATTGTGAGCATCTGGGGAGATTAGGAGATGTATGTCTGTACCGAGTCTGTGTGTTTGACAGAAACCTAGATAATACTTAGCTTAGCAATCTTTGCTCTCAAACTGGATTATCCTTGAGATATTTTCATTGCTGAGCTTCCTGTCCTTTATCTAAATACTGGATGGATAATTGTCTGGTCTCCTGCCTTCATGGCCTGATCGCAAAGATGTTTCTGTCTCCAGCGGAGCTTAGTCACATAATGAGAGTGAGGTTGCTGGATGATTTTTCAGTCTCTTCTAGCTGTTGCCATTCTTCTTTCCCTGGCATTTGCTTCTTTGTCTCTTCAACTGGGATTTCCTGTGGGTTAAGCCCTTCTTTCTTTAGTGTCACCTCTTTCTGCTCTTACCAGCAGCACCTCTTTTCTTCGTACCCCATCCTGTACCACATTTTGCACCTGCCTGCCGTCAAATCATCCATCTCTCCACTTTTTTCCCACTAGGTTTTTCTAGCGAGCCCTCATTCACTTTCCAAATCCTCCCTCCCTTTCGGTATTGCCCTGGTTCTCCCACACAGAACGCTCTCCCCCATGGTGTACCTCCAGCATCATGCATCTACCCCACCTTTGTGTTCTTCATGGCAATTATGTAAACACCCTGACCCACCATGGGGTATGGGGCTCGTGGGGCACGAGAGTGGTATCTGTTGCTTTTTCCCTCTAGAGCTTAGCAGTCTGCTGCCTCTAAGTGTCCACTCGTGTGGTCACAGGGTGGGGGTCAAAGACGCCATCAGCAGCTGGTGCTGTGGGTAGTGACCTTCTTGACCTTCCTTACTTGCAGAGTAGCGCTGGGCCGGAGCTGCACGCCCACGTTCATGCAAACGCCTCTTTTCTTTCATTGTTTTTTCAGTTCTGTGCAACCTGGTGGTGGTCTTAGAGACACAGGGTGCTGCTGTTTCCTTGTCTTCACAGGCGGCGCCGTAGCACTTCGGCTGACAGAGCCCGGATAGTTTAGGTTAGAAGTCCGGGGCGAGGCTGTTCGTTCCCCGGCCACCTCTTCCTCGGCTCTTCAATGATTCAACCCTAACCAGAGCTCATGTTACCTATAAAATAATTTCTCTACAAGCATTTGGCAGACTCTTTGGACTCTAGTAAGTAAATACAGTCTTCTTAATTGCTCTTAAATTATAGTCTGCAGTTTCCACTTGCGGTGGCAGTGGAAATTCCTGGACACAGTCTCAGTTCTGTGCTTTTGCTGCTGGCACTTGTTCTTCTGAAATAACATTTTGAAAAACAAACAACAGATGTTGTAGGGATAAGAAATTGGATACTTGAGAGCTGAGCTGGTTAACGCCTTTATTGATAGCGGTGCCAGCTCCTTCCGTTCCGCGTATGACAAAGCATGCCGTACCTTTTCTTTAAAGCCGGCACTTTAAAAACGTTTTCTTATTTAATTCTCATCGCTTACACTGACATAGATCCTAGTGTTATCTCCAGCGTACGGAGGAGGAACTGCAGCCGTCTGACTTCTCAGAGGGGACATCAATTACGACCCTCGCAGGCTGTTAGCAGCCTGCACCTAAAGATGGCTGCGCACACGCTGTCCTGGCTTCATCCGGGGCGTGTGCTTCTGTTTAAGCTCCTTGAGTGGCACAATTCATCTTCCTCCCCGAACTCCACATGGGGCTGCAGAGACCACAGCCTCAGGGTGGTGCTGCCGGTCACAGAGGAGGAACCAAGAACTTACTTTTCTGTCTTTTTTTTTTTTGACGTGTAACAATTTGGTTTCATTATTTTTTAGAATTCAAAGATTTCACTTAAGAAAGATACTAATAAAAACCAAGTGGAAATGTCCTAGAATATTGTTGAAAACAATACATTTTGGAAGAAAAGAACGACATTTTCCCCAAAGCAGGGGGCCCATCTAAGTACATTTAATAATAGCAAGGGTTTAGCCAAAGCAGTTCCTACCACGTAGCTGCTTTAATACTCAAGGGTCACTATTTCCTTTCTGGGGAGGGGGCGGGGAAAGGCCTGGGCTCAGCCTCCTTGTCTTGAATGTCAAGCACTCACCCAGGCTTCTCCTAAGAACTTTCTTTATCGACAGCGGAAAACCCCTGCTCTCCCGCCTCTCTCTCAGCGTTCATGCACAGGCACTGAGGCTGAGAACCCAACTGGCCAGGACATTTTCGGGGATGAAGAAATCGCCTGAAAACCAGGCTCTTCCTCGTGGCCTGGCCCAGCCACCCGTGACGGAGCAATTTTTCACTGTGACGCAGGAGCACGAGCGTCTGTGCAAAATGGTCCCGTGGGAAACGCAAGGTGCGTGGCGAGGCAGGTGTCCCCTCCCAGCGCCACTGGCCACGCTGGCCTCGTGCTGGGAGCCATCTGGGCCCTGGCGAGTCAGGGTGTCTGATGCTCCCGCCTTAGGCTGTGAAGCGGGAACAGCGTCAGGTGCAGCTGAAGGTGTCGGCGCAGAGGAGGGGGCCGTGGGTCTGACGAGTGTGGGGCGGGCCAGTGCCCGGCTGCTGTGAGGAGATGAAGGCCCCCAGCCCTCCCGGGGAGCCCTCATGGTCCCCCTTGATGCTCTGATGCTTTCCGAGGCTTTGCTGACTCCGTTTGCACATGTCAGCTGGGGTCCTACCACGTGGGCTCTCGGCGGAACTGTCACATTTGTGGGAACGCCCTGGCAGGCAGGAAGAGGATGCCCGCCTGCCCCCCCGCATTGAGAGCACCTCGGCTATCGTTTCAGAAAGTCTAAATGCTATGGATTTGGTGGATTGAATTTATGACTGTGCAGCATAACTCTTTATAAATGGATCCCTGCCTCTCCCAAGGGTGCCAGTCGGGCAGCTGGCAGGAGATCATTCAGCAGGAAGGGGAATGTTTGATATCGCCCGGGGCTGGCGCAGGTGCCGGCCTTGGGCGCATTTCACGCTGGAGGGCACTGATGAGCCTTGTGTCCCGGAGGGAGATACTCGGATGTAACCGGCCTAGGATGGGCAGAGGTACAGTGGGTGAGAGCAGAGGCGGTCCCCCGAGGGCTGTTGTTTGACTTTGGGGGGGAGGGCGAAGTTCCCCACTCTCCGTCGTCAAATGCGGATCTCCTTGGCCCAGGTGAGTCTTGAACAGGTGTTCGATGAGCTGCTCTGGTGGACAGAAGTGGCTGCGAAGTCAGGCGGTGAAAGGTCGTGGTGAAAGCAAGTCCCCACAGCCTCACTCAAGGCCCCTGGGGGCTCCGCTCACCAGCTAGGAAGGGCAGGGAACCACTCTTTCTGAAAGGTTGTGCTTGACCAGACTCGGTGTTGAGGGTGAGAAGGCTCTGAACAGGGGGGCAGGAGCGGGGGTGGGGTATGCACCCCAGGGCCTGCCCCGTTTGGGACCGTGTTAGAGGAGCCCCAAGGTGCCCCCGAGGAAAGAGGACTTGAACCTCACTCTGCCCGCCACACCCTGCCCGGCGCTGGGCGGTGTGGGCAGCCGAGCCCCCGCGTGCCCGGCTCCCAGGAACACACAGTCTTCTGCGGGGTGATTGACTGCCTTGGAGCAAAAGAGCAAATAATTGTGTTCCCCGAGACCCACAAGTTACTTCTAGGAAAGAACTCCAGTGAAACTCCTGGGAAACCTACGGTGTTCATTGCACAAGCCTGTTTGAAAATTGGAAACAACCTAACATGGTGTCAGCATAGGGGTGTTTCCGTTCCAAGCTCTGTCAGTGCAGCACTGTGCACATGGGAAGCCATGCTGAGGGCAAAGCTCCTGGACATTGTTAACTGGGGAAAAAATCAAGTTTCAAGTAACCTGGAGCAGGGACTGAGTTCCTTTGGCTTTGAATCCTCTTGTTCAAGGCACAGGAGCCCAGCAGAGCGCGTGTCACGGAAGGGTGCTGGGGCGCACCTGCTACACGAACAGTGAAGTGTCTTCCAAGACCCAGCGGTGCTCCTCCCTGCCCCGTGTCCTCCCACTGAATGGTTTCTGGTCGCCGTCCTGTGTGGACACCCGTTGCTCAGCAACTTTCGGCCAGAAATTTATATTTGGAATTTCTCTGAGGCAAATCACCCGTCTTCATTCCTCCGATGCTGCGCCTGCCTGCTCACTCCCCTGCTGCTCTGTGAACACGCTCAGAAAATCCTGGGGAAGATTGGTGTTTGTGAGAAGAGTAGCAGACTTCTCTCCATCAGTTTCCGTGCAACGTAGTGTGGAAAGTGAGCGCTCAACACTCCAAAGCTAATAGATTTAATGTGATCGTATATGACTTAAAAACCACGTGTACGCAGCCCGCGAAGCATAGCCCACAGGACGTGGGTCCGAAAATTACAACTTGTTACTGCTTCATGGTAGATTTCCATCCGTGTCTGTTTTTATTGTTATTTTATTTTATTTTATTTTTTTTAAAGATTTTTATTTTTATTTATTTATACAAGCACTGGGTACAGTCAGAAGCGCGGGAGGGTGAGAGAATTCACCAGAGCCAGAGCGGGGAGCAGAGCAGGCAGAAGGACCGAAGGACACTGCTGAGGGGAGCAGCGGGTGGCAGGAGAGGTCTGCGCGCCATGTGGGACCCTCCTCCGGTGGCCAGGGAGCAGCTGGGGATCGAACCGGCGCAGCAGAGGCTGCGGGCAGCTTCGCAACCCAGCGCTCAACTGCTGCGCCACCGGGGAGGCCCCGTGTCTCTTTTTATATGTTTTTCTGTAAGTTTGGTATTTCTTGCAATAAACAGACTTTGCCAGGGTAAGAAAAGACACAGCAATATTCTACAATAGCTTCTTGCAAACATACGAAGATCACGTGTTTTTCAGTTGGTCTGATGTTGCCTTTATTCAACGCTGAGCCCTTCCAGCCGGCCCCCAGGTGAGATCAGCAGGTGCCCTCTTCACGGCTGGAACTCGCAACCTTGAGCCCAGACGTTTGACAGTTTCACTCTGAAAACTGCATGAAGTGTGTCCTTCCTACTACAAGTCTTAACACAGGGGAAAAGCCACACAGTTCATTTTTCACCTCAAAAATTGATCTTCAAAATTAAATTAACTTTATAAATGGGAAGTGAGTGCAGGCATCGTTCTCAAGGAGTAGACCAGGCAAAATGAAGTCTTTAACTCGCTGTTTTCACACAAAACAGAAGGTGAATTTTCTGCTTCCCATTTTGAAATGCGACACAAAATGTGTCCCTCTTTTTGAGATGCGATGATGGGTTTCTGGTGACCTGGTCCACTCATCCTGCTGATGTCCTGGTTGCACCATGCTTCTGGGAGAGGATTGGCAGACTACACCTTCCACCAGGCGCCGAGAATGGATTTGGGGAGTGGAGGACACTGGGGCAACTGCGCTGAGGACAGAGGCCCCAAGCAGGAAGGGCGTGAGTGTGTGGTAGTGACTTTGGGAGTTTGCTGGGGGCCTGCCGGTGCATGGGAAGCGCTGTGGGCGTCTGCAGTGCAGCTGCTCCTGGGGCTGGGAAGGACCGATGTGCTGTGGGGTCCCCATCAGGAGGGGGTGCTGCCCAGAGGCACAGCCTCAGAAAACACACCAGAGACTCAGAGGCCGCTTCGGCCCTGCCCCTGGGGTGGAGCCAAGCACCCAACAGCCCCGGCTACCAGTGGGCCCGTGGTGCTCATGGAGGCCCATGTCTGTGACGGCTTCGTTTGCAAGAACAGCAAAGCAGGCTGTGCGAGTGGAACAATGGGGCAAAGCCTCTCTGCCCATTTTAAAGGGGGTAAAACAGATTTTTCATGAACAGTCATGTTTCAGAGCGCAGGTCCAGCTCGTTCACGGTCCTTGAGGTGACCTCTGCCTCCCTGCAGTGAAGAGACAGCCTTGGAAGGTGGAGCAGAGATGCCAGCTCACGGGCAGAGGGGCTGCATTCAGGGGTGAGGTCTGGCGTTGGGATCCGAGTTCAAGGTGTGTCATGACTCTGCAGAAAGCAACAGGTCGGATTCCGCCGACTTAATGGTTTCTTTGTCTCTCGCCCCCTGAAATCCTGTCCAAAGCCCCATCCTCAGGGAGCAAATTTGAGGTTTTCCTTTTGCCTCCTTGCCGGTTGACCTGGATGAAAGCCCTTTCTTTCCTCATCCCGTGTCATCGTTCTCAGCTTCTGTGCAACCAGGTTGGGGCTCCTCCCTGGGTGACAGACCCTGCAGCCTTCTGGGGAAGGGAGAGGGCAGGGAAGAGGCCTCGCGGGCCGGAGAGCCAGCACTGAGGTTGGAACACACTGGGGTGCGATTTTTTACCGACCTGAACGTGAGCTTCTCTCCTGCCCACCCCCCAGCCCACTCCATGGCGTGTGACACTTGGAGAAAGCTGAGATTTGTTAACGAGAGACAAAGACGCCACATTTTAATGTTCAGGGTGGTGTGAGGGATGTCTCGGGGCTGCTCCCGTCTGCTGTGTGGCTGTTCAGAGGGTCTGAAGGCTCAGTCCGGCCGTGTTTTGAATATTAGAACTAGGAAAATGGGCATTGAAATCCCTGGGGCTCCCTCACAGCATGAGGGTGGGGTTTTCGGTTGTCTGCGGGAGAAGGCCCTCCGCCGCCTCAGCCGGGAGGAGCAGCTGACGCTTGGGTGAGAGACCTTGGGGTCGCCGACAGGTCCTAGTGTTGCTCGCTGCTGTCCCCGTCTCTGATGCCCTGCGGGTGTGGCCCCAGAGGCCAAGCTGCGTAGCCCAGGGGTGGGGAGGCAGCGCCGTCGGCGGACACGGTGCAGTTCCACCCTGGGAGGTGAAGCCCCCCCACGAAACACACTGTCCTCAAGGCGCCCCTGTCGTACGTTCACGTGACTGACCCGAGTGCCACTGGGTCTCCTCCCGCGCCCTGCCGGCCAGGGGCCAGGCTTGCTGAGGCTGGAGACGGGAACGCTGGCAGATGAGCTTGTTTCTGAGTTCCAGGTTGGGAACTGGAACCAGCAGGTCACTTCATCTGTGCTTGTTTGCTGTTTCCCACAGTGCCTCTGCCGCGGGCGTCGACGGAAATCCCTTTACCATCCTGTCAGCCTAGTCACTGTCGTGGCCTACCACTAGACTTCGCTCTTTAAGCATCATTTAGACCCTCCCGAGAAGCCCCTCCAAGTGCCCCTTAGGGCAGGGTCATGCCAGTCTAAACAGATCACAGAGCACGAGTAAACAGGGAGGTGTCAGGCGCCTGGGTTCAGAGTCTTACGCCATCACGTCACGCGTTGGGACCTCACGTACCCGCCGGATGGAAGCTGATGACACCTGTCTGCCCCTTCGCCGCCTCCTGGCTCTTAAGAGGGCAGTAAAGGATGGCACTCAGCGCACCCCATTGTTCCCGAGGGCCTGCTCTGCGGCGGCATGCTCCCGGAAGCTCTGTCGCTCCTCCTGGAGAGCTGGGAGGGGGTTCCGGAAAGGGGAAGCGCTGCCAGGGTCGCCCCTGGGTCCTCAGAGACGGAGCTGCACCGCGGAGCAGAGACGTCCTTGTCCTCCTCTCGGCGTATCACCAGCCGTGCTAATGTTACTTTAATTCTTCCTGATCCCAAAAGGTGTAGCTTTGAGCTAGTTTGTGGTTATCTTAGAGGAGCTTAGTCTAAGCATCAAGGGCAGCGACACAGGAGGTCCTGCCCGTCGTCACTGCTCCCCTCTCCTGGCCCTGACATGCTCAGGGCAGCGCCGCTGGGAGCTTCTCCCTGGCAGCCCCAGGCCCCGCGGTCCAGCAGCACATCTGTCTTCTCCTCTGCCGGTAAAGGAAGCGTAACCCTGTGTGCCGTGGGGGCTGGCGTGATCACGGAAGCCACATTAATCTTACATACTTAGAAAGTAAGTCACTCAGAAAATACTGATGAAATAAGGTCCGGAAACACTGGTGAGATGCCCTTGCATCGAGAACCATTTTGCTTGAGCTGTTTGGAAATCTCACGATCTTGAATTGGGCATTTGCTAGCGAAATACACAGCTAGGAAATCCAGAGGCAGTTCCCTCTTCCATGTACTAATTATGCGCTAATCAGCTGAGCGCCAGTCTCCGTGAGCTTCGGGTGATCAGAGGATGCGATGCAGATATTTCTGTTCTCACGGAATTACTGGAGACAAATAAGGTCACGCGTGACCGGGTCCACTGCTCAAGTGTTACTGAGACGCTGGCTCCTTGGAGGTCTGTCGAGAACGTCACTGCTTTTATTTTGGCTCTGTTGAGGGTATTACTGTGCTAGTTGAAACGGGACATTTCTTTTTCTCTAACTGCGTTTTATAATTGACTAGAGAGACTGCTGGTCATAGGCATTGGCAGTAAATGTATTCCTACAATTTTTTTTCTAGCCGAGGGTCCTACTTTTCCTAAACGACATCATCTTTCTTTTGGGGGGCCGCAGAGTTTCTTAACCAGAAATGGCTATGGCTGTATCTGCTTTTCGGAGTAGGTTTCCACAGTGACCTCAGTTAAATGGCCAGCTGTGGGCGCTCCATCTAATAGGGGAAATTCTAATAGGGAAGCATCTAATAGGGAAGCGCCCCTTCCCGGTGCTTCGGTAGCAGGGCACGTGGGCCCTCTGTGTCGGAAACCGTCTGTTTCATTCTCCCAGCATTCAGGGGCCCGCGGAGATTGCAGACAGAGCGAGCCCAGGCAGCCGGGGAGGGCTGTGCGCTCCCCCACAAGGCTTCTGTGGCGGGGGCAGCTGCCCCGAGCTGCCCTAGAGACGCGCCTCCAGCTTAGATGAGGACGCCTGTTTAGAAGGGGCTTCCACACGTTTCCGACCCGCTTTTTACAGGTCAGACTCTCTGGAGGGGGAGCCCAGCAAAACGTCCTCTTCACAGGCCCCCGCCAGGTAGCCTGAGCCGATGCTGTGTGTACCAGGGATGGCGAAGGATTTGCTTTCCTAGAAATACTTGCCAATTAGCTTCCGTCCATCGTCCTCCAGGAAACGCGTGTGAAGGCAGAGGTCAGGGGAGGATCAAAATTCTAATTAGGTTTTAATAATGCCGAATCCTCTAATTCCAGGGGGGCACGTGGTAGATAGCGAATTTGGGTCAAGGCTAAAACTTCACATTTTGTTTGTGTTAGCCGGCGGTGGGCTGCGGATTGCCCCTTCCTTTTTTTGTTTCAAACTGTCCTGGGACTCTAAGTACAGCCGAATAAATCACGACCTGCCCGGCAGATGATTTCTCCTTATTATTATCGTCAGTGATCACTTTAATAGCTCTCTGATTCTGTTTATTTTACAATGGGAAGCCAGCTTCATTGCTTTCTTAGGATGAAGCAATGTTACTTTCATGGAAAACATGTTCTAAAAAAAGGTTATTCTGGCCAGTCTTCACTGAGAAGAAACTGTTAAACAAATGATGAAGGGACAGAAGGACGGGGTTCTGAGGAGGTGAATAGGGTATGTTCTCTTTGCTCTGGGAACTTAATTAAAGAATCTAATCTTCATCAAATATCATTCAATTTCCTGACACTTGATGATCACCAATGCCCACCACCTTGCTCGTGCCTTCTGCCAATCAAGTGATTAGTGCAACCGTTTATGAGATGATTTATATTCTGATGGATGGCTGTGGATCTCTGGTATGTCAAATTCCCATATGCCTGCTGTTGAATGAAGATCTGGGCAAACTGCTAGAGAGGGCAGGACATATTCCAAACGAGAGAGGGCAACTGCATCTTGCTTCCTAGGCAGTAGGAAAGATTTTGCTTCATCTTTTGTAATATACTTTGGAGTGGTAGGAAACTCTTTATGACCATTGCTTAAGGAAAAAAAAAAAGGAATCAATTACCCTTGGAAAATCATTGTGGATGTCTTATCATAATATTTGGGAACTGGCCTGACTCTAATTTTCCTTTACTCGTCTGCTTCCCATGATGGCGTGGCTGCCACATACTTTTGGTGTACATGTCACTGAGCTGACAGTGAGGCCCTTTTCAGAGCTAAAGAATTAACACTTTCCCCCAAGCAAAGAGCATAGCACACACAGAGCTTGGTGATGAAGCACCATGTCCTGTTAGAAGAAACTTCCCTCTTTGTATGGGGTGGTTCTGAGTCATAGTGTCCATCCACAGAACATCCAGCAGCCCGAGGCTGACACCAGCAGGACCCCTGACCCTCTGCCCGGTGGGCCCAGAGCTCTGCCGCCCAGTGATGTCCTCCATGAGACTGTCCGTCCTGCTCACGGAAACTCACCTGCTGGCTTGGAGACCTTCAGCTAGTATTTTATTTAATTTTTTTTAAGATTGATTTATTCATGCATAGAAGAGCTGGGGTACAGGCCAGAGGTTCAGGGGGTGAGAGGGTTCACCAGAGAGAGTGGGGAGCAGAGCAGGTGGATCCACTGAAACACACTGCTGAGGGGGGCAGCAGGGAGACAGGAGAGGTCTGCTGTGCCTGTGGGTCAGCTCCCTGGCCAGGGATTGAACTCAGGCCATTGTGGTGACAGCCTAAGGCTGACCCCTAGGCCACCGGGGAGGCCTTCAGCTAACATTTTAAGTGAAATGCTTTCAAAACTGCTCTTCTCTGATTACACCCTCACCCCTTCAGAGCTCTTGATGCTGGTCAGGACAGCACCACTTTTCTGCAGCTGTTCCCAGATCCCTTGTGTTGACTGGAAGGAAAGTCTCAGTGATAGACAAAGAGTTCATGAGACCATCAAAATGAAGACTCGAACCTGGGAAGCTGACAGATTTTACTCGCTGAGAACTGTTCCAACCATCACAGTTAAGATCAGTTTGTGTAGACTGGAACAGTGAGTCCCGGGTGTGAAATATGCTGTCCTCTCCACGGGGCACTGCTGGCTTTGGCTATAGGTTTAGACCTTTCAATTTCCTTAAGTTATCGTGACCTGAAGACATGATGAGGGCAACTCTGGGGCTCGGTACTTTCCTGATTTCAAAGGAACGAGTCTGTTACATCCACAACATTGGGCTTGTGCCCTGAAGGCCAGGCACCTGGTGTTGGACCTTCTTTACCCTTGATCACAGTGGGCATGGAGGATTCCTGTGCGGCTGCCTCACAGGACGGGCGGAGCCTGCTCTCACCGGAAGCCTCCACAGGTGCCTTTGCTCTCGTGCCTGTTGGGCTGGTGAGGACCCCGGGGTGCTCACGGAATGGCCACACTTGTGACTTTGTGCAGTGCCCTGTACAGAGTCAGTGACTGTGGCTGTGTTTCTCCATCTGTGAATGTTCTGTCTGGCCTCACCCATGTGCCAGCCAGGCTGTAAGGAGCTTCAGCGCAGGAACAAAGTTTTCAGCTTCTGTTTCTAACTCCACGGAGCGCCCCAGACAGGGTAGGGGGATCAGTGCACAGCAGATGCTAACCAGTACTCAGGCCTCATCTCCGACATAACTGTCTCTGCAAGCTGAAACGTGTGTAATTTATTGCTGCTGTCATTTCAGTAAATGGCTTGTTACTGGAGATGCAGAAGGGGAGCAGGGCTTGTTCACTGATTCATGAGAGATTAAGATCCCGAGAATGGTTTTGGCAGTGAGCTGGCAGCAAATATGAGTTGGCATCACCAAAAATCTTGTTCACTGAGCAAATACCCTTGGAGAGTTTATCTCAGGAAACGAGTAGCTGCTGACTCTGGCTGCTGGATGTTTTGCTGCATTCACGGGGAGACTAATTGACCTCATTAAAGTGGCCACATGTCTTGTGCACAAGTAGACCACAGAACACACCGCAGGCAGCCTGCTAACCCCAGAGGCTGGCCTCCTCCCAGGAGGAAAGCGCTCTCGGTGGAAAAGACAGAAGCTTGTTTAGCACGATTCCGTCACATAGCTCCGTGCATTTTCTACCTTTATACTGCAGGTACAAAGAGGGCCATTATGATATTTAGTGGATCTGTTTGATTCTTAAATTGGGATTTATGCCCCGGAGACATGGATAGGGCACAAAGAAAATCATTTTTTCTTCCAGGCTGGCAAATAAACAAGCATCACACAGATTTACAAAAGAAAAAGCCACAGAGAAGTTTACTGACAGGCTGCAATACCAGCACGTGGACCTGCATACACGAGGGACCCAGCGTGACCCATCCCCTCAGCCATGTGACTTCAGATGCTCAGACACAGCTGAGTTACTGTGATAAAAACATTAATTAAAAAATTAAATTTTAGAAGCTACCCTATAAGGCAGAGAATTTGCACTGTGGAAGAAATTTAAAAAAAGGGCTTAGCTAGCACGGAAGGACTTTGGGAGAGAGAAGAGGGAGTTTAATTAAGCAGGTTACCAGGGAACACAGTGCAGACAAAGTGCGTAGCTTAGGGTCTGCCTTCTCCAGTGCGGAGAGACGGGAGGAGGTGTTGCTGGTGCTCGTCCTTGTCCTTACAGAAACCTACATGCAAATGTCTTCTGCAAAGTCACCCTCTACCCACCTTCTCCCATGAATCAGTTTTTTGTAAAGAAGGCAAATTTGGGGTGTCAGGCTTTTGCTCCCCCACAGGGGTTTGTGAGCCCCGTGAAACTGTTAGCACATTGGGGTCTCTGTGCCCCCCTCTGGGGGCGGGGAGCTTACTGCTCTTCATAGACAGAAGCCAAGCTCTGGAGAAGGACGCGTGGAGAACGCACTGCAGCAACATCACTGCAGCGGCCGCCCTGGTGATTCGCGGGTCTCACAGTAGAAACACTAGAAAACAGGTCTCTAAACTCGTGCAATCCTAAGACAATAAGCAAGTGTTTTTTCTCACCGGACCTCCCAAAACATGCAAGTTCTCTCTCTTCTGCACGGTTTGGCTGCAGCAAAAATCCACAGACAAGCATTTCACTGTTCTGAAACGGGGGTCGGTGGAGAGTGTAGCCGCCGGATGCTGTCAGCCTAATGGCTCCTTCGATTTATGGTTTCCTCGCACCCGCAAAATGAAGTCTCTGCAGCAAGAAAAGAAAGCTGTAGGGTCCAGGTCAAAGTGCAGGTCAGAGTTTATGTCCAGAGACACTGTCAATGTCAGGGGCGCCCGGCAGCCCCCGCCTGCACACGGCATCGGAGACACCCCAACCTGGTGGAGGCCCGCAGGTGTCCCGGGTTGTGGGAAACTGGCCTTAACCCCGGCTCCACCAGGAAGGCCTGTTCTCAGGGCTGGTCCGAAGCCCGCTCTGCCCCCGTGACCGAGACGCCCTGGACACTCCTGGGCTTGAATGCTGCTGTCTGGCCTCACTGACTGCTGGGAAGGATGCTTCTCTTTGGGTGTTTCTGGAAGAGCCTCTGCAGTCACAGAGCTGGGGGACAGGGTGTGTGGGTCCTGGCACGGGGTGTGGGGGGGTGTGCGCAGGCTGGCCTGCTGCATGGTGTCCTGGGTCCTCTCTGCCTCCTCTTACTGTGTCGCCCCCAGGACAGGGTGTGCAGGCGTTTCTGACACAAACATGTGTTGATTTTCTTCTGGTGTCCTGGTTCTTGCAACTCTTTGGCATCTCAAGACCTAATTATGTTGTTACCGAGAATGACTTTTGCCCACAATGCTGGGTTGCACGGAGCGGCGCCCGGTCACACCCCTTTGCGAAGTCCTTGTCCAAGTCCCATCCTTTCCCGATGGTGGACAAGTGAGCGGTGAGCATTTTGGGTTTTCTCTGCCTCTGAGATGCGCCAGGGTCTCCAGCAGCCCAGCCAGACACCTTCAGTGAAGTAAACACCTCCTGCCTCTCTTGTCCATCACGATGGCTGCTCCCGTAGTTTGGATGGATTTACAGATTTTTTGGAAAGAAGAAAATCAAGGCAAAAGAGAAATGCCTAGATAACCTTCGTTCCCACTGAGTAGGACTCTCAGCTCTGTCAGAACAGCTCTTATAAACAAAACTGGACACAATGCAAATGTCTCATTGGGAAGATATAAAAATGGCTTCTGTTTCACAAAGAAGATAATTCTAAAGATTTTCATTGTCCTACAAGACAACACTGGCTCGATTTGTAATTTAGCAACTTTGTTTTGAATTTGCGATTTCCTTTTCCTTGATTGGGCGTGTGTGAGTTTCTGTATTGTCCTTCCAATGACCTTTGTCTTTCTCCGGAGCCCTGGAAAGAGCTGATGCAAGCTCCTTATTTGTGTGAGAATTATGAATCCTAACCGTTTAAAATTATTATATTACCACCTTGATCTATGCCTAGTCTAATACATTCAGGTGTGCACACTTTAGTGTACACCGACTCTTGTTGGTATAAACGTTGCATGATGTGGAGGCTCTTCCTGTTAGCACTGCTCTGCATGCCGCGTGCCGTTGCTCCCTCTGGGGTCTGTCTTCACCAGTGTCCTCAAGCCTGCTGCTGGGTGGGTCCCTGCTCCACTGTATCCCCACCTGCAGGCCCTTTCAGGCCCACACAGCCTTTTCCATTCTCTCCTTCCCCTCTTCTGTCGCTGATAAATGCACACCCATGCACACCCATTCTTGCACACACACCCACCCACTTACACACTCCTGCATGCACAGTCATTTGATTTTGAACAGCAGGGGTGTGTTCAACAGCAACAGCCCTTGGGTGCAGGTTCTTTGTACCTGTTGGTCACGCAAAGACTTCCAAATTGGAAAACAGGACGGAACATGAGCGTGAGGGGAAAACGCTAACTTGCTGCAATTCATTTTCTGCGATGCTGTGGTTCATGATGATTTGTAAAGAAGGTACAACATTGAAAAACCGGTCCTTGGGTTCCCTCGTCGCTCAAGTCTTCCCTGGGCTGTGCTTTCTGTTTTGCTTGTTGTTCAGAAGGAACAACACCCCCGAGGAGAGTGTTTATGTTGGTGACACCAGACTGTGCTTTGGTGCAGTTAAGTGATGTGTCACTGTAGACGTGTCTCTGTGAACAGTGAGGGTTTGCTTTCCAAAGGTGGTGGCCCCCATGTACGCGTGTTTTGTTTTTCTATAATTTCTGAGAAGAGCTATTTAAAAATAACTGCAGGTCCCCCTGGGCATGAGTGAGGACCTTTGCACTGGTACGAGGGCCCTGGCCTGGGGTCTCTGGTGTAGTGAGCAGCCCTGAGGTGTTGACACAGGCGAAGCTTCTCTCCAGCCTTCAGAACTCTCCAGGAGGGAGCAAGCCTCGTGCACCCACCCACAGGCCTGTTCTCACATTCTGCAGAGCAGTGAAGGAAGGTCAGGAAGGAAAAGGAACTGTTTTTCTAGCACCTCCCCCACCCCCCATCCTATATCCCAGGTGTTAAGAAAAGAAATCTGGAAATCTGGTCTGGTCTCTAAAGGGCGCTGAAGCGTGCTGGGGGGCTGCTATGAATCGTGGGCCTCCTGGAGCTCGTCACGACAGAATAGCTCTGTGGTGATGAGCTCGTTGCCCCATGGCACACACAGGGAGCGCCATGCCCGGCGGGTGGGCTCTGGGGGGACAGGAGGGCGGGGGGCTGGATGTGTCTGTGTTTTGTTGGGGAGAGGGGCATGTGAACAAACCCGATTCCACTGGTGTTTTACCTTTTTGTTATAAATGCACAGATTCCCTCAATCCTTTTATAAATGGGGAAGATACGAAGTATAAAAATAAGAAGCATTTATTTGTTCTCTGAGAGCCTCTGTATTTCTGTGTGCCCTTTCTTAGCTGTATTGTAACCTTCAATTTTTTTTTTTATTATTGAAAAGATAAAATAAGTTTGCCAAAGTTTTGTCTTTTTTACTTTGTATGTGCTTGTGAGGGGACTCTGGCTTTGTGAGGCCGTGGCTCTGATGGGATGGAGATGGCTGAGCCCTTTATGACATTACTCAATGGGAAAGTGTATGTTTTTCTTCTCTCTGTAGTTTGGAAGGCAGAAGTATACGAAACGCAGGCTGACTCGTGACATTTTATCCTCTATAAGCATATATTACTTTCTTTCTTCCCTAAAAGATGTCCGGGTGCTGTATTTTGGCTTGTAAAATGGATCCCTCTTTCGTAGAACATTCTCCAGTCCCCCAGGGTCATCCTAATATCAACCCCACTCTGGGTCCTTCTTAGGAAAATTCCTCGGGTTGTTTATTTATCCACTACGTACCCCTTTCACTTCTGAATCTGGACCCATTTTTATAATGTGCGCTTATTCTCTGGGACATAAAAACTTCAAACTCTGGCCTGTTAATCTCAACGTCAGTTTCCTTTTACTTGTCCATTAACAGCAACAGCACTAGTCAAAGTGATTAGCAGGAAGGCCGCTCTGCGAGCTCTGACGCGGAGCATTTGTGGCATCTGTCCCGTGCGTGGGCTCCTGGGCTTCCACCCGCTGCTGTCAATCACGGGTCCTGTGGTTCATCTTCCGGGCGCTTCAATAAAAACGATCCAACTTTGCAGCCTCCCACTGCTTTCAATTTCCCTCATAGCTGAGTCCTGCCTATAAACTCGGGGTCAATAAACAGGTTAGAGATAAATGGAAGAGAAATTTTTGATTAAAAATAATATGAAGCGCCGAGGAAAGTTCCGCTAATTCAGGAAGATATAAAGTTCTGAGCGCGATTCAGAACATCTGGAGGTGGGAAGCGGCCGTGGTGGCCCCTTGAACCCCGCACTGGTGCTTTGATGGATCCTTGTGACTCTGTCTCCACCTCTGATGAGCCCGTCAATAGATGCGCTGGCTTATTAAAGAGGGAGCTGTTCCCAGCTTTGCAAGTGGGGAGCTCCCGTAACAATTACACTATTTCAGTTCTAAGCATTACTTATAAAAGCCATTCAGAAGTGCTTTCTTAGCACCATTATGTTTTGATTAAATTCTTTAGATGTGTTATAATTTTTAGAAAAATGCGTGTGTGGCAGGCACACCCCAGTGCCGGGGACTCTCCATGGAGTGAAGCGCCCAGTGGTCTTCCAGCTATGGCTTAGCTCTGGGATCTGGGCGAATCACTTACTCTCCCTGGACCGACGTCCACGCTGAAGGGAGGCCGGGCCAGGGCTGGTCAGCACCCCCTTTTCTCCCGTCATCCCCGTCACGTTGAAACAGCAGAGAGTGGACCTGTGTCTTCATGCGTCCTGATCTCGGGTGAGCTTATTTCTTACCTGCTTGTCTTTCTGTTCTTCTAAAGGAGCCTGTCGTGGGGATAGAAGGCATGCTGGCGAAGTAAGTGATCGCCGTTCCACAGTCTTGCTCTGGAAGCTGGGGGTCTTACTGAGAAGGCTGGAGGAGCAATGCTTTTGTTTGCGGACCACGGCGCTGGGTGTCTGTAGGGCCGGGAAGGGCACAGGGCAGGTTCTCTATGATCCGAGCAGACGGGTAAAGGAGAGTCCTGGAGTCCTCGGTGGCTTTTTCAGGCTTTTACTGAGCTTTTACCAGGTACATGGCAGGCAGAAGTGCCGGGGGGTTGGGGGGCTGGGAGGCCTGCCAGCCCCTGGTGAGTCTTTGCTCTGTCTGGGCTCTCTGAGGCCTCTGCGTCTCCTTGTTCTCTCTGCTCTTCTGGTGTCCACCTTTATAAGCCCAGTCTCTCAGCGCAGGGGCACCCACCTACGCATGCCCACAGCCCACTCCAGGCGCCCGCCGTCAGGCCTGCGTGCAGGACCGCCCTACAGTGCTGCATGAGTGAAAGCTCGTGCTCGCCCTCCCTGGTGGTCACGGTGGCCAGTGGAGGGGCCCATCAAGCTATGGCGAGTCAGAATAAAGAGGAGATAAATGAGGCTCTTTGGTGCCTAGAGGGACTGAGGGTCATCCCGGTCATCCTCATCTCAGGTTCTCCAGGATGAGCGGGGCGCCAGGGGAGGCGTTGCAGAATTTATACAAGACACGAGGCTGTCTCCAGGGCAAAGGGAAAGAAGGCGGCTGTCGCTTTGTTCTAGGCCCAGCTTCCTCCCGCCCCCGGTACCGAAATGCTCACTTCCTCCGCGGCTGAGAGTTGGCAGCTGACACATCTCAGCTGGATGCCCGTCGGGGCTTGAGGGAGCCCGGCTGCGAAGATCGTGCTGGCACAGGCGTGTGCTCAGCTCTCTTGTCCCAGCGGGGGAGACCTCTCGAGAGCATCTCAGCGCCACAGTTGAGAGGGTCTGGCTGAAGCTTCTGTTGTAATTCATCTTCTGTCCCTCGCTCGTAAGTGTTCGCCTCACAGTATCCTCCAGCACATTTCTTACATGCATTTATTCTCTTCTGAGACTTATTTGCTCCTATGCTTTCCAAATATTCAAAACTGTATGCAGAGAGAACGTTTACGGGCTGTCTCTGTGGTTGGCAGAGCACTTGCTTCAGAGCCACACAGGGCAGCGTCCCCAGCCCTACCCCACGGGCACGGCCCGAGAGGCCGCGGGCAGGAGGCCTGCGCTCCGGAACTGCAAGCCGGGACACAAGGCCAGCAGGGAGGGGCGCCTCCGTCCAGGCCTCTGGCTGCCGACGACGCTGCTTTTCAGAGTCTGAATCGTGACCCTGAAGACGGGCTGCCTCTCTCAGCTTGTCCGGGGGACCCCGCCCGAGTCACAGCAGCGTCTGGAGTCATCACAGCCTCCTCCAGCGCCGTGTTCTCAGCCGGGCGCCGAGAGGGAAACTCGGCGCGTGTTTTGCTCCCCGGGTTTCCTGCACCGCGTGGTCAGATGATTCCCTCACCTTCCTCTTCTGCAACGCTGTGTCCTCAGTGGAAGGAACGTGGCTCTTGGTCTTTTTTTTTTTTGTCCCAGAATCCAGCTCAGTGGATGTTGCAGGGAGGAAGCTGCTGTTTATTGATTCAGGGGATGGTTTGCAGCTCAGCAAGAATCGTCCCCCAAGGGGGAGACCGTTGTGCCACCGCTTTCCTCTCCTAGGGAGCTGCCAGCCCATGTCTTTAGTCTCCATTTGCATCAATCAGTCCCTCCTAGTTAATCATCCTGAGATGAAAAGATAAGTAGAAAAAAGCCTCGTGTTATGTCCAATCGATATTTACATGTATCCTGCGACTTCTTCATTTATATTTTAGGTTTCTGTTTGTGGCGTTGTGCCTGGACTGACTTCCAAAGTTTAGTTAGAGGGTGGATGGACAGATGGGCGGATGGATGGACGGATGGATGGATGGAGCGTGATAGAGGAATGGGTGGACAGAGAGAGAGAGGCGAATGGAGGGCTGGAGGAGGGTGCATAGAAGACAGGCAGGTGGCTGCCAGAGGACAGGCAGACAGGGGAGGGGCAGGTGAGGGCAGGGCCCGAGGCGGTGGAGAGGTGGAGAGATTATTATTCTAGGAGAAAGCGTGATGGCGGAGACTTGGCTGCAACTTTGGGTCGGGGATTCCCTCTGTTTAAGAGTGAAGGGCGAGACTCTCTTCCGCCTCTGTTTTATGATGGTTGAAGGTTAAATCCATCGTGCATCACAGTGACCTCACACAGACGATCTGGGTGCCAAGTGACACCCACGCAAGTCACCCTGTCAGCGTCGCGGGCACAGCTGTCCCAGCCCAGACGCCCGAGACCCCTGGGGGTGCCGACTCCGCATCAGACACTGTCCCTGGCCCCCGAGACCAGAGAGGGGCTCTCCCAGCGGGGACGTGCAGGCCCTGACCCAGCTCCCCGTCACGCCCGCACTGTTGCGGGAGGGTGTGTGCTCGGCCCCCAGGGTCGGGCTTCTGCGCCATGAGAAACCCTCTGTCGGGGTGGCCTTCCTAGTGCGCGCAGGGTCCATGCCTGTCCCTACTGCCACTTCATTAGTCTGTCCCCGGAGGGCGAGTTATTAGCATATTTGCAAAGAAATCTGACCTCAGTCCATGTCTCTTGCTGCAGATTTCTCAGGCACGTGTTGTTGTCTTTGTTCTACACCATTTTCTGCAAAATCAAATGCAGAAGCTGAAGTGGCTGGATCCCCTGAAGCTCCGAAGTTGGAGCCGCCCAGAGGGGATGGAGGTGGACTCTGTGAAGCTGCTCCTTGTGGGTTTGCCCCTTCAGGGAGGCCTTTCACGCTCTCTCCCTCACCTGCTCTTTTTAATCCACCGTCTCGGTCATTTGGGACGTTTACTAGATGTTCACCGGGAGTCTTAGTTCAGTGGCAAGTTTTCCTGAGGGCAAATTCGCCTCCTTCCCCGGCCGGTGTCCACAGTCCTTGCTTTGATAGAGGCTTCACCCCAGGGTCCCCAGTAGCCCCCTGCTCTGGGGACAATCTACCTATGTTTGGTTTCCTTTCAGTTTGGCCAGCGATCTTGCAGCGTCTTTGTGAAGCCAAGGGCGGCTGCGCAGGTCAAAGTCTGTCTGAAACATGAAACGCTCATTCAAGTCTGAGGCCGTGGTCCCCCCTCGACAGCACGCCTGTGAGGTCCGTCGCTTGTTCTGAGTTGATTCACTTCCCCCCATCACTGGATTGAAACTTACACTGTCTCAGTGCGACCTCCAGCTCCCAGCGCTCTCCCTGTCGCAAAGATCAGCCCCTGCACCCGTCCGTCTGTCCGTCTGCTGACTTTCAGCTTCGCAGCGCTCGGCCGCCTGCTCCCTGGTCCTGCTCGCTCTGTTTGCGCCCTTCGCCTCCCCCGACGCCTGCCTGCTCTCTCCTCACCGCCGTGTTTGCCTCGGTGTCACCCGTCATGGTTACAGTTTTTCACCTGTAGCCTGAGACCCTGGGCCTCCGGCCTCCGGGATGCGTGTCCACAGGACACACCTTCTCGGCTTGCCGTGCGCGGGAGGGACAGCCTTGGCTTCCCTCCCTCCCTCCCGTCCCCTCTGCCTTTGTCGTCTGCCAGCTTCATTGCAGGTGACGGCACGAGCGTTAAGCCGCTGCTCTAGAGTGTCTGTCGCTGCGTTTTCATCACATCTCTTTCACCTCTGGAAGACGAGCAAGCACTGGGGCTTCCACCCCGCCCCCCCTTATCTGATGCGTAGGTTGTTGTTTACATTTTTTTCCTATTAAAAATATGGACGTGGACAGCAGTTCACTTGCTGATGCGCCCCGAAGAGAAACGAGCGCATCTGTGCAGAAAGACACAGCCCAGACCGAGCGTCGCAGCCCCCCGCGTCCCGGCCACGGAGCCGAGATCCCCTCGTGCCCAGCAGAGACGGGTGAACCGTCGTGCAGGCCGTGGCGCCGGGGAATCCCACCACGGAAAAGAAGCTGCCATGATGAGCGACGGACCTCAGAAACCGTCGACGTGGACTAGAAACAGCACACGTGACATTCATATCAATTTATATGACACCCACGAGCAGTTACATGAAATTTGTGAACTGTTGGGGAATGGAGGTTACCTGGGGGTTCCCTTAGCTGAGGTTGGTGTTGACGGCAAAGACAGAGGCACCCCTGGGCTGCTGGGAATGTTCTAGACCTGATCTGAGCGCTGACGACTCGGGCACCGGCCTAAATAAGAATCCAGGGAGCTGATTCTTTGCCAACGACGAGGGGTCGTCATCTTGTTATAGGACAGGGAGAGGGGCAGCCCAAACCCCACAAACCTGCCTATTCTAAATGGGTTCTGCCATCCGCCGCATCAACACAAAACATAGGAGACTTTAATGAAAAGGAACTTTAATAAAACTAGGAAACAATACAGGTAAGGCAAAGAATCTAGTTTCTAAGCGAAGCACCCAAAGTTACCCATCCCCTCGTGGGTAAAAGTCCATCCAAATGGGATCGGCCCAGAGCAAGGCCCCAAAGCCTGCCACAAGTCTAAAGCATCTTCCAGTGGGGACCCACAGAAAAGGGTCAGAAACAACCAGACAAGCCCGGAAGGAAAAGAGCAAAATCAACATCAACATAAAGGCTGCCATGGTCACCTCCCCACGGGTCTCCCCCACATCTGTGTCACCCCGTCCACGACCAAAAGACAAGCGCAGTTTCTTCACGTGTCTCTAGGCTCCATGCGCCTCCTCCAGGTCTCCTGGCTCCATCCTGCTTCCTTCCTCAGTCTCTTCTGCAGCTTCTCCTCTTCCTGCTCAGCTCCACCCTCCCTTGGGTGGGGCAGGGAACCTCCCCCTTTCCTGGGGACCACCCTGTTGCAATCTGACACTCGATAGACCCTGATCAGGGGGACTCGATCATCTCATCATTTTTGGGGGGGCTTCGGGGAGATCCTATTTTCAGAACTAACGTCTCTGATCAACAGGTACCTGTCGGTACTTAAATGTGTTTTAAGTGGTTCTCTTTTAAAGATTTCTTAATCAAAAACCAACTTTTTCTCTGGAGTCGGAATCCCTAGCAAGGGGTGGGGTGCGGGCGCCGAAGGGCAAAGTGTTGTGTCTGCTGAGGAGCAAAAGGAGAGCTTTGGGGAAGGCAGCTCTTCAGACAGAGCTTTTCCTATTATTTGGCTTTTGTGTGACTCGACAGCGAGAGCTTCCAGCAGGCTTCGGCCCTCCTCGTGGGGCCTGCATGGCGGCGGTGATGACGGAGCCGGTGGCGGGCAGGGCACAGGCGGGGCTGGGAGGTGGCAGATGGACACGTGAGCTTCAGCGCCACGGAGCCTGACCCCACGCGCTGTTTCCTCAGGAGCGACAACAGGGCCTTTGCCTTCGCAGCCTGCGGAGAAGGGGGAGCGGGGCCCGCCATGGGGAACAGTGGCAGCAGCACGGAAGGGCTGGCACAGTGACTCTGCCGGCAGCACCCGGGCTCATGCCTGTGGTCACGCTGCCTTCCCGACGCCCTCGCCTGCCCCGGCCTCACGCCCGGCGGTCTGGCGTCAGGTCTCAGAGATGCAGTTCCTGGCTGGCCCCTGCACCCTCTGCCTGGCTCAGGGGTCACGCGCTGGACGTCTGATCGCTTGAGGAGTCCAGCGTGGGACGGTTGCTCCCAGTGTCCCTTGTTTTTCCTTAGAGATCCTGGGGACTCTCTGCTTTTGCTCCATCTGGGTTAACATTTCGGTTGGTTCTGCACATCCTCAGGTGCCTGCACAGTGTCTGCCCGGGGGCATCACAGATAACACAGAGGCAAGATGGGAATCAATCCAGCTGGACAGAGGGGGGCCGCTGAGGAAGGCCTGGCTGTAGGGGAGGCCTAGGGTTCTCTAATCACAAAGAGAGACTAAAAATAGTTTAAGATAAAGGGACTGTCATCAGATAACACCGTCATAGATAAGAAACTGCCTCTGCTGGAGCTTGAAAGCACTTGAAGGGAAGATAAGGAAGAAGAGCAGAGGGGAGGTTCTGCCTAAAGTGTCTGCTCAAGGGTATTGTAATTATTTTTGGAGTATCGAGATGATGCTGATTCTTAATTTTTTATAGAAGAGCGAACACAAGACACATCTGAACAAAATGAAGGTTAAATAAAGGCCTGCCTGCCACGTATCTAGGTAGATTTAAAAACGAGCATCAGCTCGAGGAAGGACCTGTGACACCTGCATGGGAGCAGACCCCAGAACCCGCCATCACACCTAGGTAGGACACAGGTGGAGAAGAATGTTTCCGTGAAAATTGGCCTTGGGGCAAGAGTTGATATGAGTCATGCCAACAGATATTAGTTCCAGGCAGGTGAGAAAGATCTTAAATACAACACCAAGGCCGTGTACATGTTAGAAAATGACACAGGAGAATCCCTTTATGACATCGTGCGGGCAAGGTGTGGTCAGTAAAACTTGAACAGCACAGTCTGCAAATGAAGTTAGAAGTAGCTTCTCCTCATCGGAAGACAACATTGGAAGGATGTAGGGAAATCAGAATTGGGAGGAAAGTTCTTCAAAGACATTCCGTAGGTGCTAGCACTGCGCTGCTTAGATTTGCGCTCACAGGGTTTATGAACATGCTTGAATAACACGTATGCGTACCACATGTGGATTTTTTCGGTAAGTGGTAAGTAGATCCCAATAGCCCCGATGAAAATGAAGGAATATTAGGAACAGGCGTTTCGCTGCCAAATGTCCACTTAGCAAATGTATTTTTTGCCTCTCCTCAGCCTGGGGAGTCCCTCCCTGAAATCAGACTTTCGCCAAAAAAGACCAATTTGAGGGTGGCAGGATGTCACCCCCCTGCAGTGCAAACAGGCTTGACACTAACCCGAACAATCCAGACCTCTCTAACAACCTCTCAGCGTGTTCTGATAATGCAGTGTTATCAATACACAACGCATCTTTTTTACTGGTTATTTTCGTCTTCAGTGTCACACTCCGCTTGAATCAGAAAGCACATGTTGAAGCAATTTCCCACCATAGCCCCCACTCTGAGGATTTGGGGAGCAGGAATTATTGATAAGCTCACATTCTGCCTTGTTTTTTGGGGTAGTTGCTGTTGGACCCCAACCAACTGACTACAACCCAGGGGAACGTTTCTTATAGAAGTTTAAATGATCCAACATTCAGTGAACCTTAAACTGAGTGCAGTAAACATAGTGAGATTCTCCCAGAATTAAAATAGACCACCCAGCGAACATTTTCTATTTCTTCTTCTTTTTTCTTTGATATATGATTTTTTTTTAAAACAAATGGCCTTTAATGAAAATTTAAAAAAATCCTGAAACATAATTTCTATGTTCAACAATTCTTAAGAATTTCCTAATATAAAATAATCCTGTGTTAACATGAGTATTTTTACTTACACGTACAATGAAACAATTCTTATTTTACTTGACAGCAATATTTATGATGCTGACATCCTCCTAGGGCTTATCTGTTTTGGGATTGACTTTGACCTTGGAGATTCTCTGTACAACTTCCATTCCTTTAGTCACTCGGCCAAATCCTGTGTGCTTAGTATCAAGCCACGGCGTTGGGACTGCTGTTATGAGAAACTGGGATCCATTGGTATTTGATCCAGCATTGGCCATGCTGAGTGTCTGTCATGATGCAATGTTGAATGAAATTCATCTTCAAATTTTCCTCCCGATATGCGTTCACAGCAGAGATGGTTATTGTAAGGACATACATTTCGCCATATAATTAAGGGCTTTGTGATTCAGTCGGGAGATCCACAGGTACTGGTATGGGAGGTGATATATGATTTTTTGAACTTGTGAAAATTAGAATTTTTGATCTGTGGGGTCAGTTTCCCCCAAAAGGGTCAAATGTGCTTTTCTCAATAGGCCAGGATGGGCCTGTGGTCACCTCGAGGGACAACTGTGATCTTGGGGGCCTCTGTTGCCGTCACTGATAGAATGCAGATTGTTGGGGTGGAGAGCAGTGAGTATCCTGAAGGCTGGGAGATGGGTCTGTCCTTACCTAAGTCCTACCAAAAAAACCATTCACTGCTCCCCCTTTCTGACCTGCAAGAATACAGCTTGGGGATCGCATGAAGTTCTAGGTTCATCACTGAACGCGTCGTCTGTGTCTGAGAATGTCACCTTTACCCTCAGAGTGAAGTTGTGGTTACCCCTCCGTGTCTGCCATGTGAAGTCTCCCCTCGCTCTTTTTTTTTTTTAAATAATAAATTTTATTTTTATATTCCCCATACAATTGCAACCCCCCCATTCTGACCCCAATCCCTCCCCTCCCGCCCCCCACCCCCCAAAAAGTGTCTCTGGTTCATAGTTTTTTGTTGGTTTTGATTTTCACTTTCTTATAGTTACTCATTTTCCTGGTCCCTTATTTAGGTTTTCTAGATTCCTGCTATGAGTGAGACCATCTGATATTTTTCTTTTTCTTTCTGGCTTATTTCGCTGAGCATGATCCCTTCCAACGCCATCCATGTTGCAGCAAATTGCATGTGTTTATCTTTTTTGAATGCTGAGTAATATTCCATGGTATATATGTACCACATCTTCTTGATCCAGTCATCTATTTTTGGGCATTTGGGCTGTTTCCAAAGCTTAGCTATTGTAAACAGTGCTGCTATAAACATAGGGGTGCAGGTGTTCTTTGGAATGGATGTTTCTGTGTCCTCTGGGTAAATACCTAGGAGTGGAATTGCTGGATCCTATGGAAGCTCTATGTTTAGCAGGTCCAGAAATCTCCACACAGCTCTCCACAGTGGCTGGACCAGTTTGCACTCCCACCAGCAGTGCAGAAGAGTTCCTTTTTCTCCACATCCTCGCCAACATTTGTTGTTGCTAGTTTTTTTAATATGTGCCATTCTCACTGGTGTAAGATGGTATCTCATGGTAGTTTTTATTTGCATTTCCCTGATGACAAGTGATGTTGAACATTTTTTCATAGGCCTGTTGGCCATTTGCATTTCCTCTTTGGAGAAGTTTCTTTTTAGCTCTTCTGCCCATTTTTTGACTGGATTATTTTCTTTGTTGTTGTTGAGTCTCATCAGCTCTTTGCAGATTTTTGTGATCAATCCTTCATCATGAGTGTTGTGTGCAAAAATGTTCTCAGTCGGTGGGGTTTCTCTTTGTTTTTGTTATTGTCTCTTTTGCTGTGCAGAAGCTCTTTACAGGCCCCAGACCACAGGACGGACACTCCCGGTCTGCTCCATTATTTAGAATTTGCAACCATGTAAATTCACCTTCCGTGTGTTACTAATTTGATTTTTCCTTTGCTAACCCACTTGATGCTGTTTTGACAACTTGTCCAGTTTGTCTCCCCACAGATGTGTGCACTTACCATATGGCATTTCTATTGTGTCTTAAGTCTTCACAAAACTCCACAATTCTGAGTCTTTTAGAAAATTTCTGCCAGCTTCCAATTTAATAGAGCAAGCAGTTCTTTCTATTGATTAGGAAGTCATTGATGGACAAAATATGAAGAGATATGCTTTTCATTTGTAATTGAACACATCCAAGATCCCTTATTTATTATGTCTTATGATCTATGACTTATTGCCAGTCTTACCTAAACCCGTCATTAACAATATTTATTCTTCTTTACATCATGTATGGATTACTTTTCCTCGCCCTGGGATCTTGGGTGATTTCCCTGGAGACAGTACAATGGTCTGTAGACTGTAAGCCATTTCTTTCACGAAGAACGCGGACGCGCTACCGCAGTAACTCAGGCCAGTTTGCTGTATTTCGGTGAGAGGGCGATAGCAATACACGCGGAATGAATTGAAGTGATACATCAACTCGTACAGCTGATTATTCCCTGAGATATGGCACCTATCTGAAGCTTTATTATTCATTTCTAGTTTCAGGGACTTAAAACCTAGCTCTTCCATCCTATTCGAGGGCCCTCTGGTGTGGGACTTTGCAATTTTCAGATGACTTCTAAGTGCCTTGAATTATTTGCGATGTATGTGTTAGAAAAAAGATGGATAAATTAGTTTAGACTCTTAGAGCCTAGTTCATAACCTTTCTGTTTATGAACTAGAACTCAGAAATCTACTGGGAACTATTCTTATATATCAAATGAAAATAATTTTTTGATCTGTTTCTAATATTGACATCAGGGAAAATAGTTCCCATATTGAATATGTGTAGTTTCAGCAGGATAAGCATTTTAGATAGGAGAGCCAAGTTTACTTTCGCCACGGGCAGGCATCTTGATTTCTTTTTTATGTCGTTCTAGCTGAACTTGAAGCTCATTCTTTAATAAAGTTAACTATCTCAAGAGAACAATTTTTAAAAATCTTGCACAAGATTCTAGGAATTGGAAAAAATGAAGTCATTATTTCCTGAGAATTTCCGCTGGATTATGAGTTCATGGTACGTATATATAAGTATCATGAAACAGATTTGTGGGTGTGTTGTTGAATTTAATGAGTGAGGCTCAGAAATATGAAGTTGACCAACACTTGATTCCTGGATGCATGTGACTGACCTGCCCCGGTTGTGCTGCTCACACTCAGCCAAACTCTGAACAATGAGGTGGTTTCACAACGAATCCCTTCATTAACGTTCTCTGCTGCAGGAGATGCCAGTTGTTTCTCTAAGGAAATCTCTGCAGGTGGTCAGTGGGGGAAGTTTTTTTTTTTTTAATAGAGGCATGTTTATTTATTTATTTGTTTGTTTGTTTGTTTGTTTATACAAGCACTGGGTACAGTCAGAAGCGCGGGAGGGCGAGAGGATTCCCCAGAGCCAGAGCGGGGAGCAGAGCAGGCAGAAGGACCGAAGGACACTGCTGAGGGGAGCAGCGGGCGGCAGGAGAGGTCTGCGCCATGTGGGACCCTCGCCGGCAGCCGGGGATCGAACTGGTGGCGCAGAGGCCGCGGGCAGCTTCTCAACCCAGCGCTCAACTGCTGCGCCACCGCGGAGGCCCGGTCAGTGGGGGAAGTTTATGTAGGAAAGAAACACGTGCAAGGCATGAGGAGCATGGAGAGGGTTTCTTTGCCCTCAGCCTGGGAAGACCTGGGGCGGTCCAGGGGTGGTCAGCCACGGGGCCTCAGTGACCGTCGTGGGGCAGTTGCTGTCTGCTGGGTTATCCGTTTCAGTGACATTTGTGGGTATTCGTGAGGCTCCGATGTTGTCAGCATCCTCTGAGGAAACAGAATTCTCCTTGTGTGTTCAGCCCCCCGTGACCACCCTGAGGGCTGGGGCGCAGTGCATGGAACTAAACTGTTAGGTTAAAGGTCAAGGCAAGGGTCAGGCCTTGGGCTTTTGACTTGGCCCAGCCACGTTCAGAACTGAGCCTCTGCCTGGTTGGGGAAGCCAACACACAAGTTGCGAACTATGTGGCATTGGGAATACCTTTAGCGAAGACCGAGGAGAGGCACTAAGAGGGAGCAGAGATGGGGGATCACGGCGCTGAGCGGGGCCTTGGGAGCCTTCCCAGACAGGGCCCTGGTGAATTGGAGGCCCAGCGTCCCCCTGCCATTGAATTAACTCAGCAAATCCGTTATTTTGCACTTAAGTAACGTATAACGCCCCAATTCACATGACGGTGGCTCCTGATTTTAGCACTGAAAGGGTGTTGGGTGTGCGGGAGCGCCGCCAAAGGCAGGTGGCTGCGGAAACCTCTCGGGACACTCAGGGCGGCGTGGCAGTCACCTTCCTAAGACTTTTCATCTTGCCAACTTCTTCCCCACTTCAGCATTTCTATTGTGTAGGGAACTATTTTGGGAACAAAATCACACTCGCGGCTGCTGCAGGCTTTCTCCCCTGCTCTGCTTTCTATTGTCAGCCGGGCCGGTGACAGCGGGGGCATTTTTAGAAGCACCTGGAATAGGACAGACCCAGTGGAGCATTTCTGTTTGGAATGAGCAGAATCTGATAAGAACATTTTATTTTGAAAAAGTCCTTACCAGGAGCTGGAAGACTCCAGCGCCAGGACCTGTCTGTGGGGATTCTGCCTCAGTCACAAGGAGCAGAACCGAGTTTCATCCGCCAAGGGACGTTAATGTGGGTGGGAATGGACCTGGGGAGGATTGAAAAATTGCCAAAAATAAATGAACAAAAGCCCAACCGAGGAACTTTCCTGATGAGCTGAGCGCGCTCGCTCCCCTCCCAAGAGAACAGACTGTTTTGCGGGGCGCACTCTGGGCCTCTAATTGGCCTCTGGGTCACGGCTGCTGCGGGGCTGGGTGTCAGGAGAGGTTAATTGCTCTTCCTGAATGTGTCGCCATCGGGCACCCGCACGGAAATGAAGGGAAGACATGAAAGAGGGCGGATAGCGAAGCTAAAACCCGGTTATTAATTTCAAACTGTGAAACTCCCATAAGCTGCTTTTCTTCTTTTCACCGACTTTTTAATGGTGACGACTTCTCCTGTTTGGGACTAGTAATTCTGCTTTGCTCACCTAATTTGAACAGTGCCATTTGACATTTTGGGGTTATCTAATAGCGGAGTCAGCCAGGCAATCAGCCTTGGTATTCCGCATTTCATGAGTGAAAGGGACAAAAATCTTAAAAGACAGGCTGGCTTGGCTTAATTTCATTGGGTATTAGCATTTTTCAAAAGCAAAGCAGTATTGGTGATGGAAAGTAGGTTAAAATATTGCTGGTTTGCTAATAATAAGGAAAAGCATATATATACACATATATTTTCAACGCCAGTGCTATTGAGCAACACTTGAAAACATGCAAACTAGCGCAGTTCTTTGTCCAGGTCTCTCGCTTTCTGAGGAACAGATTCATCAGGGGATGAGAGACATGTAAAGAGGTGACAGGCGTTGGATGACTCGTTAGTCAAGGAGTGAAATCAGGGGTGGGGTGGGAGGGTGGGGGTGCTGGGGCTGGTGGGGGGCGCCTCATCCTCCCTTCTTGGGGAGGGCAGGGAGGTGGGTCCCAGCACTGCGGGGTCACAGGGCGTGTTCCCGAGTTCTGTGCGGTGGCATCTAAAGCCATCCTCAGCTCCCGCTCCTCTCTCAGGCTGGCGGATGGCACCGGCTGTGGGGCTCACTGGCACGTGTGGCCGCTGTGAAGTGACCCCACGTCCCGCGCTGTCAGTGGAGCCCTTGGGAAAGGTGCCTGCCCCCCCACCCCTGCTCCCCCAGCTCCGCCCGACTCAGAGGTCCTCATGGACGGCTGTGCCTCCAGAAAGCACCAAGTGCTCACAGTTGTCATTGTTTTAAGCTTTTAACAGTGTGTGTTATTTTTCATCGACGTGACTGTGTGTGTTTCGTGGCTTCACAGGGAGCCCCGGGCCACCCACGGGCTCCGGGAGGCTGGTGGCGAGTTGGTGGCAACCAAAAGTGGACAGTGTGGTTGTTACCTAATTAATTATGACGTCGCGAGAGCCTAGAGTAAGGTAGTGAAGTCAACTTGCTGCCTGTGACACTGTCAGTGACACCGACAGTGGCTGCTGGCACCATCCTCGGGACATGGCCAGGTTATGTGGTCAGGGTCTTTCCAGTGGCCCTGCCGTGAGTCCTCAGCTCCTCCTGCCTCTCTTGGCTGGGGAGGGAGACCCAGTGCTGTTCTGTCAGCTGGTTCTTTGCTGCTCTTCAGGGCGCCCGAGATGCCCTGGAAGAAATATGCTGAGCCAGGCCCCGTCTAACAGGATGTGGGATTCATTGGGCTGGACAGAGAGGAACTTCTGGACACTCCTTGACATGCTTGCCCCACGGGTGGGGCACTTACTCCTGGTGTAATTCATAAACAGCACAACTCACTGGGTATGCCTTTTCATTTTTGTTTTTTAATTGCAAATCCAGAAGTGAGTGCTGGGGGACGAAGAGCATCAACATTGTGGGGCTGCGTACTGGCCTGACATCGGGCTTCAGTGTCTTCACACAGTGCGGAAGGGACGATGCAAGCGCAGTTCCTATGGCCTGGGACACTCCATCCATGTTAGTGTCCCGCACTGGGCACAGGAGGCAGCAGGAGGGCGGGAGGCAGACCTGGGTAGGCCTCAGGCTGGCTCTGGCACTGCAGATGAGCCCTGTGTTGTCATCTGGGCTGTGTCACCCTGAGCCTTAAACCTGCAGCCGACACAGAAACAGCCACATCCCCGTGTCCTTGCAGGGCCTACGCTTATTAACCCGGAGGCCGGCGCTCGGGTTTCCTAGGAAATCCCAGCCGAGACAGCAGACGGGGCTGTAACCTGAGACCTGCCCAGGCCTTGGGGCCATGGTCACCACCTGGGGAACCTTTCAGGAGGTCGTAGCTCCTTCCAACAGGACTCCTGGCGTCATCAGCTCTGACCATGGCTTCTTTCAGGCCAGTGACCCGCACTCTGGGCAGAAGTCACGTGCAGCCTTCTGCTTGGAGCTGAGACAGGCGACTGCTGCCTGAGGCCGGCCCTGGGCACTGCGTCCCTGTGCAGCACGAGCAAGTCTGTGCCGTGGGGGCAGACAGGAGCAGGAGCACAACTTCCTGAGGATGCCCAGGATGCCTCCCCCTCACACACACCTTTCCTGTGTCTCCACACAGGCTCCCCTCCTGTTATCTGCTTGAGGGAAGCCCAGGGGCACTGATAATCCAAAATCAATTAAAAATACATTATATATTGGGGGGAGGGCCGGGAGTAATTGCCATTTTAATTACGTCTGGTCACAGTGCAATTAGCGTGTGTTCGCAGAGAACACCTGTTGGCGAGCTGGCCCGTGAGGCCGCGTGCTGGGGGGAGGCTGGATGCTCAGAATTTCTTCAGGAAAGTGACTGGGATTGTCACGTCTCGCAGTAGTCAGGAGTAAATCCTCTCCAGTCCTGATGAAGTGATAAGCAAGATTTTACTGCCGGCGGGGGTTTTACATCTTTGTGCCTTGTCTACAATGCTGATGGTTTGATTTCAGCACAGGTTCCTGTTGTCGTGGGGGCTGGGGGCTATTAGAGGAGGAGGAATCGTGATGAATTGTGATAAGACAAGGGAGATAAGACAGCAAGGGAAAGTCTGCTACAGATTCTGGGAAGAAAACCTCTGGAGACACAAGGAAACGGAGGACCGTCCCTCCAGAGCAGGCTGTTGTCCAAAACTTGAGCCTGAGCCAAGCATTGGAGTGCCCTTCCTGCGACCTCCGGCGCTTCTGGACGTTCATGGTTGGTTGGTAGCGGAGACTAATTGTGCGTCTCTCCCCTTGTCTGTCTGTGGGAAGAATTTCTATCTCAAGATGACCTACAACCGAATTTAGGCTAACAAGATTGATTGTCGGCTCAAGGAAAAAATGGAGTAAATTGGCTTTGAGAGAGAATGGAAACTTTCAAGGAATGCTGAAATATTGGGGAGCATTTGACGTTATCAAGAATTGCTATAATAGTAATCATGCCCAACAGCATGATTCTTACTTTATGATTCTCGTAAGATTTCACAAAAGAATTGCTTAATAGATAGGCTTGTATCTTGAATGTGGACAACTGCTTGGGATTTGTATGTCAACACACACACACACACACACACACACAAGAGCCACGTGTGTTTTGGAGAGCAGACAATTATTGAGGGGTTCCTTGTGCTCCAGTCTTAAGGATGCGAGAGCCACACTTACTTAGAATTATCCATAAATCTTTCTTTTCAGATTGAGTAAAAAGGGAGAAAATGTGAAATAGCATCATCGACGTGTCCTGGCGTGTAATTTGGAAAGTTTTAACTTCGGGGCAAAATACACAGGTTGACTTTTCTGAAATCAATAACAATATACAAGTAATTGCGACCGTCAGATCTTGAACATGGTAACGGGGTGGGGGGTGAACTAATAATGCTTGTGGTCGTTTTTCAGAAAATAAGTGTTAAAGGTTCACTTACTCTTTGACAGCACCCGGTTCACGCAGACCAGAGGAAGTGTGGCTGGAAATAGGGGTTCTGAGCACAAGCAGAGGGAAATGTACATTTTGAGTTATGATAAAGTGATATTTTATACCTAATTTCCAATGTATCCACATTGGCCCTTCAGTGGAACATGCTCGTTATTGAGCTTGAGCTGAGGCCTTTGTTGCTTTAGGGCCGAGATGTAGCAGACTTCGGCTGTTCAGACAAATAACCCGTGATCAAAGCGCATGGGTGCTCAGACCACCGCTTCATGGTCCCCTGTGGCCCAGGGGCGCTGTGCTCAGCACCAGACAAGCAGGTGGGTCGCAAGAGCCTTCTGCGCTCCAAGCACCGTCTCCCTCGGCTGTAAAGCCACGTCCAAGCTCATCTTGCGCGAACACTGGCCATCTCTGATTTAGGTGCGGGTCTGGGTGTGTCTCTAAATAGCTCGCGCTCTCTGCTGAACGATTTGGTTACTCTCTAAATTTATCAAACAATTAAGTCTCATTGGTTGAACCTCTAGCAGAGAGAACCCGGTCTTGGTTAATCGGTGACCTCTCGCTAGGTGTCGGGCTGTGCACCTGCTGACTTGACCCGCTTCGTCCGAGTTACTGAGACTCTGAGCTGCAGTGACATCACGTGCAAGACGGGGGTGACGTCCTTCCAGCCACAGCGGGGTGCGGGGGGTGGGGGGGCGAGAAGGGTCAGCAAGGATAGGGCTGCTCATGCTCCAGTACACACGACCCCCCACCTGCACCCCCCCCACAGACACAGACTCTCACAGACACACACTCACTCATTCACACACACACAGACACACTCACACATACTCACAAACATACTCAAATGACTCGTTGGACTAGATTTCCATTTAATCAATTTACCAGTTAAGCTAAAATGGTCAGATTAATTCTGTAGAGGAACAAGCTCAGTCATTTTCCCTTGTGTGGGTGTTAACAAAGTGCCCCCGTGCCCAAGACATTTACTATTGTTTAATGGAAAACTTGTGATAGCCAGTGTGAGTTATGCTGTGTCGCAGGAGGCGCATCTGCCGCCTGTGGCATGTTTGTGTGCTGCCTTGGTGAGCCCTGCTGCTGTGAGTGCTTCCCCTCCTGCTCAGAAACTCTCCTTCCAGTCACAGATTTACAGGAACGTTTTCCAAGAATTGTGGGAGACGCACGTTTCCTGCTTTGGAAAACGTTCCTGTAAATCCAGCACCTGGGAGCACGTGCCCTGCTCCCAGGCGGCAGCTCGGGGCCCCCGGCTGCGGCCTGCTGTCTGCTCGGGGGACAGGTCGTTTCTCAATAATGCAAGTCTGATTTGGGATATTAAGGTCATCAACGCCTGCAGGACATTCGACAATGTGCCAAGAACTTGGTCACTCATCACCAAAGAGAGCCAGTTTTGACATTTGGGTGGACATTTAGTCCTTGCTGGTGTGAGTGGGGATGGGACATGCTGGACTCGCTTGGGTCACGGCGCCGCCCCCCACGATCCTGCCCCCCACGCAGGCTGCAGCTGCTGGTGGGACTGTCCTTTTAGTCATAAAAATAAAGTCACAAACATTTAACATAATTTAACAGTCCTCTATCGGCGAATTTTAACTTCCTGATTAACATTATGTAATATTCTTCTTTATGAAAATGACTTGCCATTCGTATTTATACATTTTCTCATCCAAGGCATTTGTACTTAAATTTAACAGTCTTATTTTTTTATGGATATGTGAATTTCAGATTTTTTCAGTTGGTAGTAACATTTTTAAACTGTGGATAGTGTTGAGTTATGGCCTGTGGGTTTAAATGTGTAGCGTTTTCATCATTATTTTACAGTTACTTTATTTTTACCCTATAATTATTTTATGGTTTTTTCTTTGCTCTATTAATTTCCTGAAAAATATTTCTATTAGTGCTCTTACTTAATTTTCGTTGACTGCTGTGTGGTTAGTAAATTCTTTGTGCTATTTCTAGATTTTTTTAACTTATTTTAGAGACTCATGAAAATACATTTTTAAAAATGTACTTGGGGCTATTGAAAATAAAGAACATTCTATTTGCAGCACAGTCTATGAAGTCTCCCCAAACCATGGCAGTGCTGTGCTGTGATTTTCATTCCTGAGATGTCTTCTTCAGTTTTTGCTTTCACCATTTAAATAAAATGCTATTTAGACCAAGCATCTACATTCTATGCCTGGCAATTTGTAGGTGCTTAAAAAAAACCCTATTAAGTAGACACCACTATTATCCTCATTTTACAAAGAGGACATTGAGGTGTTGAGGGAGGAAATGATTTGCCAAATGGGGAGACAGAGAAGTCTGGAGGTGGACCCCGGTCACCCAACTCCGGAAATTATTCTCAGAAACACGACTGTGGAACGTGTCTTTCTTCACTGTCGCACGACACTCTTTCCACCACCTAGTATTTATAGTAGGTTACATTTTCTCTCTTACTAACGCTGTGGCTGTTCTCCATGTTCCCCTGTGTCTTCTGTACTTTTACCTGATGCTTCTTCTCTAAGTGTTCAGAATTATGTTGTCATGCAGGTGGGTTTTAGACCCCACGATGAAGGACTTGGCAGTTGGTTCACGGCGATGACTCAGGATGTATGTCAATACTTACGCCTTTGAGTGCAAGGTACACATGAATGTTAATGTGAATACACGCTAGATGTTATTCACATACTTGGATTTATTCCCTTAGTGACATTTCATAATTTTGCATCTTGTTTCTTATTTTGCCGTTCGTACAGATTTGAGCTCTATTTGATTTTGATTCTTCTGCCCTCCCTATTCTCGTGCCAAGTAAATTAAAATACACATGGTTTGGTTGTGCTTGTAGTTGCAGATAATTCTGTGCCTCCACGATAGTCTCATTATTAGCCATCAACGCTGCAGGCACACCTCATTTTATTTGCTTTGCAATTACTGTGCTTTCTGTAAGTTGAAGGCCTGTGGACACCTGCCTTGCCTGTGTCTGTTGGTGCCATCTTTCCAGCAGCTGAGATGATGGTTAATATTTTTTTAGCAATAATTTTTTTTTTAGTATTTTTTTATTACTTAAGAATTTTCTTTCACTTTTTTTTTTTTTTTTTTACTTGAGGTAGCGTTGGTTCACAACACTGTGTGACCAGAGGCAGAGAATTGAGATTTATTTATTTATACAAGAACTGGGGTAGAGGCCAGAGGTGCGGGAGGGTGAGAGGATTCACCAGAGACAGAGTGGGGAACAGAACAGGCAGACTGACTGAATACACTGCTGAGGGGAGCAGCGGGCGAGGCAGGAGAGGTCTGCCTCACCATGTGGGACCCTCACCAGCCAGCCAGGATCGAACTGGCGCTGCAGAGGCTGTGGACAGCTTCACAGCATGGCGCTCAACCACCTGCACCACCAGGGGAGGCCCCCTTTGTTTTATTTCTTCAGAGTCTATGGATTGGTGAAACTGTGCAATGTCTGTCTTTTTCTGGTTGATTCCTCTTAGCCATATCCCGTCCAGGTCCTTCCACGTTCTTGCAAGTAGGGGGCTTGTCTTTCTTCTGACCACTGGGTAGGATTCCACTGTGGACACAGACCACCTCTCACTAACCCACTCACCTCTTCCTGGGCACCGTGATTCTGTAACTTAGCTGCTGTGAATAGCTCTGTAATAAGCAGAGGAGTGTGGTGTCCCCACAAAATAGTGTCCCCCCTCTTTGGGGAGCTTTCCAGCAGTGGAGCTGTTTCCTCATAGAAGAGATCTACATTTTGAATAATCTGAGAAAGCTTCATGCTGGGTTCCACAAGGACGGGCCAGTTTGCATTCCCATCGGCAGTGAGCGAAAAGCCCTATTTCTCCACATCTTGTCAGCACTTGTTTCTGGTCTTTCTGACCTGGGCCACCCTCAGGGGTGTGAGGTGGGGTCTCACCGTGGTTTAATTTGCATTTCCCTGCGACGTGACAATGAGCCATCTCTGTCTTCTTTTTTACATGGCCATCTCTGTCTTCTTCGGAGAAGTGTCTGTTCAGGCCGATAATTGATCACGTTAGCATGATCATACATCCAGCAGATTTCATCAGAACTCTGCTTTGGATATAGTCCCATCTACAGCTTAGTTAAAAACCATATAACTATCTAACAGCTTCCAGAGTACATTTAATTTTTCATGAAAGGCCTTTTACATGCTTGCTAGGGCAGACCTACTGCAAGATCAGGCAAAATCTTCTTATGTAAACAATTCTTGTGAAGCGATCACATTAAGCTTTTAGAGCATAAAGTTCTCTTTAGAACTCTAAAGTTTAAATCCGCTAATGTGTTAATCTTCATGTCACATGTCTTAATTACACATTTCAAATTTAAATTGTAAGGCTAATCATCAGATTGCTTCATGTGCCGTATTCTTTTCAGTGAAGGATTTGGTGTCACAATCAGGCGGTTCGTTTTCCCGAGTCCAGCATCACACCGTGAATGCTGGGGGTCTGAGGTACACCTCACCTTTCCATTTCACTACTCACCCAGCTCTGGGGTCACAGATTCGTCACCGCAGGAAGACTGAACTTACCGAAAGATGCATTTGGGGTCCCTGAAGTTGTGAGAGCAAAAACTGGTCACCATCCTGGGCTAAGTCTTCATGTTGCGTCAGCTTAAATAAGAGAGTTGCTGAGTCCTCAGTCCCTGCTGTGGACAGAGACGCGAGGCCCTCGGTCTCCTGCTGGTGTGTCCAGGGGTGACGTGGCCCTTGGGCGGTGCTGAATTGTCTCACTACCTGTTCCTCTTTTTTAAAACTTAATTTTGGTGGTGGTTGCGGCCTGCCCCACCCCCAGTGGTCATCGCTGTCACTCATGTCCCTCTGCTTAGATGGTGCTGCCCGCTCTACTGCTCTGTTGAGTCTGTGTTCTTCTCCTGCTTTATGAGGCACCTGCCATCACCCCCAAATTAGTGTCCAGTTATAAGAGCGTTTCATCATAGTGTTATAAGAGTGGACCGACATCCCCTGGCCTGTGTCTGCTGCCACCCCTTTAGAGGTACACTAGTAAGACCTTTGGGGACCTGTGCACCCCAAAGGGACCTGTGCACCCCACTTCCCTGCTGACTGTTGTATCACACCTTCCCTTCCAGAGCAAGCACCGTCTTTTAAAACTGTCGTTTTCCCTGTAATTCTCAGCACCTAGTTTAATTTTCGTCTGGCCACGAGGCAGCCTTTCTTGCTCCCTTGTTGTCTTCGCGCAAGCAGAGAGGACCCTGGTCTATCCCTGGTCTTTCCCGCCTCATGCTTTCGCTCTTGCTCTGAGCACTTGAGGCGTGGCCTCTCGTCCAGCCGCTTTTATTACTAATTTCACATTTGAGCTCGCCCATCCGCACACAGTCCTTGTCTCCCACGGCCACAGTGATATTTCCGGCTTCGAGGCCGCGCACTGTCTGCAGAGGCATCTCGTTTTGAGCCGCGCGTAGCTTTGCAATATCTCGCCTGCTGTGTCCTTAAACTCTAATTACATTTTCCTTTCATTTTAAGGGCTCCGTGAGCACTGTTAATCTGTGCTGGAATTTCATCTGTTCTTCCTAAACGCGATTGCGGTGCCCCGCGCGTTGTGTACTCGGGCTAGCGTGTGTGAGATTGTGTCAAGCTACAGTTTAACTTCCTCGAGCAGACGTGGTCCCGTCAAGCTCTCTCCGCTTTATCTTTCTATCTTCGTTACCCGATTTCACAGCCCTCTTGCTCGTCGACATCGTCCCCAAGTTGTTATTGACAGTAAATCTATTAAAGTCATAAAGGAAAGGGCTTTGGTTGTCGTTTTCTCTGCGGTGTTAGACGCAGACATGTGCGGAGCAGACACAGCCCTGTCATCGTGGAGCGCTGGTCTAATTGGAAAAAAACAAAGCAAGAAAGAAAAATGAGCAGTGTGCGTGTCACGTCGTGATAACAGTTGCAGGAAAATCAAACGGGAGAGAAGGTACCGGCGCTTAGTCTGCCCGAGAAGCTGGAAGAAAGTAAGGGGAGGTGATGGCGTCGGGGACAAGAGGGGGCTGAGGAGCTGAGATGGGGACACGGGGGCAGGGGAGATGCAGGGGGAGGTGAGCAAGGTACGGAGCAGGGGGGGAGGAGAGAGGTCGGGGCTGTGCTGGGCCCGAGAGACTGCAGGGGAAGTCCCTGACCAGCAAGGACTTTGGCTTTTGCCTGGAGGAGCTGGGAAGGCTTTGTGGCGTTTAGAGAGGCCGCATCGTCCAGTCGTCTTCGTAAAGAAATGCCTGCGGACCTCATGCCTTCGTCTCTGGGACCACACTGGTCAGCTGAGTCCTGCAGGTTTCCAAACGTGCAACACTGAGTTACGCGGTGGAAAAACATCACATTTGTTATTTCTACTGGCAGCCGCTCAAAAACCTAAAAAGCCAAATAGAATATATATAAAAACACAAATGAAAAGGATGTTGGACACGAAGCAGTGACCAGAGGGGGTCCCCAAGATGAGAAAGAAGGAGCCGCCTTTGTGATTGTCCCTCTCACTCCCGGGAGTGAGAGTGTCCAGGCGCCGGGAGAAGCAGCACCCGCCCCGGCAGTGAGGAGAGCGGTGGGGGCCGGGGCGGGCGCTCATGCAGAGAGCGGCGTGGACACTGCCGTCGAGGACTGGCCCTTGAGCTCTGCAAAGAGTCCCTGTCACCCCCTGGACTGAGCTCACCAGTTCACACCATGGAGACCCCATTCAGAGCTGGCTAGCAAGTGTCCTGTTTCTGCGAGCTAGAAATAAAACCTCAAGGTTCCTGAGACTCAGATGGCGCTTTCGAAGGCGTCTGTCTCGGGAGAGGAGAGAACGAGCCCTCAACACCAACACAGTCCCCCCTTAGTGGGTGTTTCAGAGAAGACCCAAAAAGCTCGGATGGTCCCCAGGGCCTAAGGAATAGAGCTCGACTATTTTTGTAACTATCGAAGCAGTCAGCATTTCACAGAGTGAAATTCACACAGGCTCGCTCACTTCTAATAAAAATATAACTGAGCATACAAAGGAGCGGGAACATAAAATCCCTCATGAGGGACAAAAGCAATCAATTGCAACTGACCCAGTAATGACACCCTTGGTGGCATCAGTAGATGAGGGAATTAGGGCAGTCATTATAATTCTATACGTTCATTAAGCTGAAGTGTAAAGGGAGCGCGTAGCTAGAATGCGGACGGCAGGTTTGGAAAGACCCATGTTAAACTCTGAAAGATGAAAATGACAGTGTTTGAGATGAAATCGCACTTGATGGAATTAGCAGGAGACCACACGTTTCAGAGGACACGCTCGAAGCATGGAAATGGAGAGCAAATACAGCGAAACACAAGGGGCCCAGGTGAGCTGCCGTGGAGGTGTCTTTGGAGATTTGAAATTGAGAAGTCAAAAGAGGCTTCAGGAAAAAGATTCAATAAAGTCATGGCTCAATTATTTCTGAAATTGATGAAATTATAAACTTAAGCATACCAGAAACGAATGCACCTGTAATGCATATACACCCCCACACTCAGACACACAAATCCACACGTATTATAAATTGTAATATGAATATTAAACTTATAATTCATTATGCCATAAACAATTGCCTATTATTTAGGCATATTATAAATTAATTGCCTCACGTCGGGATAAAGAACAAATAGGTAAAGCAGGCAGATACACTGCACACGCCCATGCAAACACAAACAAGGACAGTCTCCTCCTGTTCAGGATGGGGCCACATCGTCAAAGGACTGAGAGGGGAAAGAGAAAATCCATCTGGAATTCTAACCCATGAAGGAAATATCTTCCCAGAGTGCAGGAGAAATGCAGTTTTTCAGAGATGCGTGTGTGGGGCTAACCCATTAACCCAAGGCCTTCACAGCAAGAAGGGGCAGCGGGAGCCTCCAGGTGGGGCTGATGGCCACTGAAAATGCAGATCAGTGCAGAGGAGGGAAGAGGGTGTTGGAGAGCATGATGACGTGGGTGCAGTGATTTCGTTCTTTAAAATTCTTTAAATTATAAATGACCGTTTCAATGGGAGACATTGATGACCATGTCGTTAGAAGCGCAATGTACACAGCATTTCCACGCAGGACCAAGAGAGGGCGACGGCCAGGCGAGGAGAAATGGGGGTGGACGGTGTTGTGAGGCTCGTGTCGTAGCTAAAGGGGCGTCACATCACGTGGGGGAGACGCTGACACGTCAAGACATAGACCTGCGACCCTCACACAAGCACTGGACGAATACAACGGCTGATAAGGCGGTAAAGGGATAAACTAGAGTCATTAATCATATTTAGTACAAAATAGGGAGAAGAGGAAGAAAAGTGAAAAAAGGGAAACAAATGAAAACAGGTAATACAAAGAGAAAATAAATAGCAACATAGTAGTTAAACCAAACACAACTGCAGCCACATTCCCACCGAAGTGCTCTGAACAGACCACACGGGGAGATACCCACACGGTGCGGCAGACCTCTCCTGGCTCCCCGCTGCTCCCCTCAGCAGTGTTTTCGGTCATCTGCCTGTTCTGCACCCCACTCTGTCTCTGGTGGATCCTCTCACCCTCCCACGCCTCTGGCCTGTACCCCAGCTCTTGTATAAAAAAATCTTTTTTTTTTTTTTAATTTTATTGTTATATTCCCCATACAATTGCAGCCCCCCCATTCTGACTCCAATCCCTCCCCTCCCGCCCCCGCCCCCCTAAAAGTGTCTCTGGTTCATAGTTTTTTGTTCATTTTGATTTTCACTTTCTTATAGTTATTCATTTTCCTGGTCCCTTATTTAAGTTTTCTAGATTCCTGCTATGAGTGAGACCATCCGGTATTTTTCTTTTTCTTTTTGGCTTATTTCGCTGAGCATGATCCCTTCCAGCGCCATCCATGTTGCTGCAAATGGCATGTGTTTATCTTTTTTGAATGCTGAGTAATATTCCATGGTATATATGGACCACATCTTCTTGATCCAGTCATCTATTTTTGGGCATTTGGGTTGTTTCCAAAGCTTAGCTATTGTAAACAGTGCTGCTATAAACAGAGGGGTGCAGGTGCTCTTTGGAATGGATGTTTCTGTGTCCTTTGGGTAAATACCTAGGAGTGGAATTGCTGGATCATATGGAAGCTCTATGTTTAGTAGGTCCAGAAATCTCCACACAGCTCTCCACAGTGGTTGGACCAGTCTGCACTCCCACCAACAGTGTAGAAGAGTTCCTTTTTCTCCACACTCTCGCCAGCATTTGTTGTTGCTAGTTTTTTTAATATGTGCCATTCTCACTGGTGTAAGATGGTATCTCATGGTAGTTTTGATTTGCATTTCCCTGATGACAAGTGATGTTGAACATTTTTTCATATGCCTGTTGGCCATTTGCATTTCCTCTTCAGAGAAGTTTCTTTTTAGCTCTTCTGCCCATTTTTTGACTGGATTATTTTCTTTGTTGTTGTTGAGTCTCATCAGCTCTTTGCAGATTTTTGTGATCAGTCCTTTATCATTAGTGTTGGGTGCAAAAATGTTCTCCCAGTTGGTGGGGTTTCTCTTTGTTTTTGTTATTGTCTCTTTTGCTGTGCAGAAGCTCTTTAATTTGATGTAGTCCTGTATAAAAAAATCTTAAAAAAAAAAAAAGACAGGGGAAATTGCCTTCAAAATCAAACTATTTTGGTAACAATCTTTGACAGATCTGACATTTGTACTAAAATTGTGCCAGTTTTTTTTTTTTTTTGAGTGAAAATCCCCTTGGAAAATTTTCAGTGTAAATTATAATTATTTAATACTATGAGCAGGAAACCACTATGGTGACAAACGAGTAACTTGATTTTGTTCTTACTAAAAATTTTCATGATTCAGAATTTCACATTGCAAATTATGTCATGCCAGATAGAATACAAAATAATATGAAAATTTGTGCTCTTAAGTAGAAATTAAAAGTGGAATTTGTCAAAAATTAAAAAAAAAGACATAGACTAAGTGAAGTTAAAAAGAGGAAGATTCAACTAGATGTATCTGGCCAGAAAAAGCACTTTAAATATAAAATAATGGTGGAAACTAAAAGGACCTGGGGGGGCTATGGACTGAAGGTGCACATAGGGCTTCAGGGCAGCGAAAGCGTTTGCATGCAGGCACAAGTGCGTGTGCAAAACACAGATTAGTCAACACCCAGGGAACACGCGGCAGGAAGGATTGTTAGCAAATGTCCAGCACGTACCTTAAGGGAGCCCTGAGCTAAGCTGCGGGCTTTCGTGAATAATTAGATACTGATGTTGATTTTCAATTGCAGATGTTAGTAAAACACTAATGCAAGGTGTGAATAAAAAAGTGTCCTTAGGAGGAGAGGGTGAAGTCCCAAGTGCTTTCTGCTCTGTTCAAAAGTGAAACTTCATTTTTTTAAAAGTGAAGGGATAGACAAGCTGTGCCTTCCTAATCCTAGTAAAAGGAAACTGGAATGTCTGCATTAAATCAGACACAATGATTTATGATAAAACACTCATTTCATAATAATGAAGTCAGTGCATTAAAGGCCATATAATTCTTCAGGTTTATGCACTTACAATTTTAAACACAGACGGCAAACATTGATATAAATGCAAAGAGAAACACACATATATAAGAGATGCCGCAGAATTCAGGGTCTTTCTCTCAATATTTTATAGAACAAGTTGACAGAAAATATAGGAAGACGTGAATATCCGTTGGCCAAGAGAAGAGACAAATTATTTTCGAGTGCATAGGATGGTTTTACCAAAGTCGACTCTATTCTGGGCCACGTAACAAGTTTCAATAAATTTAAAGGGTTTTGAGTCTTAAATATGTCCTCTGTCTGCAAGGAAATTGAAGTATAACTTAAAATAGAATGATGTTGACTTCCTAAATATTTGGAAACTACTGAACATATTTCTAAATAACACATGGATCACAGAAGAAATAAAAGAGGAAAGTAGGATGTATTTTGAACTGGATGAAAATGCAAGCTCGGTATACAAAAATTATGGGGTGCTGCTGGCGGGAAGATTTACAGCCGAGATGCTGAGCCTGGACCAGAAGAACAGCCTCAACAGTAATGTTCGCACGTGCACCTTAGGAAAGTAGAGAAAGAAGCACAGATTAAATGAAGCGTCATCAAAAACCCCAAACTAATTCTTTTGGAAGATGAAATTGATGCACATTATCCCGGCCCATCTGAGGAAGCCGGGAGACTCCACATGGCCAGGCTGAGCGGTGACCTTGAGGTCCGTCCTCTGGAGGGATGCGGGAGGCGGCTGAGGCGTGCACGCCAGCGCACCGACAACTTGGATGAAACGAGGCCCTTGAAAGAGACCAAACACCAAAACTCCAGAGGTAAATAGATAATCTAAACAGACCTGCGTCTAGTATAGCAACCTCTTTAGTCCTTTAAAATGTCCCCGCGCCACCCCCAGGAGCAGAGATGCCACGTCCAGGTGTCCTCCCTGGTGCTTTCCCTGGAAGATTTGCGGAGGGGATGCAGCACCTTTGACTCTTCCAGCAAATGCTTCTCGACTCATCATCAGACCCATGTTATCCCCAAAGGCAGGCAAAAATATTGCGAGAAAAGAAAACAGCAGAGCCCTCTTCCTCCCGGCCACAGATGCGGACATGCTTTAAACTCTTTAGCTAATTCATCCAATAATGTATAGAACTAAGGCATGACCAGGGGAGATTTATCCCAGCGTGGCAAGGTTAATTTCATACGTAAAAATCAATCCACAGAGGTGATCATATTAACAGAAAAGCTCTATCATTTCAGTAAATGAAGAAAAAATATCTGACAAAATTCGGGGTCCACTGCCAATGAAAACCGTCGCCCACGTGGGACTAGAAGAAGGTGACCCCAACGTCACCTGCTCTGTCCTTCTGGCTGATGAAACTGACGTCAGGAGAGGGACGTGCCTTGTCCCATCACAGAGGGAGCGGACCACGTGCCCATCCTCCAGGCGCGCCAACGGGTCAACTGTCACCTGGTAATCAACGCAAAAAAAAGGATTTTTTCTTCCCCGCATCTCGTGTCCAATGTGGATAGATGCCTCCTCGGCCTCCGCCCCACATTGCCCTGCCCTGTACCTCGGCGGGGGACGCTAGTTAATGTCCCCAAAGGCAGAAACACGCGTTGCTGTCAAGGGTGGGCTGGTTAGTTTGGCTGAATGGAGCATCTTTCTAGCCGAAGATAACTTACTTATTTTTTAAAAAAGAGATTTATTTATTTATGCACACAAGAGCTGGGGTACAGGCCAGAGGTGTGGGGGGTGAGAGGAGTCACCAGAGACAGAGTGGGGAGCAGAACAGGCAGACTGAGTGGAATCCACTGTTGAGGGGAGCAGCAGGGAGACAGGAGAGGTCTGCTGCGCCATGTGGGTCACCTCCCTGGCTGGGGATCGAACTCTTGCTGCAGAGGCTGCGGGCAGCTTCATAGTGCTGTGTCTTTTTTTAAAATTTATTTTATATAATTCTTAATCTTTTTTCATTCTTGCACAATGTGTGCATTTTCATTTTGGTTATATTCCCCGTACAATTGCACCCCACTTTGTTTTGACCCTAATCCCTCCCCGCCCCCACCCCCCCAGTGTGTCTCTGGTCTACAGCTGCTTGTTGATTTTGATTTTCACTTTCTTATAGTTACTCATTTTCCTGGTCCCTTATTTAAGTTTTCTAGATTCCTGCTATGAGTGAGACCATCCGGGATTTTTCTTTTTCTTTCTGGCTTATTTCGCTGAGCATGATCCCTTCCAGCGCCATCCATGTGGCTGCAAATGGCATGTGTTTATCTTTCTTGATGGCTGAGTAATATTCCATGGTGTCTATGGACCCCATCTTCTTGATCCAGCATCTATTTTGGGGCATCTGGGCTGTTTCCAGAGCTGAGCTGTTGTGAACGGTGCCGCTGTGAACACAGGGGCGCAGGTGCCCTTTGGAGTGGATGATGCTGCGTCCTCAGGGCAGACACCCAGGACTGGGCTTGCGGGGTCCCGTGGCCGCGCCCTCTCCGGGGCTGCGGACCCCGCCCAGCTCTGCACATGGGGTCCCCGGTGAGGGGAGGAGGAGCCGCCGCCCCGCCCCGCCGAGTCTCCGCAGCGCGGACGTCAGGCCCGGGATGGACCCGGCGATTGGGGCGCGTTTACCCCGGAGGCCCCCGCGCGTCTCCCCTTCCCGGGCCGCGTCCTCCCCCGGCCCCGCCTCGCCGGCCTCGGGGGGACCCCGGCCCCCGCGCTCCGCCCCCGCCGGGCCGGCCCTGACCCTCCCCGGGGCAGCCGCGGCCCCGCTGGCCGCGCCCGGGAGTCCCGCGATTCACGCGGCCTTTGCTGCGTCGTCCACTCGGGCCGCGCGGCCCCGGAGCGGCCACTCGCCGGACAGGGGCTGACCGGCCGCCCCCGCAGCTCAGGTCCCTGCTGGCGGTCAGCGCCCGCCCGACGCGTGTCCGCCGTGTCCGCCGCCCGCGCCGCGGGGTCCGCTCGGGCCCCCCGCGGACAGGCCCGGAGCGGGATGCGAACCCCGGCCTGCGCGGACGGGTCAGGGGAAATGTGCGCCGCGTGGGCACCGCCGTGTGAGGGTCACCCTCGGTCCGGGCAGCGCGGGCCTCCCTGGCGGCGCACGGGGCTGAGATGGAACCTGGGAAGCTGCCTGCAGCCTCTGCAGCGCGGGTTCGATCCCCGGCCTGCCAGGGAGCTACCCACATGGCGCGGCAGACCCCTCCTGTCTCCCCGCCGCTCCCCTCAGCAGTGGGTTTCACTGGATCTGCCTGTTCTGCTCCCCGCTCTGTCTCTGGTGAGTCCTCTCACCCTCCCATGCCTCTGACTGTACCCCAGCTCTTGTATAAATAAATAAATAAATAAATAAATAAATAAATAAATAAATAAATAAATAGAATCTTTAAAAAGTAAATGTCTGTGTGAGACAACTGGTAGCAGTAGACGGGGAAATCACATAAAAATTTTACCTATAGAAAGTTAATATATCAAAAAATAAGATTTAGTGCTTTGGGGGTTCATTTATTTATTTTAAGATTTATTTATCCAAGCACTGGGTACAGTCAGAAGCGCGGGAGGGCGAGAGGATTCACCAGAGCCAGAGCGGGGAGCAGAGCAGGCAGAAGGACCGAAGGACACTGCTGAGGGGAGCAGCGGGCGGCAGGAGAGGTCTGCACACCATGTGGGACCCTCCTCCGGTGGCCGGGGAGCAGCCGGGGATCGAACCGGCGCCGCAGAGGCTGCGGGCAGCTTCGCAACCCAGCGCTCAACCGCTGCGCCACCGGGGAGGCCCTGGGGGTTCATTTAGTGACTGACATGAATGTTTATGGGAGGCCTACTCTGCGCTGAGGCCTACTCTGTGTTCTTAGGGCTGGTGAGGCGAAGGGCAAAGACAGGTAAGAGCCGGGCGCCTGGGGATGGTAGCACGTGATGCGGGTTAGAGGGCAGGAGTGTGAGGAAACAGACGCCAAATGGGGCAAGAAAGCCGTATCTCGGAAAAGTGAAGGACAATTGTGATGTTCATGTGAGGGGATTTCTGAATTGTATCCTTAGGGTCTTGCTGGACCTAAGAACTCTCTCCCCTTGGAGCGGAATTCCTGGGTCTGGTGTTTTCTTTTGGGAAAACTTTTAGCTTTAGTTTCACCTTCAGTATCTTTAAAATACAGAGTCCGATTTATAGATTCCGTTTCTTTAACTCAATTTTGACAGCTAAGTTTTTGTAGGATTGTGTGAATTTTGTGTTCTGACATTCGCTGGAACAGAGGCTTTGTATTGCTCGGGAGCCCTGCCTTTCAGTTGAATCATCTTTAAAAATACCTCAATTTTCTTGAAAATTGTCCTCACTGGATTTGTCTCCTTTTATCATTCTTTGTGGGAAACGTCTCTTTTTTTGTTTGCTTAACCTCAGCAGAGGTTCCTAAAAATTATTATTATGTGAGTTTTTCTGCTTAAACGACATTTGACTTTTGTGATCCCTCGTGTTTTATGCTGTCACCCATTTCATTAATTTCTATCTTTATGATTTCCTTCTTTATCTGAGTTTGTTCTGTTGTTCTTTTCTCCAATGTATTAGGAAAGATCATTAGCTCAGTATTATTTAGCTTGTTTCTCTTTGGAGCATAGACAGTTAAGACTATATACAGCTTCCTCTACGCATCGTGCAACTTTCGATACGGAGTGATAGGAGTAATAAAATTAGTCAAGATGTCGTACTCTTACTTCCCTCAAATTATCATTCGATCATGATGAATTCTCGAAGATGGCAGTTCTCTCAGTGGAAAGTGAGATATGACGACAAGGAGTCTTTATAAAATTCTTGGTTGTTTTCCTTCTATTTAAACCAACAAAGTGTAATTATAATAAATTGTGTTTGGGTATAAATAAATGATTTGAAATGAAAGTGTAATAAACCTACTTTTAAACTTTTCAAACATTTAAATTTGCTACTTTAATGATCTGGCAACAAACTTATCAACTAAAATGTATTAGATCTTTTACATAATAACACATGTTTTCCATTCTTCATCAGGCTCCAGCCTGGCTTGACATGGCCCTGGAAGCTGCTGGAAGATGCTGAGAACTTGGGATAATACAACCCACCCCTTTCTCTGTGGAGATGCTTCTCTTTAAGGTAACGTATTTTGTTCAGGCTTTCTTCTTATGCAACTTAAATTGTGGAGAGATTCGTGCGGCCTTCCCAGTTCTTCCTCGGGGCCCGCTCAGTCTCCAAACTTCCCACCCACAAGTGGCCAACTCTCTCTATGCAGAGCCCCCAGGCCAGGCTAGTGTCCATGCAGCTCCCACAGTGTCTGCAGTGAGGTAACTACACATACACGATGCTGTCCTGTGCGTCGTTTATTCATGTTCTCCAGACTCTCATGTCCAGCCAGTCGTCTGCAGGCCTCACTCTCAGACTAAGAGCAAGCTGCCAGCGAGGGGAGGTGTGGCTCTCGGAGGTGAAGGCACTGGGCTGGTGGAGATGAAGGCCTTCTGCCCTGGAAGCCTGGCATCTAGGGCTTCTGAGGAAATGAAGGGTCTTTGCCCTGTTGTTCAGGATGCGTGACAGCTTAATTTTGGTAGCTGTTTCCCTAAGTGCTTTCTTACGGATTCTATTTTAAACGAGACACCACCTTTTACATTTCCTTAGATACAGTAATCAAATGAGCAACCAACCTCTAAGACTCGAAAGAAGCCATTGCATCCCCCCCACCACCGCTGGTGCTTTCAACTTGGAAGAAGTAATGAAGGTGTTTGTAACTACACATCACTTTACAAGGAAAATGTTCTCATGGGTTGCGGTCGAGTGAGTGCTCGTCCTCCAGCCATCTCCCATTTCTCCCGTGGGCGAGAACAGTCTCTTCTGTCTGTAATAAATAGGGTCTGAGCCATGATCAGAGTCCACACAGACCCTCTGATGGAAGGATTTGGTTATATTCCTTCAAAACAGGCATGTTTTCTACCAAACAAAATAGCCACAGTAGCCTCATTAATGACAGAACGTTTTAAAATTAATTTGTTGTTGTGTAACGTTGCATTCCCTCTTTGCATAACTGTGTACCCCGAGAACCAGCACGTGTCTGTACTGGCGATGCACAGCATTGGGCTTTTAGGAGTTAATTTAAGAACAGACATTTACAGTCATCCGGGTGGCCCCGTTCACCCCACCAGTGAAAACTTGTCAACTTCCCATCAGCTTTATCAGTCAAGGCAAAAGTGACTTAATCTGTCTATGAAAGGACAAGACTAAAAATTTGAAAGGCGATATTGTCCTTACTCACCTCTGCACACTTAGCTTTTAAGCACAATTTCTGTCCTAAACTAGGTGCTCAGGAATGTGTGAGAAAAAAAGAAACAAATTGGCATAGAAGAAACAGAATTCTCTGATTTCGGGTTCTCAGGAAGTCTGGGGTAAGAAATAGATCCAGGTGAATAACTGAGTGACATAAGCCCTTTTCCTGTCATGAAACTTTTCGGATCATGAAGGGTTTTAGAAAGCACCAGCGCCACGGGCCCGGTCAGGGCAGTGAGGTGCGGACACTCCATGGCCGTCCTTCTCAAAGCAGAGCTGGGCATTGATCTGAAGACACGGTGAATGCCAGGGAAGTGCAGATGTTTGGGTGGCACCCCAGAGGCCTCGCCTGCATATTCACACATGCATTTCACAGTGATTTTTGCAAGAAAGAATCACACTTGGACGTGATTATTTTCAAACAAGAGCTATAATAAATGCATAGATGATTCAGCATATAACGGTGCGTGTTAGCTTTGAAGCTGTCAGATTTGTCCAGTGTACGTTCAGTTGAAAATAATCTCAGTTAAAGCTTCCAGTTTCTACATAAAAGAAAATTTCATGTATTTGAAAATAGGAGCCATAAAAACCTTCACTTAGAAATAGGCGGGGAAACCATTTCCTTCTTTGAAGTGGAAATTTATTGCTTGAATAGGCTGGAGGGAGCTGTAGTCTACATGTGTCCAGTTCATGCTGTTGGTGGTGGTTTTTTTTAAAGATATGAAAACTTTTAAACATTTTTTTAAATGCAGGGATCAACATCGCTTGGCGAATGAGAAGGTGAATTTGTCGGGTGGACCCGGTGAGCTCCGGCCACCAGAAAGGCATTGAGGCAAAACCAGTCGCCCTTGGGTTCATTTTGTAAAAGCAGCTAAAGATGCCGGATGCTTCCATTTCACTCCATGTCATCAGAACAGGGAGTTAATTGGCTCCATGCTGATTGAAAAGAGCCAATAGAAAATGGCATTAATTATAGTCTCTCCACTAATGGCCGCCATCTTTTTACTCTATTGGCAGACCCAGCTGCACTTTCCCTTGGCCCCAGGTCACTTAGCACCCAAATGAGCAACTGTTAACGGCGCCAGCTCATTAGCTCTGCTGGGCTGATGCTGCGTCACTGCCTGGGTGCATGTCAGGGCCACAGGGGACTCCGGGACGGCTGCTTCTTGCACAGGAAGAAAAAAATTTGGTAAGTTTTGATAAATGGCTCCATTTATAGCATGAAGAATTACCCTAACTGGAAATGCTGGCCTCTGAGTGCGGAAGACTGATGACTGCGGGCCAGAAGGCTGGTTCGTACCTGCCAGCGACACGGGCGGCAGTCTGAATTGTTGAAGGCAAGGCAGACACCAATAGTGATAATAATGACAAAACAGCAATAATTCCTGTGTTGTTAGGATGGTGAGCACCTACTCTGCTCTAGGTCATGCTAAAGGGTTTACTTACATTAGCTTGATTAACCCTCTAGCAACACTCTGCGGTCAGGGTGCCATTCAAATTTGAAAATGAAGAAACTGAGGCCAAGCGGTGCTTACCAAGGATTTCAAGAGAATGTGCAAGGGAACAGAGCAGAGCTCCAGCTCCACCTGCTGGGACCAGTAACCACCAGACACTTTTTCCTTTGGTACCGTGTGTGTGTGTGTGTGTGTGTGTGTGTGTGTGTGTGTGTGTGTCTGTCTGTCTGGTTGGTTTGTTGCTATGACTGTGGAAGCAATTCTGTCTACAGCTTGTGTCTCTTGCTTGGGCTATAAGACATGTAAAAATTAACTGGGTTGTACCAGAGACTCCATTTTTTAAAAGAATGGCTGAACCAATGAATGAGTCAGTGCTCTTTAGTTTTCATCGAGAATATAAACATTGGCTGACATGACCAGGATCCACAACAAATCGTAGAGAGCTGGAGAGAATATTACCGGTGCTGATTTTCTCTCTCAGAATTCCATATATTCTGTTATTAATGGAAATCTACTGCTTAGTGCCTGTTTTATATATTTTCAGATATCCTTGGACAATAACAGGCTAAGTAGATGCTACAGATTTAGAATTTGAAATATAGTGAAGGAATCTTTTTGTGAATTCCTTTGCAGAGTGAAAAATCCTTGACTTAGGTTTATTTATTTATTTTTTTAATAAATCAGCTCTTTGTTTTTAGGGCAGTGCAGTCTACTTTTTAAAATGCAGGTGTTCACTTAGTGATTAAAGGAACAGAGGAAAAATTTGAGAATCCAAAGTACAGAACATACAATTAGCACACACATACATACACACCCCACATTTTCATTAGTGTTTGAAAGTCAAAGTCGGACATAACTGGCTGTGGGCAGATGATAAACGTGCGGCACACACACGCATTTCATTAAAATCATTCCCTTTAGTTTCATCTATATCGTAGCAAATGGTCGGATTTCATCTCTTTTATAGCTGTATACTATTCTACTGTTTATTACCTACCACGTGTTATCCAGTCATCAACTGTTGGGCAGTTAGGTTGTTCCCAGCTCTTAATGAGGGAATGTATGGGTCTGTCTATATCTCCTGAGTGTGTGTTTTCATAAATAACCAGAAGTGAAATTGCTGGATCATAGGGAGTTATACTTTTAGTTTTTTTTCTTGAGGACACCCATGCCGTTTTCCAAAGTGGCTGCACCAGTTTACAGTCCCCTGAGCAGTGCCGAGGTTGCCCTCGCCTCCCCTCCACACCCTCTGCAGCGCCTGCTGGGGAGCGCCACTCCCGCAGGTGGGAGGCAGCACCTCGCTCTTAGTCTCCAGTAATAAGAGCTGGCGAACATCTGTTCCCGCGCCCAGGGGCCATCTGCAGGTCGTCTTTAGATAAGTGTCTAAGTGTCTATTTAATTCTGTGCCCATTGGTTTTTTTTTTAAGATTTATTTTTTATTTATTCAAGAACTGAGGTATAGGCCAGAGGTGTGGGGGGTGAGAGAATTCACCAGAGACAGAGCAGGGAGCAGAGCAGGCAGGTGGACGGAAGACACTGCTGAGGGGAGCAGCGGGCGAGGCAGGAGAGGTCTGCTGCACCGTGTGGGTATCTCCCTGGCTGGCCGGGAATTGAACTTGCGCTGCAGAGGCTGCGGACAGCTTCACAGCGCTGTGCTCAACCCACTGCGCTACCGGGAAGGCCCTCTGTGCCCATTGTTAATGGGGTAGTTTGTGTTTTTATTGTGGAGGTACATGAGGTTTTTGTGGATTTTAGACATTGTTATTATTAATTGTTATTTTAGACATTGTTATTAACTGTGGATTTTAGACATTGTTATTATTAATAACCCTTGTTATTAATTAGCCTGGACCAAAAAGCACTTTTCAAAGGATTTTTTTTAAACAGGAAAACTGGGCAAGAGACAGATACTTCTAGTCAAGGAAGGGGATTTTTACGAATGGGGGAAAGGATTTTCCAACTACTAAACTTGCTTAATCTTATTTATTTCTCACACTTAAAATATGCTATTTCTGCACAACCCTCTCCTTCATTGACCTGTCCATTCTCAGCCCGGGTCACTTGCATGGTGATCATTGCTATTAATCAAGATAGGCAATGAAGACGTAATAATGGAACTGCCAGTACCCAGGTAGAGCTTGCCAGGAGCTCAATGTATAAGCTTCACAGTAAACCTCTGAAGCATCTTTGCTGTTATTCCCCTCATTTCTCAGAAGAAAAAAAAAAGAAGGGCCAGAGAGGTTAAGAAACTGCCCAGAATAAAAGAAAGGCCTCATGTCAGAGCTTGGACTCAGCCGGAGCCTTCCCTGGCTGTGAGCCTGAAGCCTTGTCTTTGTCCCAGAGAATGGGGAGCCAACAGCCTGGGGCAGAGAAGCAGCGACTTCCTTAGGGTGAGTTTGCAGGGTCACCGAGGCACCCACGTGGGAGTGGCCAGTGGGCATTTGTGGACATTCAGGTCCCCCGTTTAAGAGAATGATGACAACTGGGCACATCTGGAAGCTGAGAACATATATAAAAAAATGAACCAGAATGGGACAGGTTTTTTTTTAAACTTGATGTGAGAGCGTGAAGGGTATGCGATGGCCTCTGTCTACAGCGAGGTGACTCGTTTGCCTTTCCAGCCATCCCAATGCTCTCCTCTGTTTAGTGGCAGTGAAAGATGAGATTCAGTCTAGGTCAGAATCTTCAATCCGCGTAAAGAAAGTCTGATGCCTCCTTATGATTGTAAATGAATATAAGATTTCCTGTGAACTCTGGCTAGCCTTTCTCCTCTAAAGCCATCTCCAGCCGAACTCTCACCCATCACGTCTCCTTCCCTCGGCATATTGCTGTCCCTGGCTGTGGAAAGATGGGCGCTTCAAGAGAAGCACATTAGTTAAGCATCAATTGCAACTTAATGGGCCAAGGCATCTGAATGATATTCTGCAATGACAATATAAATCTTTTCTTTCGACTGTGAGGGGAATACGCTGCACCTCACTGGGGATCTCTGGCGTGGACTGAGCTATCAATAATCTTTTCATAGGAGAGTCAGTTGAATAGATAGATAGATTTGGAGAATAAATAGTCTAGAATGAGAGGAAAATACAATAACATAACGGGCGCAATATAGGGGTAGACATGCTGGAATGTGAGCGTCTCGATGGAGAGAGATGAGAGGACAGAAGGAGAAAGAAACAGAATTAATATACACGCATGCATCACACGTGCTGTTATTTTTCTGTCTTCTTTACTAGAGGCTGACAGCGCTCCATCTTCCATCAGCTGAGGAGCAGGCGGCATTTTATGTGGCTGGAGGAGAAGTCTGAACCAGCCAAGCAGGTAACAGCGAGCTGTAGGCCTGGCCAGCCTCACTGGCGATGGCCAAGCTGTTCCTACACAGCCGGGCTTGAGCAGGAGGCGCTCGCCCTGTCCTTTCTCTGCCGTGCAGCGCAGGTTGCGACTGTCAGCAGGTGCACAGGGCGCAGGCAGAAGAGGGGACGGGGCAGGCAGAACTGCAGATTTGGGCGCGTGGAACAGAGGCGCGGCCTTCCCCCACTATCGGGTGTCTCCTCAAGTGTCATGGAAGCAGAAATTCAGGGACTAAAACTTCCTAATGAGGTGGTGATGATTAGCAGGAAATGTTTAATTAAGTAAAGATTTGCCTGGGGGCCGGCGGAGGAAGGGTGGTGGAGCTCTGGAGGCCGGGGCGGGCACGCGGGGTCTCCTGTGCCTCCTGAGCCGCGGTCACCGGGCGCGTGTCGCTGAGCATGGGCCGCATCCCGGCCGGGATCCGGTGGCGAACACATTGAAATCGTCACCCGAAAAGGGCTTAGACCTGGTGGGGTTGCGGAGGATCAGGAAGAAGGAAAGTGTGGACACAAAAGAGGTAAGTCATTAAAGTGTATTTTCCATATGAGAGTCCTGGTCGCCAGGCCCCGCTCCCCGCGGCGCCAGCCCCAGCCCCAGCCCCCGTCTCCCCTTCCAGCCTCAGCGGGGACGGGGCTGCGCCCCCTCGGGCATCCCCGAGGACAGAAGCGAGGAGACACCACGCGGCCTTGTTTCCTGCTGGGGGCTCCTCCAGGTGTCGGAGCCTCCAGGGGGCTGTTTCTTTGTTCCACCTGAATAATTAAACGTTTCTGAATTTAGCATCCTAAGGTAGGCGCCTCCTCTCTGTAAATGGGGAAGTTAACATAGAAAATATTTCGAAAAACATCTCTTCTTCTCGGTTCTATTCTTCGCAGTCCTTTTTTTTTTCTCTCAGAGTTTGGGATTTTTTCCTTCCAGGTGTCTAGTCGGGGTTTTAATTCGAACCCTTGAGTTTCTTCTGCGTGGTAATTGAAGCTAATAACGGCGAACGCTGCCCTTTTATAATAGCACCTGTTAGCAGTGAACATAATATTATTAATATTTAAGAAGGACTCATTGTCGCGCTCGGTACAGGACACGCGGACCGTGAGCACGAGCTGAATGTCACTGTCAGCGTCGCCCCTGCGAGGCCGCGGCCCAGCTGCGCAGCGCAGGGACAGACGGCCTGAAGCCCAGCGGTGGGGGCCTCTCAGTTTGCTGTGGGGTTCCGAGTTCAGTACTCGGGCAGGTTCTGTGTGTGCTGAGCGTTAACACCTGCGGCGCCCAGACACCTGCGTCCAGGGCGGCCAGTCGGGAGGACGAGGGGCGGAAAGGACCCGCGGGGCCCGTCCCGGCTCAGCCCCCGAGGCCGCCGCTGCGTGGGGGCCGCGTCGGAACCGGCACAAGCACAGAAGTGGAAGGCTGGGCTACGTGGGTTAAACACACACACACACACACACACACACACACGCCGTGTAAATGCTTCTGTCTTTAAGGACAGAAGGGACTTTCCGTCTAGTTTGACATATTTCAAAGCTCTTAGGGTTTACGTTGAGCTTCTCTCTGCCATCTTGGTGCTCACGTCCGTTTTGCTTTAGTCCTGCCCTCGCGAGCAGCCGGCGTGAGCGGTGTCGGCCTGGAAAGGTTCTCCGCAGGGGAAGGAGAGGAGTTGGCTCTGAGAGGTGCTGGGTGACAGCGGGTCAGGGCTGAGGGACACCACAGGGACGAGGCTCGGAATCCGTTGACCCCGAGCTGGAGCGGCCTGGCGCGTCCACCACCTTCCCGTCACTGCTCTTGGGGGGCAGAGAATTGTCTTCACTGTGGACTTCGGCTGCCCGTCCCGTCGGACTTTGTCCCTCGATGTGACTGGGCTGGTCTCTGTCCTCTGCCGACTCCCCGCCCGGCGAGCGTCCCCAGCCCGCCTCTGTGCGGCGCGTGCTCTCCTCGGAGATCAGGTGCCTCCCAGGGGTCCCCCTGCATTGTCCAGAACTTCTTAGCCCCTGTCCTCCCGCTGATCGGGTCTGAGTGCTCCCCCAGGCCCAGCTCAGTTCCCGTCCTGTGTGTTCTCCGAGCTCCTGCCCAGGTGGCCGGCCCAGCCCTCGTCATGCCGTGAAGGCGCCTTTCATAGGGTTTTCAAAAAAATGCCTTTTGTGATGGAACAAGGACAGTGATGGTTTAAGTCACCCTAGGCAGCAGCGAAGAATCAGTGTCTCGCGCTGGAGAGGGCGCCGAGGCGCATCCGGGGGAGGCAGCGCGGGGACATAAAACGTGGCTTCCTCCACTGTCTGGGAGAGCAGGGATGGAGCCACACGCGAGCCGTGGGGCGGCAGGTCTTCAGCTGCCCGGTCGGGGGCGAGGCCGGGGCATCTGTGTGGCGGGGAGGAGACGGCGGAGCTCTGAAAGGCGGGAACGGTGCGGTCCAGGCCAGGGGGAGCCTTTGAGCATCGCGCACAGACAGGCGCCTTCTCCGCCGCCGCGTGCCTGGGACGTGCATCCTGTGGGGCCGTGTCGCCTCCGCGTAACCCGGGGGAAGTGTCTTCTCTGAGAAAGACTTACTCTAAGCATTTGTGTTCTCTCAAGGAACGCCACCCAGTTTCATGTCTAGAAAGCTCCTCGTGTGTGGCCCCCTCTGCCCTAAGCCCGCTCTGTCTGTGGGCTCAGGAGACGGATCGGGGGTGCAAGCAGTGGCGGATCTGAGCCCCAGCTCTGCGGCTGTTTTCCCTGGAACTTTAGGAAATTGCTCACCCTCTCGGGCCTTCTCACTTTCTTAAGTCTCATCCTCTTCATCAGTAAACGGGCAATTTTAATAATATCTACTCAACAGATTTCCAGTAGGGTGACATCAGGTAATGGGTTTAAGTAGCGCGTGGCAGCGCGAGCAGCAAGAGCGCCGGCGCCAGGACTATCATCTACTTTTGCGAAACGCAAATTTTCTTTCAAAGGGGATAGTGATGATTAATATGCTGCTCAGCGGAAACTTAATTGCAGGTATAAATCTTAAACACAGACTCCGATATAAATAAATCAGATAAGCGTTTTCTTATTTTCCTTTTCGGCAACTTCTCTTACTTAGGATCTCCAACCTGTGCGTGGAGAAAGCACCCCAGAAACAAGAGCCTTTCCTCCGGTTCAGGACAGCGCCTGCCCTCCGGGCGCTCCCCATGCCAAGGCGTCTGGTGGGGCAATATGGCGAGTTGGTCCCCATTAAATATTCTCGTAGATTCTGCTAAGAACCCTCCTCCCTCCCCCCCGAGACCAAATCAACCCAGCATTTCTCTGCAGAGATCTTCGAACTTCTGTTCCATCCCAGGCGCATGAGCGTGAGTGATGCTGTATTCTCTCCCACACTAGCGGGCGAACACGCTGCCCCAGTGGCCTCACCATTGTCTCCGGGGTCCTGCTGCCTCCTGGGGTCCCGGCGTGAGGCGTCTGCCTCTCTCTAAGCTCCTCAGAATTGAAGCCCTGTCCCCCCGTCCCCGCGCTGGGTCTTCGTGGTGGTCAGTCCTGTCGGTGACCTCTCCCTCCCTGGGGCTCTCTGCTGCCCACGAGGACGTGGCTTCTGGTGGTTGACGGTTCTCGTCTCTGCCCGTCCGCTTCCCCGTGGGCTCTGACCGAAAGCCAGAATCGATTCTTTTATTTCTGTATTTTTCGGTTCTGCTTCCCTGCATCCATGGGCATGTCATTTCACGGCTAGCTGAGGTGCGAGGGATACAGGAAACGGATGCATAAATCAGAGAAAATAGGCCTCTGAAGGGTGGACACGTTTGCAGAAGCCGGACGCCTGCCGCGGACGCGGCTCCTAGGCCGTGCTTGACTTGGGCCGCCACAGACAGGCTTTGCCAGCGTGTGGGTGGTGAGGGTGGGGTCCGCCGGGCTGGGGCCGGGGGTCGTCTCTGGGTGCTCAGTGGAGCCCACTCGAGTCCTGTGTCCAGTTTTCACCCTAGAGCTGTTAGGGATACTTGGCAGGTGGTGAACTGTCAGCGATGGTTACAGTTTTGCCCAATTGCCCCTCCACAAGAGGTGGAAATAGTTTGACTTCTGGCGTATAAAGGAAGACGTCTGGGAGGAGTTAATTACCCTTTTCCACTTCTAGGCCTTTTGCATGGGAGACCCTGGAAGACGCCCCCGTGTAGGGACCAGGAGGGATCTAGGCTGACTGTGGTGAGGTGTTTCTGTGTAAAGATGTGGGCCCGGAAGCTGCCTGCACGTACCCCGCCTGCACACCTTCCCCAGTTCTTTCAGACCCATGCAATGGTCGAGTCCATGAAGCCTCTGTTGGCTCCCAGCATTATGGCTCCTCCTTCTTGGGAGCCACCACGACAGTGTGCTTGTGTTGGTGCATCAGCAATGCCTTGTCTGTGCCGTGACGCCTCGTAGACAGGGGTCACAGCTCTGAAGTGCAGCTGTAAGTCTTGTCCCTGATTCCACGGGTGCTCGTAACCACGTCCAGCTTGGTGCTGCCGCATTGGAATTGGTTTTTCTTAAACAGTTAAATTTTTCAAAATAAACGATAGAGAAACAAGCAAACAAACAAACAAGGCAGACACTGAAGTCTCCTGTGAAGCCGACTGCTCTGGGATTCGAGTCTGTCCAGGGACAAGTAAGTTCAACCAAATCTCTGTGCTCTTACCCCATGTAACTTGTTTCCAGCCTCTCTGGAACATCTCCACACTCAGACACCGTTGCACCGAATGCAGGAGCACACCTCAGCCCTTCTTGGCTCAGTTCAAGGGGCACAGCCTTGGACACTTACTTGTTCTGCAGAAGAGTCGGGCTCAGCGTGTGACGCGTGTGCCTTCTGGAGTGTGACCGTGTGGAGGTTTTTCCAATCTGGTTCATGAAATTGCTTTCCATGACAGTTCACGTGGAAACTCACTGGAAGATTCTAAAAATGTAAAGTAGGTGACAAAATATAAGTGGATTAACTTGAAGTTTGGAGCAGCCTCAGAAGGACCCTTAAATCTGAATCCCCCCAACTCCCAGTCAAAGCTCTGCTGGCGAAAGTGAGCAGACAGGGGAGAGGCCCGGGAGGCAAAGAGGGGTCGTGCCTCACACTGCTGGTTTGGTGCTACAGGTCACTGCAGGCGCTAGAAGAGAAACACCGATGCTTGACAGTCCTTTATTTTTTGGAAGAAAATTACGGCAGGAATCAAGCGCGTGGGGTAGGAAGCCGGGGCTCTTCCTGTCCGCAGGTGCCCGCCGGGGTCAGCTCGGCTGCCACGACGCCTGCCTTGATCGCGTATGACTTTTTTGATTGTGCCATAACTTGAATGACTTAAAAACAGGTAAAGCTTGGGTAATGGTTAAGTCAAGCTTTGTTTTTTCCTCCTTTTTGAGTCCAGTAAAGATCATGGTAATGTGACCTCAGAAAAACAGGGGATTTTGCAGCAAACAGGTCTGGATTTCAAATGGACCTCTGTCCTTGATGGATAGGTGGAATGGATTTGTTTAAATATTATCCTCTCTGGGCCTCCCCGGTGGCGCAGCGGTTGAGCGCTGGGTTGCGAAGCTGCCCGCAGCCTCTGCAGCACCGGTTCGATCCCCGGCTGCTCCCCAGCCACCAGAGGAGGGTCCCGCATGGCGCGCAGACCTCTCCTGCCGCCCGCTGCTCCCCTCAGCAGTGTGCTTCGGTCCTTCTGCCTGCTCTGCTCCCCGCTCTGGCTCTGGTGAATTCTCTCACCCTCCCGCGCTTCTGACTGTACCCAGTGCATGTATAAACCAAACAAACAAACAAATAATAAATAAATAAATAAATAAATAAGACATGCCTCTAGAAAAAAAATAAATATTATCCTCTCCATCTAGGAATCTCAAATTCCTGGTCGACAAGCTCATAGATCTCATAGGATTGTTGCAGATAGTGAGGGGAAGACACAGGTGACCTACGTGGATGAGCGATTCAGTGGACATGGGGCGGGGGAAGGCGTGACAGTCTTTTCAAAGTCTCCTCCTGTTTCTAGTCGGTCACGTGTTAGTTATATTTTATGGTTCAATTACGACTTGGCCACGGGAAGGTGAAATGTGATTGAGACACATGATTTTGTTTACATGTAAGGATTATTTTGTTTCAGTTTTTCTGAGATCCGTTCACTATCAAGAATAGATAAAATATCACTGAATATTATGATTCAATAGAGAAAGATGCCAAAATAAGCATCCCAGCTTATCTAAACACATGCCAGTTTGTCTTCAAATGTAAATACATGAGCTGATGTATGTAGGTGGGTTTTATTTTCTATGCAAAGACAATTTTGCATAATATTGAAGAAACTTCATACGAGTATATCACGCTTACATATGAGATTTAAAATTGTTCCAAAAGGAAAAATAATCCTGCAAACAGTGCTAAGTATTTGACAGTAGTTTTTAAGAATCTTAAAATATTTCCTCAAGTTTATGCAGGAAACATGCTGCCTTTGTCCACACACACACACACACACACACACACACACACACACACACACAGAGTAATAGTGGAAATCGATCTTGACACACCCACCTTATGACATCTTTTTGTGGGGACCCTTGGAGGAAGCCAGGGTTGGGGTGATGTGGGATATGGAAATCGATGCCATTTTAGTGACAGCTGAGGCCCTGCCCACCCTCCGAGCAGCCGGACCTGGAGCCGGGTCTTGCTGTGTCTGCCCCGTGTTTCCTCCAACAGCCACGGCGCAGCGTGACTTCTGCCCGCACCGCCTTCTTCCCTGCTTTGGATATTTGCCTTCCTGAGGTTTCTTTCCTCTGTCCTCACCCCCTCTTCCTCTTCCCTGTCACCCCGTCCCCTTGGAACCGCGCCCCTCCCCTCCCCTCTGGAGCAGGTGACCTGATCCCCTGATACCACAAGGTCATGTAATCTGTCCATGTCATTCTTTGTTACAGCCAACGTGCCGTCTCTTGAGTGCAAGCACCGGCACCGTGACCACAGTGATCACGCCGGGGGACAGGCGAGCTCGGGGAAGGCCGCAGCGCAGGCGCGCGGCCCGGCTCGCTGGCGAGGCCGTTCACGGGTGGCCACGGTCCTATTTCCGGCCACTTTCTTTCTCTTTGTAATTTCTATGTTTTGAGGTAACATGGTTTACAGCGCTGTATGATTTCGAGGTGCAGGATCCGCCCCTGCAGGTGCCGAGAGCGCAGCACACCCGCCACCCCCAAGGTACTGCTGTGCCCACCCCGGCCTGCCACTGAGCTCCCTCCCCCAGCTCCCTCCCGCTGTGCCCTGTTCCCCTCCTCCTGTCTGGCAGCCCTGGGTCTCCACTGGTTTGTTACTGGTTTGGCTCTGCCCGCCCTTGGATTCTCTGCCTCCCCCACAGGAGTGACCCGCCTGGGCACGTGTCTCTCTCCTCTGACTCACCTCCCTCACATCACCCCTCCGCTGCCCTCCCCGCCACAGAAGGCAGGATTTATCTTTGTAAATAGCAGAGCGCGTCCACCGTGCACGCAGACCCCTGTCCCCTGCCCAGCACCCCTCCCCGGCTCTGAGGTTGTCCCTGCCTTGGCGGTTGTGGACAGCGCTGCAGAGGGCGGGAGGGCAGGCCCTGCGGCCTTGCGCTCCTCAGGGCACTGGCTGGGGCCCCGCGTCGGGTGGCAGCTCTGTGGGTAATGTTTTGCGAAGCCCTCATGCTTTTTTCCACGGGGACGGACGCATGTGAGCTCCCACCGACGCGGGCGAGGCTGCCTTTCCCGCCACGTCCCCCTCAGCTCTCGGCTCTGGTCTTGACGTGAATTTCTTAATTGGGGCACACAGCGCGTGGACAGGAGCGGTGCTGTTTCCCGTCTACGCCCCTGACCGTGGCTGGTCCTTGTGTTCTCATGTCACTCCCAGAATAGCTCTGTCACCATTTCTATTTTTGGATCATTGGATAATTACCTGATGACGTGTTTGTGTGCACATGAAGGACAGGAAGATGCTCGTTGTCTTCATCATGGCGACTGGGCCATAGGCAGACTCTCAAGAAATGGTTGTTGACGGGCCGAGCTGGGCCGAGTCCTGTGCTCGTGTCGGGCTGTTTCTCCCATGGGTGACGTCACGTGGGGCTGAGCAATCAGGTTCCCCTCCTGGGAAGAAGTGAGTCAGGTGCACAGCTGGAAGGCTTTTCAGATGCCCGAGCGTTCACTCGGCGGATCACTGCTGTAAGGGAGGTTTTTTCATTCTCATCCTCTGAACAAGGGAAGTAGGTTCGAGTCACGTCTCCACCCGGGCCACACGGCCAGCAGGAGGTGGCTTGAGTTCAGTTCAGGGACCGGCGGCCCCAAAAGCCTGAGGATTTATTTCTTCCTGTGCCACCTTGCATGGCGCCTCTTCTCAGGCACAGTCCCCACTGGACTTCGGGGTACAGATCAGTACACAAGGCTCCCCATTCATTCTGGCGGAGGCGCCTTTACATTCCTTCCGATGGGAAGGGGTGAGTTCCGTGTGAGGCCCGGGCGCCCCGTTATCTCCAGGAGAGCTTTATTGAAGGAAGAATCTGAGATTCAGAGATTGCACTGGAGAATTCCTGATCTTTAAACACACAGAAAGTGTCATTTCCTGCTTTTCTGCCTTGCAAAAGTGCAATATGAAGAGATGAAGTCAGGTTATCTCGGGGGACAAGCTGCGAGCCGACTTGATTAACCTTGAGGAGGCCACGGAGTCTCTTCTTGTCTGATCAGAAATAGTAAAATCCTCTTCCGCCTGGAGACGGCCGCACGTCACGATGCGCTCCTGCAAGTGATGTCTTCCTCGTGGTCACTGCGCTCGCGACATCACCTGCGCGTGTCAGTCTCCCAGATGTCGGGGCTCAGGGGGAACCCAGCCATAGCCCTGCCTGCAAGGATTTTGGACACGGGAGGGTGGCGAGAGCTGAGTATCTCCAGGGGGAGCCGAGTGACCGGGGTTGGCTCACACTGAGCTGCCCTCCCTGCCTTGGGGTTCTGCGTCCGCGGAGGGCCCAGGGGTGTGCACGCTTGTTCCCTGGTGCCAGGTCAGTTGTGGGGGCTGCTGTGAGGCTGGTGTTCCCAGAGCACACTCAGGAAATGCTTGTTGTAAACAGAAAGTCGGAGGGGACACACTTTAGTACCACGGCGGAGGTTAGGTTTTCATCGTGAGCACATCACGGCATGGCCTCTGCCCTGAGTTTGTGCATGGGCCCCCCCAACACCCCCCTGCCATGTGGGAGGTCTGCAGGTGTGTCCTGGTGAGCTCCCTTCTGGTGGGGTCCTCCCCTCTGGTCCTCTGATGGACTCATCCCTTCCAGCCACAGAGGAGGAGGCAGCAGAAGAGGCAGAAGCAGGAGGAAGAGGAGCGGAGGACCAGTTGTTGGCTCATGTCCCTTCGTAGGCCGAGTAGCAGGTGCTTAAACGATACCACCAGATTCCCTCTCTCTGCGTGTCTCTGTCTCTCTGTCCCTAACCTTCCTTCTCCCTCCTCTCTTTCTGCCCCCACCTGCCCCCACCTCTCTTTGAGACCTGCTTTCTGTATGCCCTGCCCCTCCCTGCTTGCCAGCTTGTAGCAGGCTGACACACTCTCCTAGACAACAGCTCTACACACACCGTTTCCTCTAGAAGCTCAGTGTCTCTGGTGGCGTTGGGCTGACACCTGCCATTCCCAAGCCATAGGCAACAGGTTTCCCACCAAAGAAGATTCTGGTACCAGGAAAAGTGGGGAAGTGATGTTGGAAAAAGGAAACACCTCTCCCTGCTTCCTCTTCATGCTTCTATTTCAAGAGGGCGTCCTTGTGACATGTTACAACTGTGCCACATACACCCCAACATGCTCCAGTAACTCCCCTGTCCCCACCCCAACTCATGTGTAGGTGCGACTCTCAGCTCCAGCCCCAGGATCAATGGGCGGTGAGCATTTCCATCAGTCTTGTCCAAATGTGGCCTCGCAGTCTGTAGTCTGTGCCCAAATGATTAATTTAAACTAATTTTAGGACCTTCCTTCTACTGCGAGATGGTGAACGGGACAACCACAGAAATATCACTTACTGGGAAATTAAAATAATACATGAAAGAAGTTGACAACTTCTGTTCCAGTTCCCCGTGACTATTTTTACAAAACCACCCTGACACTTTGTGGCTGAAAATAATCGTCTATGACCTGTCATGGTTCTGTGGGTCTCCTGCTGTGGTTGCAGCTTGGAGGCCGTGGGCGGGCATCGCCGGAGACCACAGTGCGATGTGAGCTGTGTCCCCTCTCCTCACAGGGCTTTCTCTCTGTCCACGTGGCCTCTGCTTGTCTTTTCCACTCAGTCTCCCTTCAGTGGGGTCAGTGGACTTCTTACCAGGTGTCTCAGGACTCTCTGGAAGGTCTTCTAGAAGCTGAAGAGCAGGAAGTCCCTCGTGTCACTTTCACTGAATCTTGTAGTTGAAGCCAGTCATAGCGTGTGCAGCTCTGGGAATGAATAAGTTCCCCCAAATCAAGGCCATTTGAAGCACAAAGGGTTGTGTCCACGTATCACACTTTAAGTTGGCTCAGGGGCATCAGGTGTCTGAAACGGCAGACGGGACTTTGGATCCAGGCAGAACTCAAGATACCAGCACCCCTCCCCGGGGGGTCTTATTCCCTCTTAGCACATATGTGTTAGACTTATGACTCCCAATATGTGGGGGCGGGGGCGAAGGACATGTCACACGTGCCTTTGTTTTACTAAGGTCAATAGAGTGGTGCACGGGTCACAGGTACAGGTTAATACATGTGAAAGAAACAATGGAGGCATTGGCTGTCCTCCCAGGGGGGCAGTTACTGGTCTCAAGTGCAAGATGGCGTCCATACAAGAGAGTGTCACACAAGATAGCGTCCACACAAGATGGCGTCCACACAAGATGGCGTCCACACAAGGTGGCTTCCGCACAAGATGGTGTCCGCAAGAGGTGGCGCCCACACAAGATGGCATCCACACAAGGTGGCTTCTGCCCAAGATGGCGTCCACACAAGGTGGTGTCCACACAAGGTGGCTTCTGCCCAAGATGGCGTCCGCACAAGTTGGCGTCCACACAAGATCGCGACTCTTTGGTTTCCCTACCTCTTTGGTTACCCTGACTAAGCATGAAAGGGGCCTCAGGAGGGCATGGATGCTGGCAGAAGTGGTCCTCTGGGACACATCTTTGGAAGCTGACAGTCACGAGATAGTGCTATTCCACAGCAAACCCCAAATTCTGTTGCCCAGGGAAAGCAAAGACTGATTTCCTCACCAGGGGAATTAGCCTCTGGTCTTCTACTCTGTCCAGGTCCTGCCTCCTCTGCCTTCTCTTGCCCCTCATGACCTTCCCTCAGTGGGGCTGCCGACGGGCTCACGTGAAGAGCCAGCTCATTTGGCCCCGTGTTTGCAGGTCCTGTGTTCTTCCTGGGAGGTGCTGTGGATACTCTCTGGCGGATTCAATTTCTGGCCATAACCTGGGCGATAAAGCAGCCAAACACACAACAGAGGACGGGCCATTGACAGGCATCTCTGCTTTGCCACGTGTGTTAATTGCTGGCTTCGGGGCTTGGCTCAGAGTCTCAGTCTAAGATGAAGAAGCATAGAAACTCCCCTGAGGGGGAGCAGGTGGGTGATCAAGTCTCCAGAGAGGCCCAGAGGTCAGCCCGCTTTCTCAGGCCTCCTGGCATAGTGTGTGTCCTGTTTCCCAACTCCTGTTTTTTTTTTTTTTTTTAAAGATTTATTTTTCATTTATACAAGAGCCGTGGTACAGGCCAGAGGCGCAGGAGGGTGAGAGGATCCACCAGAGCCAGAGCGGGGAACAGAACAGGCAGACTGACGAAGTACACTGCTGAGGGGAGCAGCGGGCGTGGCAGGAGAGGCCTGCTCACCATGTGGGTTGCTCTGAGGCCGGCGGGGATCCAGCTGGCGCTGCAGAGGCTGCGGGCAGCTTCACAGCGCTGCGCTCAACCGCCTGCGCCACCGGGGAGGCCCTCAACTCCTGGTTTTCACACAAACTCGATTTCACGTGAAATGCAGAATTTTGACCTCTTGGTTTTGCAAAATTTCTGATGGTCCGATGATCCGTTGTCTGGGATTTCTAGCTGTGGGCAAACAGTGTTTTCTTAAAGTTCTGTTTTTTTTTGTTACACTAACCCAGGTGAGCAGCCTGTCTGTCCAGAGGACTTACTGGCCTCTGTGAGAAGTGGCTGCGCGTGCTGGGCCTCACTTCGGCACTTTCCCAAGCACGTGCTCGGCGGTGGAAGAGTAACCAGATGTGTTCGGGTCTCATGATAGCGATTGGTTCTGAGGCTTGCATGGGGTGAGGGAGTCAGCTGCTCTACTCCCCCCTGCAAGCTCCTAGAGGTGCTTCCTGCTCAACTGTGACCCACTAATGCAGCAACACAGGACTTGAGGCAGGGGACGGTCAGGAAGGGCTCGCTCTCCACTCCTATCTGACACCTGCCTCCCGGAGAACCCTCTCTCCCCCCTGCTGTACCTCAGGGTCCATGCCCCACCCCGCCCCAGCCTCAGGGGGCGGCGTCTCCTTTTTGTGAGTGGCTCCTCCCTGCGTATAACCTGCAAAGCCACCTTTGTCATTTTCAAAACACTTTTCCACAGAAAACGTCCATTCCTCCCCATCTGTGGAGAGGGTAGATATGTGCAGTAGCCCCTGGAGAGTAATTTGCTTTAGGGAGCAAGTTCTATTCTTAACAAGAATATTCCAGATCATTGACCCTCCACAAGGAGCGGCAGTGGCAACCAGGACCGCAGGATGCGGAGAGACCCGTCCTCTCGCTGGACACAGGGCTCGAGCCGTCCAGACAGCCGTCGGCTCCCCCCAGCACGCCTGGGGAGCTCCCGCCTCCACGCCAGGACACCAGCAAACCATAATGACCTCAAGAGCAAATACACTTTGGCATTAGCTTTTTCTGGGAGTAGGACTGAGCAGAGTCCAAGCCAAGGCTGGAGAAAGAATGTTCTTCTGTGTTCTTCTCTCATTTTCCCGTCTCTCGCTTTTCGGTTGTGCTGTCTGGGTCTAAAATGGAGCTCTGGGATCTCCCTGCAGACACTGACTAGAGACGCTTCATCTCTGGTCAACAACCTTATGCAGATTCCGGCGGCGATTCTGATCCAGAGGCAGGGCTGGAAGAGGGAGGACTCGGCTTTCCTCGCCTCCTTCCCTCGAGGCCTCGCTCCCTTTTACATCAAGAACCGCGTTTCATTGGCTTTATGAGGCTCTTGGGCTTAGGGTGGTGCTAGCAGATTAATCACAAAAATCTTTGGTCAAATTCTTTTTTGGAGTCCAAGGGCACACTCTGTGCGTGACACGTTAAAGGGAAAATAAACATGTGCATTTCAGCCGAGACTGTTGTGGACACGAGCCGAGAGCGCAGCGAGGACTGTTGGGTGTTACACGGTGAGAAACGGACCGGATCAGAGTCCACGGTGGGGATGGGGCTCTGGGCCGGCCCCCCGCGGTGACGGAGCAGAGGGGAGGAAGGGCCTGGTGCCGACAGACGGGGCTGGGTGGCAGAAACGGGCTTTCATTATTTCTGGAAGTTTCCATTGGGCTCCAAATGGATTTTTTATTGTTTTAGTTGGAAGAAAGCAAAAAAGAAAACAAAAATGACAAGTTATAAAAAAGCAAGTGTGTGTGTTAAATTCTGACTCAAGTTCTGTCTGAAGATGTGGTGTCACCAGTGGTCTAATTAGTGGTTTTCTGTGGCCATTATCCACATGACGCCTGCAGATCTGAAAGTTACAGGCTAGAAAAAGTTGATTGATTTGCTAATTAGCACCGTGATAGAAACCACCAGATTGTTGCAAATCTTAGGACTCCACATCTGATGTCTTTCTTTCACTCCACAGTCTTGCTCGTGACGTGCCGGTCCCTCCCGAGGCGGCAGGAGGTGGCGAGGACCTGCCGGGGGAGCAAAATGGGTCCCGGCTACTGTGTGTTCCCGAGGGTTTCACATCGTCCTATAAAAATCTTGTAAATCAATAAACAAAACTTGTAAAGTGGTAAATGTTCAAACTCCATGTGATTAAATTGGGTGAATCAACACAGCAGATGCTATTCTGGTCTTCTGCTGTGCTGAGAGTTTATTATTGCCACGGACACGTGCAACAGCTGCAAAGATAATTTTTATGTTCATTATATTTACTATGTTACTGGGAGGATTAGAAGCCCCTGAAGTAGATCTTAAAAGGTTTTATTACTCTATAAAAGACTCTGTCACTTTAAACTCCATTAGCCGAGCCCTTCGCACTGGTGATAACATTCTCAGGGGGAGGCGCTGGGAAGGCGAGGTCGGGGCAGCCTCCCAGGCCCGGCCCTGTGGTCCATCCCGGGAGCTGGGCTGGTCGAAAAGGCTGCGAAGTGACTTGAGGGGGCCCTGGGGGTGGGGGCGGTTTTCATGCCTCCCTGCAGACCAACATACGTCTCGTCCCCCAGTTTTTGAGAGTCCAGGACTTTAGATGTTGAGAAGAGGCTTCACACGCTAACAGACTGAGATCTTTACCTTTTATTAACAAGACTGTCAAGCCACACCCCCAAAGCAGGGTGGCGGTGGTGGGGGGATACCCCAGCGCCCTGTGCTGTTCATTCAGGGAGCAAGCGAGAGGCCTTTTCATAATTCAGCGTAATGAGAGGTCAGTGTTTTGGGCTGAACGCAGAACCTCGTCCCAACGTGAATTCTGCAGACGATAGTATCCACGAGGAGTCGTGCCCGGGGACGAAGCAGCCAGGGGAGGGCACCTTATGGTCTTGGTGCATGAGCTCTGTGGGGTCTTTTTCTCCATGAGAGGGAAGGGGAAGATGGATGGTTTGTGGGAGAACAGAGTCATGAGCATCAGCCCCGTGACCCTAACAAAATGAGGACCATGATAAATAAGCTTATTTCTTCCTTATTTTGTTATCGGTATGTTTGTATGTATTTTTGTTGGGTTTTCTTCCTTATCCATTTATTGCCCATCTTAATACGTGTTAATACTTGTTAATATTGGGCCTCCCCAGTGGCGCAGCGGTTGAGCGCTGGGCTGCGAAGGTGCCGGTAGCCTCTGCAGCGCCAGTTCGATCCCCGGCCACCGGTGAGGGTCCCACATGGCGCGCAGACCTCTCCTTCTGTGCCCGCTGCTCCCCTCAGCAGTGTATTTCATCAGTCTGCCTGTTCTGCTCCCCACTCTGGCTCTGGTGAATTCTCTCACCCTCCCACGCTTCTGACTGTACCCAGTGCTTGTATAAATAAATAAATCTTAAAAAAATACTTGTTAATACTCACATCACAGTGTCTAAGTTACAAGCTAGGAGGGAAGGCTGGGATATGCCCCAAGTCATTGTGCTCGCCAGGGCACAGGATGACGGTGCCTTCAGTGGTCATCTCAGGCGTAACTATGCCTTAGCTACTATTTTGGTTGGAGATTAGGGCCACATATTTGCACCATGTTGACAGGGGACATGTGATGGTCAGCTTTGTATGTCAGCTGGCCTGGACACCACGTAGGTGCTGGACAGCAGAGGACTATGGAGGCGTGATGGACGCCCACCATCAGTAGCTGATCGCTGCTAACCTGGAGGCCTAGTGCAGTGGATAGACCTTAAGGACAGAGCTTCGATTTCCCTGTGGATGAAAAAATTCTGCCTGTGGGTTGCAGCTTCTCTCCTCCCGAGGAGTTTCAACCTGCCCTTCTGCCGGCCAGCTTGTCCCCACAATCATGTGAGTTGATTCCTGACATGAATGTAGCTGTGTCTGGGCCTTGCTGTGATTGGACATCACATCTCCTAATCTCGCCTGCTGGTTCTGTTCGATGTCTCTCCTAGAGCCCTGGCTGACAGCAAACCCACCAAATACTGTGTCACGGGCGTGCGTGTATTTGGATGGATGGATGGATGGATGCAGGAGTCACAGCCCACGTAGGCGCTCTGCGAGTGACCCGGGGTTCTTTCTTAATTGTGGGGGAAAACTAACGGGTTTCAAAGTTATTAGAGGGACGAGGAGCCAAGAGGGGTGCCGACGACGCGTTGTGTGAAGTGAGCAGAGCCTGGCGGATGGAGGGTGTGGAAGAACTTGACATGACTCAAGCGTCTTGCAGAGAAAGCCCTCAGCTTCCTGAGTTGCCTCGCTGCTCACACATTCAGACCTCAGCATGTTCATGTCTATCCAGAGGGTGGGGCGATGCCTCGGCCCGGCTGGCGAGGACACAGCTGACCGTCCGCGGGGACACACCTTGTCCTCAAGTCCAGCCCTCGACATTCGGCTCTGCCCCACTGCCCCTTGGCCGCTCTGCTCCAGCTGACCTAACCACAGACCTACTGATGCCAGGAACCTTCTCTCCCCATTTCATTTCATTGTATCCGTGAGAGGATGATTCAGTATTTGCTGTTCACTCTCATGTCAGATTTTTCTCATTAAAAATGATTGTGCATGATTACATATCCAAATAAGAACACAAAAATTCTGCCTTTCTTTTAAAATATCAAATACCTTGTAAGATCTGTCGTTTCCACCGCTCATTGTGTTCGCTCTCTGCAGCGACTCGGTTTGCTTCTCCCGGCTCAGTCTGTGCCCCGCTCGCCCGTGTCTACAGCCGCGAGTGGGAGAGAGAACAGGGGACGTGAGTTAGAGTCACCTGCTTCACGACTTACAAGGCAAACCAGGATCTGATTGGTTCTTTATTTCCAGTGTGTGTGTGTGTGTGTGTGTACATATATATATATATATATATATAATTTTAAAAATAATATTCAAAGCCCTTTTGCTGATCTCCTCAATCCTGTGGAAAGAGCCCACTCAGTTTAACAACGAGATTCGGCGTCGTGCCCGGTGTGTCTCGGGGGCTGCGGTGAGTTTTGCTCTCCGCGGAACACAGTTTTCTTTGTGCTCCACCACCCCGTGTATGTATTTGAAATGAAAAGAAAAAAATCTTCTCTATCTGACTCAGGTCCACAAAGCTCTGGTCTTAATTTTCTGAGCATTTAGTTTTTTTTTCCCTGCCCTGAATATTTAATATAACCGAGTATTTGAAGAATTCAAAGAGTGGTCGCTACTTCCTTAAAGAAGAAAGATAAGCCAGAAATGTGGTCGCATTTGATGTAAAAGATCCTTGAATCATCTTAATAGAAAAGGAAGCAGAAAATCAGGTCCGATTCCGTAGAAAACATCGGCGCTGAGCTCGCGTTTCGGAGCTATAAGCCATCATCATTGATACCGTTTGATTTCGGTCGTTTAGGTTTAATCCTAAATGACATTTCATAGATTGCTTTTCTGTGAAGGAGTTGGCTTTCATTGTTAAGAGAGAAAATAAGCAGAAATGCTTTCCTGGAAGAAAAAATTATCTGGGAAAATGGACATGTTTTCTCCGAATTGAGCTAAAATGTGCCTGCGTTTTGGCGTCCGTGTCTGTCCCGCTGTGTCCACGAGGGAGAACACGGCAACTTCTAAAATATGAAACGAGAAGCTGTTAAGGTGTTTAGCCGGCTGTATTGTGGGGGGTCCTTGCATCCCTGGGGGTGGGTCCCCTTCATCATGGCGTCATTGTGGGGGGATACCCAGAGACCTACAGGTGGGGGTGCTGCTCGTGGGTTTGCAGAGCAGCGGCCGGGCTGAGGTGGGGAGACCGAGGCCCAAGGTCCTGCCTGGACAACCACCTGCCGGGCAGGCGCTCAGGGCTGGGGCCCCTGAACTGGGCGTGGCAGGGGCGAGCCTTGTTTCCCGTGAGAAAACGGCCCCCGTCTTCTTGCTCGCAGCCCTGCGGGGACCTTGAGCAGATGACCCCGGCACCACTGACTCCAGACCCCCGGGGAGGTCAGGTGATGCGTGTTTGTCGTTTAAGTCGCCAAGGTGTGACGGTGGTTTATGCAGCGGTAGAAAATGAACACAGATCGTTTCCACGCAGTTGGCCCAGAAGCGGCGGGACTTCATCCATCACGCAGAGGCGGCATCTATGGGCTTGGGGCAATGAAGCCAGCTCATGGCCTCAGAAAATAAATGAGCGCCAAGTTGTAAACAAGTGACAGATGAGGACAGCACAGAGTAGGGCTCATTCCGTCAAAGGACGGGGTGTTTCTGGGCGCTGCGGCCACACCGGTCGGCTGCTCCCCAGCTGGAGCGCAGGTGTGTTGCCCCCCCCCCCATGTCCTTCCCTGCTTGCGTGCTCACTCTCGTTCTCTCTTTTCTTTTTTCTCTGAAGCCTTCCTTGCAAAGCTGTCCTGCTGGGGTCTACCGGCGTGGAATAACTTGCGTTTCTGTTTGCTCTCAGCATTAAAATCCTGAGCCACTCTCCCCACCTGGCTCTCCGGGCCTGGAGGGCTGGGAAGTGGAGGAAGGTTGGCTGACAGGCGCGACAGCAGAGAGGGCAGAAGGACAGAGGGCTGGGCAGGGACCGGAGACCGGGCACGATCTGAAAGTAAGATGGAGCCAACAGCAGGACCTGCCTTAGAGACGCTGAGATTGAAAAACACCAAGATAAAGGAAAAAAAAAAAAGACAACACAGTGTTGTTGTTGCCGTGAACGATCGCTGCGTCTGTGGCAACAGCTTAATATACATTTATGGACAGAATGACTGTGACCCGTGAACAACCCTCATGTTCAGCCTCTGAACTAGCAATTTGCACCTGCAGGCTGGGGAAAGCACAGAATTTGAAGCTGGAGAGAGAGGCTGGCATTTTCGTTTGATGCGTATTTACCACAAAGCTTTAGATGAAGTGACGCGGACGGGAGCGGCACGGGGGTTTCCACGCGGGCACGTGCATTTAGAGAGATTTGGAACTTGGCTTCTGCCCGTGAGGTTCTAAGTTACTGTGCAGCTGGAGGATGGTGTGTGATCCTGGGTAGCAGGGCCTGAACGGGACACTTAGGGGTGCGCCTTACTACGGAGCAGCCTCTTCTTGATCCTTCCCCCGGGGCTGGCGCTGTTTATACTGTCAGGAGGGTGGTCTCTGCACAAGGGAGGTCACCAGAAAACGCCCCTGCAGGTGCAGTGACCAGCATGCTGACTTGAAGAGAAGTTAGGGTCCAGGCGGCAGAGTTGCTGACCGTGTCACCAGCACTAACTAACTTCAGCCGGAGGCAGCCATGGCCTCCAGCCGGGAGCTGAATAAGAGGCGACGCTGTGTCCCCCTTCAGGAGGGGCCAGGGGTCGGCGGGTCACGGTCTGTTGGAATGAGGAGAATAAACTCACTGCGGCCCGGGGAGGGAGCAACCCACCCTCCATTGGCTGCTCCATCTGGTCCATTGTGACCCCAAAGCTTTATCTTGTGGTTTCCCCAGGAAGGGGTGTGTCAGCCGCCATGATGTGCCAAATTAGCATCAAAAGCGAGAAGGCGTGAAACATGGCTGTTTCCTCTCCGGCAGGGCAGGGACAGGCACCTGTGCATCAAGGAGCACATCTGGCCGGTGCTAGTTCCGCGCAGAAGAGGAAGTCTGCCGGGCGGAGGTCAAGAGGCCGCGGAACAGATGCGTCCCCATCTGAATCTCTAGGGCGGGCATGAAAATTTGAGGCCTTGGGAAAGTCCGTGATTTGCAGGCGTGTATTGGTGCCCACGCGGCAGGCAGGATGCGGGAGCCACTGTCCCGGGAACTGTTGCCCCCGCTCTGGGGGGAGCTGCTTCTAGTGCGAGAGAAAGTGAGCCAGCACACCGGGAAAGGGCGGCGATGGGGGTGCTGCGGGGCTGAGGGGTGCAGTGACGCGGGGAGGGCCAGGGGATGGTGTTGGTGCGGAATCGGGACGGGAAGGAGCCTGGGGGTGGGGGCAGCCTCGAGAAACTCGGAGAAGCAAGAAGGTGAATTTCCTTCTGGCATCCCCCGGGGGAAGTGCAGCTCGCGGGCGTCTTGATTTTAACCCGGTGAGACGCGTCCCAGCTCTGGCCTCCAGAACTGTGCGAGCACAAGTGGCTCTTAATTTTAAGCTGCTACATTTAGGGGAATTTGCCACAGCAGCCACAGGAAGCCAATGTGCAGTAAAATAACAGAAACTGCTGTTTTTTAGTAGAGAAAATACAAGCTTTCGGTGATCGCGAAAATGCTGGGAAGATGAAAATGGAGTCAGGTGGTCTGTGGAGCTGCTGGTTTCAAAGCCGCACGATGTCCACCCCCATGGCCCGCCCCCTGCCCCGGGAAGGGCCTCATGCAAAGTGAAGTTGTTTTTTGCTCCGGAAGATCCTCCCAACAGGCTTGGACCACGACCCGCACCGAGCGTCTCCTCTGGTCTCGGGGTGTCGGGCGATGTGTGGGCGGTTCTGGGGAGGGCTACAGGGAGCACCTGGCTCCCCGCAGGGGAGGACCCTGGTTCTGTGTGGACCTAGGGAGACCGGCAGCTGGTGGCCCGTGAGCACAGGCAGGGACAGAGCGGGGTTTACCCCAGGACCAGCCGTGTGCGGGTCCGGACGTGACCCTTTCAAGCCCCGTGCACGTGAGTTCAGGGAGCCGGGGGCCGCCGCTGGCGTCTGCGTCCCCCTGGGGAGCTGCCAAGGACCCGGTGTAGGGCCTGGGATCCAGGGTCTCCCCGCCAACCGGCCCCTGTCCCCCAACGAGGCCCATGACACGGCCCCCCTGGACATTCGGAGGTGACACGGGGGATCAGTAGGTCGGGGGTAAACTGGCAAGCCGGAGAGTTTGCTGAACTCTTAAAGCAGTTGAGAGTATTTGATGCCAGCATAAATGGGGGGTATCAAATGGAATGTCTGAAGCCCCCCACCCCGGGTTCTCTATGTCGGGCACAAGCAAACAAATGAACGTCGGGCGGGAGACTTGGGGTAAGGAGCACAGTGAGCTACACTCGTGTGGAGGTTTCGCGTGGCTCTGAACTCTAGACTAAGTGGGGCTGGCGGGGTGTTTATTTTCGAGCTAGGGGATGGCTTGGGGGCCTCATGGGGGTCAAGGAGAGAGGAGGAGTCTGGCGTGACGAGGAGGGGGTGACTCGGGCAGAACCAGCCGCTCTGGATGTTTGCTCTGCCTTCAGAGAGGTTTCTCTGATGGAGAGAAAGGAGGTCAGGTGTCCGGGGATGACCCTGAACCTGGGCAATCCCAGCTCGCTCGGGTGACAGTGGCAGCTCCCCCCGAAGCCCGAGGCCCTCGCTGCGCCCTCGCTGCGCCCTCGCTGCACAAGTCAAGGCTCCAGGGGTCGGAACCCTGTCCAGGCCCCCCTCAACACCCTGGAAAAGGCCTGTCTGGATATTTAGGGGGGACAAACCCTTCAGAAGACTTTTAGATTTAAATCTCGTGCATCTCTGCAGAGCAGGTGCAGCGCCTGTAGACTGTTAGATGGGTTCTAGGGAGGAGGGCCCGCTCTCTTCCACGTCTGTGTGACGCCGCCGCTGCTGAGCCGTCCCGAGACCGGCCACCGCTCTCGGTCAAGACGTGTCCTCAGGGCCCCCGTGTGCTCCGAGATCCCGCAGGCAGGCCCAGCCCAGGGTGGATGTGGAGAGGCATTTTGGAAAGGACGGCAAATACACATCTTTTAAAATAACTGCATAGATTCAATGTAGGGAATAAAACCAAATAGAACCACTCACGCATTTACTCAGAGAGACTGACTGAGCCATTCCCTGGAGGCGCGGCACTTTGCAGAGAATTCTTTAAAGAGTCCAAGTTTCCTGAGAGAAGCAGAATCCCTTTATCTGCAGTAACTTCTCCTGCCGCCCTCTCCAACCTTCACATTTTCTTTATTCGCGTTTGCTCTTTCTGGGGCCTTAAAATAGGCTTCGGGGAAGCCAGCTGTTCCAGAAACTGAGGAGGAGAAAAAAGCCAGCTCAGGAATGCTCCGTGGCTGGCTTAGATTTTGCATAGTTGCTACACTAATCAATATCCCGGTAATTAAAATCAGCCATGATTAATGGGCTAGCGTTTTCATCGGGCTTTGTTGTCTGCAGAAGCATTTCACAGTCTATTTCGTCGACTGCCCAGGAGGAGCAAACCCCAAATCACGAGGCTGTCTTTTGTCCTTAATTTCCATCTGAACTATTTCCGTCCCTGGAAACACCTTGCCTTAGGACGCAGCTCTGGGTCTATACTCTCTGTATGTGAGGAAAAGAGCTTTTCTCGCAAAAGCAAAGGCCAGAGCTGGAAATCGGGGGCTGCTCTGACGCTGTGAATGCACTGACTACACCTTCTCTGCACACAGTCCCCGGGGACACGAGGACACTGACCGGCCAGATGCATTTGTTTGCCACCTGCAGACTCCCCTGTTGTGTGCTTTCCCTCATGGTCAGAGCAGTGGGTGCTGTTCTTCTTGTCTTGTCTAATCAACCCCAGGCTGAGCCTTTAAATCCTGAGTTCCAATCCTGGCAGTTAGACTGATGTAATCACGGAAAAGTAGACATTTCCAACACGTGACAATACTGGCTTTTATTTTAGGGAAGCGATTCTCAGGGGGGTGGTGAGACCAGCCGTTACTCGCAGTTACTTAAACGGACCGAAATGCTTAGAATAAATTCTCCTTGGATACCAGGTTGTGTTTCCGAAACCTCTTCCTCTGGCGTGAATTTCAACTAGGGTTGAAAATGATGACAGAGAGCTGATGAGAAGAAAAAAATGATTGCACACAAGCTTTTGAAAGGCTTTTGAGGATTGATTATCTGCACTTCATCAGAAAACACTTCCTAAAGGATCTAAATTTGTAATCCGGGAGACAGGGCGTCTCTTCAGGTGTCAATGAATAGACAGATTGGTCAATTTTCATTCCACTCACTGTCTGCAGATGATTTGCTCATTTCTTTGCCGACCGTAGCCCTGCGCCTCTCACAATCGTGTGAGCCACCCTTGGCGGAGGCAACAGGAGCGCGTGGGGATGGAGCCGTCACAAGAGCTTTGTTAACACGATCTTGGTCATTTACCCTGGAGTTTGCTAGTTTACGTTCAGCACTGCCCGTGGTCTCTGTGATCCATTGCGACTGTGAATGAACGCGTCACTCATTCATGACCTGAGCAGCTCGTGGTCCTTGCAGGCATCCCGCGCGGGAATGGCAGGCGTTGCATCCTCTCGTGGTGCGGAATCCTGGCTCCGTGAGCATCTCGCCAACACCACCTCTGGGGTCAGTGTTTCTGCAGCGGGGGAGACGTGGGGAGGGCGGCTCGTCCAGGAGGGCGCACGGTTCTGGAGCCCAGTTCTGGGTGGATCTTGCACCACAGGGGCGTCGTCAGATGGACCAGGATCGCCAGGTGGAGGGCGAGGACCGGTGGACACGGCAGGGCGGGGGTTTCCCTCCAGAGCGTGGACAGTTGTGGAAGCCAGAGTCGCGGCCAGCTCTGTCGTGCTGGCTGTGGAAAGGTCGTCCTGTCCGATGTCTGTTAAGTGGTTTCCTGGGGATGTCCTGGGTGTGAACAATTAAGTCACTTGCTACTTTGGCCTTCCTGGGCTAGAGTTCCCTGGAAAGGGTGTGTGAGTTGTGATTAAGACGCATCGTTACCATCACCTGACAGTGCCGTGGGCCGCCGGCGACGTGGGTCAGGCGGGGACGGACAGAGCAGTCCATGCACATTAATACAGCGAGGTGGTGACATCGGAGGCCAAGGAACAGGACAGTTTGAACCGCCGTCTAAAAAGCCTCAAGGACCTTCTATTTACTAGATCAAGATTTGAAATACTTTGTCAATTAGTACTTTTAGCATATACATATATGTGTGTGTGTGTGTGTGTGTGTGTGTGTATACTTCTAGCTTTACATCCTTGTGTCACCCCTGTCACATCCAGTTCCCACCCCCAGTCCACCCGGGAACCATCACATCATCCCTTGTGCTCTTCCCTCCCCTGGTTTGATTCCCCCCCCCTCGCAGAATGTCCCTGATGTGTGGCTGCCTGCTAGGAAGCTCCCAGAAGGACACAAAAACATTAATTCAAAAAAGACACCCGCGCCCCTGTGTTTATCACAGCACCAGTCACAGTAGAGAAGATACGGAAACAACCACACGCCCGCAGTGAGACGACCGGAGCGCATGTGGTCTGCGCACACGGTGGGGTACTGGTCGCACCTTTCCAGTGAAGCGAAATACGCCAGCATGCTCACACCATCTGGCCTCAGCCTGCAGTTTGGAGTCAGCCCCCATTTCAGCTCTCAGCATGCCAGGAGCCCCTGGGCCCCACGCTGCCTGGGGATTTGAAAATGCCCGCTGGGCACGCCGGGAGTTGGGGTCTCTCACCTGGAGGCTTCTGTCTTCCCCCTGGGACCCTGGGCGAGTGCAAACCCATCTGCCCCCAGGTGAGCTTGTTGCTGTCAGCACCTGACGGCCCTGGGCGTGGGGCTGAAGGCACTGTCTGGTCACTTGGTGCTGGGCTCGGCGCGGACGTGGCGTGGACAGGGGCACGGCAGCCAGTGAGCTGAAACGAGTATGCTCCCTGCTGCCCGGCGCCGTCCGCCTACTGTGTGGTCTGCACTGGACATGTTCTATGTTTTCCAGGCTCTTTCTTACTCATCTTCTTAGCCTTCACCACAGAGATGAAGTTGTCTTCTCCCTTGTAAAAATGATCTCTCAACAACCACTTGTTAGTCTTGTAACGTGCTCCGTGCTGCGCTTGGCCCTGGGGACGAGCATCAAGCTCGCCCAGTTAGGTCCAGAGTCATCATAACACGCGTCCGTGAGTCAGCCTCGGCGCAGGTGCTCACCAGCTAGGAAGCCCCCGGTTTGGTGGGCAGGGCTTTTATGGGGGTCTCATGATGCCGGCGTGGTCCCTGAATCCTTGTCTAATGACCGATCACCACCTCCAGCCTCCCGTCTGCCCCAGTTGGAGGGGCTGAGCTGATGTCAAGAAGCCCAGGGCTCCCCCCTCTGTCCCCTTCCATGGTAACTGGTCTCATCCCGAGTCCTCCTGGACATAAACTTGATCGTGACCCAAACTCGAGTGTGAAAGACAGTCTTACCACGTGGGATGCGAAGGCCTGAGAGGTTATCTGCCGGAACCAGGGGCAGAGACCCAATTCTTTGTTCAGCGACTAGAAAACGGGGTCAGTTTTCCGAGACAAAGTGAAAAATTTCAATTCGAGAAGCAGCCTCACTGGGTTCCTTATTTCATCACTCGCTCTCGGAGATGGAACTCTCCGACGTCCGCTGCTTTCCTTCCTGGCCCCCACTCAGCCCTCTCCTTTAGCAGAAATTCAGAAGGCTGAACTGACACTGAAGTCATTTCTCTGGCTTTAAATCGGTGTTTAGAGGTTCCCAGAATGTTCCAGGCAGAAGAAAGTAGAATGAATAAGCAGGAGATTCAGTAGGCATGGAATGTATGATCAGTTCCTACCAGCTCCAGGACTGTTATTATAGTAATAATGTCTCTTTTGAGTCCTGAAAAACCAAAAATTAAAAAAAAAAAAAAAAAAGACTATTTGGCTTAAGCAACTCAGGGGCCCTTCTGAAGCTTTTCGGCTATTAAGGGACCTGTGCGGCCTGAGATGTCCGGATCACCTGCAGTGTAAGACGGCCTGGTTCAGGTCTGCACGAAAGGAATTTTTTTTTAAAAAGCAAAAAAAACCTTTCTTCTAAGGCAAACTTTCATGGTATTTTCCTAACTGGCTAATGTCACTTGCTGAAATTATAGAAACCAATATCTGGGGAAAATGGGAGTTAGGTTTATTGCTACAACTTTTGCTTTTACCCGGCACAAGTTTGTGCTGGAACGGCCTCCTCTTGAGCACTGGTCCTTGTGACATTCAGCTCACAGCCTCAAAACAGTCCCCACCCACGCACCCACAGAGCATCAGTATTTAAGTTGATGTGAATTTTATTGATCATCCTTAGCAAATGGCAAAAAAATGAAGACTCTCAAGTCGAATGACACAGCAGGTGACTGCAGGTCGCTGTGGTGATAAGGTGAGGAGCAGCAGAGTGATCTGGGGCCATGGAGGAGGGCTGTTAGCCAGGACTAATTTGATGTTAGATCCCTAAGTCCCAGAATATTGCCCCATGTAATTGAAGGTGCTGCATTAGAATGCACCCATTCCACGGTGCACCCGGGCTTGAGTAGAGGAGTAATAAGGAAGGATTTCAGGGAAGGGCAAGAGATACAGATGAACAAATGTCGCATGCAGCCAACTATTAGGGGATTGGAAAGTCAACGAGGTGATTTAAACTTGGTGAGCTGCATAGATTATTGTTTTTCCCCTGGAGTAACTAGAGAGTAATTTCAGGATCTACCTAGAATGAACCCAAAGGGTGGATTAGAAAGGAAGACAGACGTTAGCCATCATTTAAATGGTTGTGAGAGCTTGGAGAACATTGTGGGAAAATATTCCAAGAAGATGATAAAGTCCAGAGCATCAGAAAAGGAGGCGATTTTAATTAAGGATGATATCTTTTTCTCGGAGTAGTAATTACTGCAATTACTACTAACAATTATTTCCCCATAAATCTAGTTTTCTCTGGACACTCCTGTCTGCCGAGACTGCTCCGGCTCCTTATTGCCTCTTCTCGAGGAAGAATAATTTCGGCCATAGCTAAAAGCCCTTCTTAGCATGTACAGGCTGGAGGCACGTCCTAGCCTTCTGGGAAGGCAGCTGGGTGTGATGCACAGATTCCAGCACGTTCTTCTTCAATCACCAGCCTAATGACATGGCCGTCTTGTTTTCCTTCTGTGTCTGTCCTCCTTGCGCCCCATTGTCTTCCAGGACACACTCGGGGTTACGAGATCTCAGAGGCTGAAATGATTCTCCTCAAGGTGTCTACTAAGCTGGATGCATGGAAAGGGGGGAAACATTATTTTTAACTTTTAAGACTTTGAAAGTTTTCTTGCACGCTTTGTAAGGAAACAAGAACGCTCAGATCTGCATTCTTGCTGTAATTCTGAATTGCAAGACTAGTCCAAAGGAGGCTGGTTCTGGGTTGAAGAGAGAGGAGATGAACGGTAGCAACTTAGGACGCCAGCTTGTTGTGATCGAATCATTTCTTCCTCTCAATTTCCTTTGACTTTTCACCCCTTTATTAATTGTGGTCCTTTCTGTGTTTCTTCCCATAGCTCAGATCGCCCTCATGTTCTCGGTGGCCTTCTTCTTGAAGGCTAGCTGGAATTTTTAGGTTCATGAATTCCTCAGCTCTATTTTAAATGTGCATATGTAGATAAGCATTAGACACTCATAGAACTTTCCATTGCACATGAGATTGATCAAATCACGTGCATTTACTTATTTGGAATAGGTAGTTTTATTTCCTGCTTTTATGATTCCACCATTTTCATATTTTCCTGTCATCTCTTCAGTGTGTGTGTTTGCAGGGAGGAGGTATGGGCAAGAGTCTTTCTAGAGTATCCTGGGAATTTAACTCTAGAAAGTGGAATATTTCACCGAGAAACACGTGCACGTGTTCACCTACCCCCGAGGCATTTGCCCAGAGCAGCCACTGTCCTCAGTCGGGTCGTCCTGAGCCTGGAGACGTCCTTCTGGGGAAGGGTTGACCATGGGGAGGCCCTGTCGGTGGGAAGGGCAGGCTCACCGCCGGCGTGGGTGCACCCTGAAGTGGAGACTGCCCGGGGTCCTGCACGACTTTCAGTAGCGTGGTGTTTGGAGAGTGAAAGTCTTAGGTATATCCTAGAGCCAAACTCTGCTTTATTCATCCAGGACATTTGTTTGCACAGTTTTTATGCTCGCTAATCTTTTGGGAGTGTGACTACTGTGTCATCTGAAAAAAAAAAAAAAAAAAAAACAAAACTGTCTTTTCTAAAATTCAACTTTTTCTCAAGAGTTGGCTAATTTTTGGAAACTCATGCATCTTAAAGCAAATTTGTGGTATTTGAATATCCACACAAAGCACCTGTGTTAGCTGACATCGGCAGCTGTCCCATTCACAAAAAACTCACCAGTAGATGGGAATGTCTGACTCTGGCGTCCTGCGGAGCCCGCACCTGAGAGTTCAGGAATGGAAGCCTGTGCATGTGACGACACTCATCCTCCTGCAGGAGGCGCTGCCCGGCCTGGAAGCCCTTAGCTGCCCTCCCAGCAGGCCCTCCTGAGAGAGGGGGCTGCCACCCGCCCAGAGCCCCTTCAGACAATTGTCTTTGGCCAGAACGGGACATCCTTCCACCCCCAGCCCCCGTGATCTGAGTGTGACCCCGCCAAATCGGCACGAGAAGTCCCGAGGCCATGCGCCGGCTTCAGAAGGCGAAGAGTCCTGTGGGGGGCGCTGTGCTGCCGAGGGTGGCGTGAGTGGGATGAGACCCCAGAGAGCCCCCCCCCACCACTATGTGACACAAAGGAGAAGAGAACAGAAGTCCTCCCTGGGGTGCAAGGGGTTCAGTCTCAGCACTGTGAAGCTGTCCACAGCCTCTGCAACAGGAGTTCAAACCCTGGCTGGCCAGGGAGCTACCCACAGGGCGCAGCAGACCCCTCCTGTCTCCCAGCTGCTCCCCTCAGCAGTGGATTTCAGTCCGTCTGCCTGTTCTGTTCCCCACTCTGTCTCTGGGGAATCCTCTCACCCCTACACCTCTGGCCTGTACCCCAGTTCTTGGATACATAAACAAATAAATCTTTAAAAAAAAAAGAAAAGTAGAACAGAAACAGGAAGGATGGATTTTGATCTTCTCTTTCACTTGCCCTTTGTATCCAAGATGGAATCACTTTAATGTGTAAAGAAGATTAAAGAGATGGGCTCGGTGGCGGGCGGGGAGGCCGATCCTGTTCCGCAGAGTCAGTGCAGGGGTGTAAACTGTTGCCGCATAGTAATAAAGAATATTATTATTATTTTTTTAAGATTTATTTATATTTATATAAGAACCAGGGTACAGGTCAGATGCATGGGAGGGTAAGAGGATTCACCAGAGACAGAGCGGGGAGCAGAACAGGCAGACTGAAGAAACACACTGCTGAGGGGAGCAGCGGGAGAGACAGGAGAGGGTCTGCGCGCCATGTGGGACTCTCGCTGGCCGGCCGGGATCGAATCTGCACTGCAGAGGCTGTGGACAGCTTCACAGTGCAGCGCTCAACCGCCTGCACCACCAGGGCGGCCCGGTAAAGAATATTATTACCGATACATATACATTATTGTTTGCGGGCCGAGGTGTGTGTTTTCAGGTGTGTGTTTTTCCTCTCTCAAATTTTATTGACTTGCCGTCAGCCGCATCACAAGACCGTCCCAGGAGAACCATGTCGGGGTGTGTTTTCAACTCCTCTCCGTGTGACAGCTAACTTTTCCTCAGGATCCCTTGATCCATATTTGGATCTTGTAAAATTTTCAGCGGAGAAGTAGGTTCACCTACATTTTTGCTTGAACGTCTTCCAGCCATTGAATGGAGCCAATTTCAAATTTAAATTAACAAAAATAAAACGGAATGACATGCTGGCCGCGTCCCCCTGAGGGTGGGGCAGCAGGGAGCCATTTGCTGCCAAGAGGGACAGGGTCTGCCTCCTGCTCCCCTCCTGCTGGAAGCACCCCTCTGCAGCCCACACGTGACGGTGTCCCCGTGCCAGGCTTGTCGCTCGGCGCCTGACCTGAGACGGTCATTGCTGATTCGTCTCATATCTTGCATTTAATGCCTCGCATGTATTCGCATGCTGTCTTAGCTGGCACTTCATCGCGAGAAGAGGCAATTTCAAAAGATTTCTGTCTTCTTTGAAGAGGGCGTGAGGTCTGACAGCCCCTTCCCCACAAAGAGAAAGTTCTGATTTCTGTGAGTCGGTGCGCTTAAGAGTATTTTCTCTGCAGAGCATTCAGTCAGGGCCGTCTCAGATATTTACGAGACTATAAACGCTATTACTATGCAAAACGTAAAATCGCTAGTGACAGTATTGGCCCAGGCAGGACACGGAACCACGACGGCCCTGCCCGCCTGCCCTCCCGCGCGGCCGGGCCTCCCAGGAACCCCATCATCAGGGCCCGGGTCTGGGCTGGGCTTGGGGCGGGTCAGAGCCGAGGCTGGGGTGGCGTCTTGTCAGCATCTTACCGTGACTGAGGGGGGCTGGTCTTCATGGCCGGTGATAGTCCCATCACAAAGATGCCTCCGAGCAGAAGATGGAAAGGCCAGAACATGTGAAACAAGTCATGAAAAACAACCCAATGTTCCAGCGTTCGGACAGCCCGTCAGATAGGCAAGCCCCGCCTCTGGCCTCTTCCACGCTTCCCTTCAGGCCCGTTCTCTCATGTCCTAATGTATTCTAGGGCACAGGTGTGGATGCAAGGGTTTTGAGATCAACTGTTTGTCTCACTGTTCGACTCTCACTCTTCTAGGCACAAGGAGGCAACAGCTGTCACATCCTTGGTGGTTGCTGTGTCGCGGGTTAAGTGGGACAGTCTGTGTTGGGTTGGGCCACCTCGTGACTAGAGGTCCACTGCATCATTGTGGAGGCACAGAGCGGCCCCAAGTTCTCGGGAGAATAGGCTCTTCCAAGAATGGGGAGCCTCGGGGTCTTGGGGAGGGAAGCCCTGGGGACTGAGGCCCTGGGGACATCACGGAGGGGAGGAAGCCTCGACCTGACATCACTGGGTGCTGGAGAGGGTATTGCCGGATGCAGATCCACAAGGCTCCGTGTATGTGCCTTTGAAGTTCACCAGGGGACGTGTGTCTGAGGAGGGGAGAGGAGAGCAGAGCAGAAGGAGGACAGGACAGGAGCCAGGGGTGGGTGAGAGGCCTGTTTACCGAGCAGCCAGTGCAGAGCCTGGCACCCCAACTGTTGGCAGTTGCACTGTGTTCATTGTTGTCCACATGCTGGCAGTGCCAGGTGGTCGTCCTCTGAGTTCTCTGTGCAGAGGCTTCACTCCTGCACTTTAATCATCTTCCCCTTTGCCTTTGGTCCCGACTGGAGAAAGTGTATTGACATCCTTTGCTAGTGGAGTCTTTTTTTTTCTTAAAGATTTTATTTATGTATGCATACAAGTGCTGGGGTGCAGGCCAGATGTGCGGGGGATGAGAGGATTCACCAGAGACAGAGCGGGGAGCAGAACAGGCAGATTGAAGTCCACTGCTGAGGGAGCAGTGAGGAGTCAGGAGAGGTCTGCTGCGCCACGTGGGTTTCTCCCTGGCCGGCTGGGGATCGAACTCATGCTGCAGAGGCTGCTGATAGCTTCACAGTGCTGAGACTTAACCCCTGAGCCATCAGGGAGGCCCCTTGCTCCTGGAATCTTGGTGTGATTCTCAAGGTCGTAGCTGAATCTGACTCTAGCATCTGCACAGTGTTTAGAGGCGCTAGCTCAGGGCTTTCAAAAGGCTCGCTTGTCTGAGAATGATGGCTGCTGTGACTCATGCACCGATGAGACCCTGACCTGTGCAGTTCGTGCTGCTTTTCTTGTCAGACCCAGCAGTGTCCTGAGTGATAGAGGGGACATTTCAGCCCCCACCCCATTAGGGCAGTTGCTTCCTGTTTGGGGTCCATGTTAACAGCTGATTTCTGATGTAAAGAACGGGGTCGTCCACATGACACCGTTAATATTTCATAAACAGCTCAGAGTTATTCATTCCTTGTCAGGCTACATTCCACAGCTGTGCAAGCCAGAGAGCTCCTCTCAATCTGCTTCCCTCCGTCCTGCTCGTGGACAGCGTAGGTGTTCATGGGTCTAATGTCATCGCAGAGAACAGAACCTGTGACAAGGAGGAAGTTTGCAAGGGGGTGATTTTGTTGGAGTCAAGTTCCAGGTCACAGACTCCACTCTTCCTGGACCAGTAAAATTGGGATGCAATGATTGCTTTCCAAGGGAGCTTTCAGGCAAAAATCAGAGACAGACGTAACGAAGGTCCCTCCCAGTGAGGCACAGTCGGTGCTCACAGGCCTGGGTCTTGGGCAGGAGCCCTGCAGTCCCGGCCTGGGGTGCTCATGTTCCTGGGAGACTGGGCAGCCAGCGACCTCTGTTCATCTGTGTGACCTCCGAAGGGTGGGTGGGGTGGGGCCCACCCACTTATCCTCTCACCTTCCCTCTCTAGACCCCAGAGCCCCCAAATCAAGAGCCAGTTTTTTTTTTAATTATTATTTTTTTATACAAGAACCGGGGTACAGGCTAGATGTGCCAGAGGGTGAGAGGATTCACTGGAGAGAGAGCAGGGAGCAGGACAGGCAGACCGACGAAATACACTGCTGAGGGGAGCAGCGGGCGCGACAGGAGAGGTCTGCTCACCATGTGGGTTGCTCCGAGGCTGGCGGGGATCGTACTGGCACTGCAGAAGCTGCAGACAGCTTCACAGTATGGTGCTCAACCACCTGCGCCACCAGGGAGGCCCAAGAGCCCCAGTTTTAACATAGCCTGTGCGGTACCTTGAGCTAAGGTGAAGGAGTAGAGATGCTTATTTTTTAACAGAAGACACAGATTTGTAATTTTCCCTTGTTATTTTCATAGTCTTCAAACAATGAAACAGCTCTGCTGGTTTTGCTATCCACATAAATGCAGCTGGGGTAAAAATGTTTTCTATACGTTATTCAAACACAGTTTTCTCCTTTCCAACCTTAAAACAAAAAACGATGCAGTCAACTGAAGCAGAGAAATTAAACCTGATCCGGGGAATTCCCGGGACAGTATCTTGGTGGTGAGGGAGGAAAGAAAAAGGGAAAAATGATTTTTTTTTCTGTTGTCCTTCCTGTATGTTTCATCTTCTTTTTTAAAAAAAATTCTTCTTCAGTTGCTTTTGCATCAACTTGGCTGTGAAATCTGAGTAAAACAGGCCCAGGGCCTTCACTGGTTTCTGCTCCCTATCTGCAACCGTGTGCAATGCATGTACTTGGGTTTGAGCATGACTGTAGCCAGGAGAGTTAGTGTATACAAAAAGGAGGCAAAGGTTGGGGAAAAGTGGCTTTTTTTTTTTTTTTAAGATTTTTGCTAAGAAGCAACTAAAACTTAATTCAAACAAAATCTAAACATATCTAAAAAAATCATAATAGGAAAAAAAAACACACCTCAAGAACTCTGCAGCAATCCATTGCAAATGCATTTGGGAGTTGTTTTAAGATGATTCCTCATGGCTTGAAGATCACTATAATACCTGATTGAAAAAGGCAGGCAGCGTTCTAGAGAAATGCAGTGTAAATCAAGGAGATAGTCTTTTTGTGTATAAAGTTGTCAGACTTCACCTGAGAGCCATAAACTGTGGTGTCCATGCAGCTGTGAGAGAGGCGGGCTGGTCCGGGGGCTGGTCCAGGGGCTGGTCAGGGGCTGGTCTGGGGGCTGGTCTGGGGGTCTGGGCCAGGCGAGGGGGCTGCCTGGGGGTGCCGGGAGGAACCGGTGCTGGTAGACAGAACTGTTTCACTTTTAATCAGAAATCAGCTGCGAGCACTGATCTTGGCGGGGAAGCCAGTTTCTTGACATGTTGGGATCTCCCCCCTTTTCTTAAATGGGGGGCAGGGGGTGACTCGGAGCCCAAGGCTGGGCCTTTGTGGGCCTGGCATTGACTGCTGGCCCTTTCCGCCCCTGCCACTGCTGACCTGGGAGCCACTGATCATGCGTGTCCAGTGTGACCTGCTGCCGCCTGCAAAGCCTCACCCAGAAGGGCCTGAGCACAGTGTGGGCTGCAGGCGGCGAGGACTGGACACTGAGCAGTCGCCGCTGGCCACACCAGACCGCAGGGGTGCATCAAGGTGGCCCCAGATGGAGCAAAGACTGGGTCATTGGCTCCATGGTCACATAGAGGCCTTAGGGCCCCACACGGGGGCCCATCCCAGCTCCCCGCAGCTCCTGGGCAGAGCCTGGCCCAGGTCGGCCACGGAGTTGCAGCCTACAGGAGTGAGCTGGCCTGGTGCTGCATGGAGGCGCAGGCTGGCCACGGGGTCGCAGTAGCGACAGCCCTGGTGGACAGTCCTATCGGAACTTTCACCCTTTTCTTTGCAACTCGATCCCGCAGAGCCTGAGCTGAGTGTCTCAATGGCGCAGTGCCCAGGCTATTCTGGCCATTCTGGCACGGGTCTGAGTCGCTGGACTCAGGTGCTGCTGTCGGCTGTGGCTTGGGTGGCTCTGGACACCACCGGGCGGCCCGTGAGTTCCCATCGCCACCCACCAGCCGCCTCAACTAGCGGAATATTTTAATGACCTGGGAATACTTTAATGACTACAAATATTTTAATGACCAAAGCTTATATGAGACCTAAAACAAGGGGGGGGGCTCAAAAATTGCAAATGAAAAGAAGGTTGAGAATTTATGAGCCAAACTGGTGAATCCTCTCACCCTCCCGCACATCTGGCCTATACCCCAGTTCTTGTATAAAAATAAATAAATCTTTAAAAAAAAGAATTTATGAGCCAAATACAAACCAAAGAAAGAGGTGATCAGGCCAGTCCACCTCCTCCCAAGGGACCTGGAGACACCAGCCAGGTTTTGCCCAGTTTTGGTGAAGAAATGAAAATAAAGCAGCAGAGGAGAGCACACTTCTAGCCCCCCTGCGTGGATTAACATGCTAACAGACAGAATCCAGCAGGTTGAGCCTCCACCCCCAAGCCCAGACCCCCGATGATGCTCTGATGGTGCTTTCCAGGAATCATGCACATCCTGAAGATTTATGTCATTGTTACTCCATATTCACGTGGTGATCGCAGCAGACGCTTTGCTGTTTCTCAAGTCATGTACAAGAGAGATGAAGTGGGGAGACATGAAGTAGAGTTGATGACTGAGGTTCAAGCATGAGGCCGTGGCATCATGAAGGGGCATCTGAAGCTTGAACTAGAAAGTGAAGAAAGAGACAGACACAGGGAGAGTCCAGAGGTGGGTGTGAGGGAGAAGTCAGCGCTGTGGTCCTGGCATGTGGTGACCATGCTTGGGTTTGATAGTGACAATCCCTGGGTGATAAAATTAAGTCAGCATCAAAGAGATCATTTTGTATACATTGGCAAATATGTGTATTATATTTATTATTCAAATATATATATATATATATATAATATTCAGTTTTAAGTAGTCCAGAGAAAAAGCAGTTACCAGTAGCAGCAACAGTGCATTTTCATGCTGATGATAAATAAGCCAATTCTCCACCCTGCGTTTTCTCCCTCACGGGGTGATTCCACATTCTGGCTAAATCTGGAGATGTGTCCTTGGGAAGGTGGCTGCGATCACGGGGACACCACCGGCAGCGTATCCAAGCTGTGATGTCCTCAAGGGGCGTCCCTGTGTCTGCGTGGAGCAGAAACGTGGCGGTCAGAGAGCTTGGTGCTGGGGCGTGTTACCTGGAGGAGGGCTTCTGCATTGTTGTGTGTTCTCAGCTTTTCTGAATAACTATTTCATTTCTTTAACAAACATCATCTCACAACTTTCTCTAAAGAATGCTTTCTTTTCATATCGAGATCACTCCTGTCACCATTCATGCAGACTCCAAGCAGAGGGACCTTGAGGGTTTCCATTATGCTGATCATGTGGCAGCTCCCCAAACGCTCCAGAGTCTATATGAAGGGTTTTCTTTTCATCTGCATCTCGGAGGTGGGGGTGGGCGGCTTGTTAGGGCTGTGGGGTATTTAGACAAATACCAGTGAGTGACGTCAGGAGCAATAGCCTTGACTTGCCCATGGGTGTCAGTGAAGTAAACAATCCAGAGTGAGGTGAAGGATAAGATGGCACCAGACTAGCTGCAGCGTTTGTCCTTGGAAGATTTTTTTAAAATTCTGAATTGTAGATATTCACAAAATAGAATTTAAGAAGTGTACAAAATAGGGGTGTGTGTGTGTGTGTGTGTGTGTGTGTGTGTGTAGCAGAGTTTAAAGCAGCGGGGCTGCCATAAGACAGAATGTTGACGTTATGTGCGTACTTCAGAAAACTCACCATATGTGGTTTTGATACTTGCCGGTCATTTCACCCGTGTCTCCCAGAATGCAGGGCACCTGTGATGCCTGTTCTGCGGGCGAGGGCACTAGTTAATATGGGTCACGTTCCTTAACGACTCAACCTTGTCATATACTCACTGTTTTTGTCATGATTTGGTATTTTCACGTCTTACTTGCTGTGGCTATGCCATCGCGGGAAAGCCTTGACAGTGCATTCAGCACAGAGACTCCCTTTCACCCCTGTTGGCACAGGCTGATCAGAATTTTACCCCCTTTAAGTAAGGCAAGTGAGATCTGGCCCTGACCCCAAGATTGTCCTGTGTCTTGCCCAGAATCATCATGTTGTGGATAACTACAGGACGGTCATTAAGATAACTTAACATGGAGACAAAAGTTCTATGAAACCTACTGTCTCTACTTCAGTGGTTTTTTTTTTTAAATATTTATTTAATTTTGTAGAAGAACTGGGGTGCGGCCAGAGTTGGTGACATGAGAGGACCCACCAGAGACAGAGCGGGGAGCAGAACAGGCAGACTGACTGAAGTACACTGCTGAGGGAGCAGCGGGCGAGCCAGGAGAGGTCTGCTGCGCCCTGTGGGTATCTCCCTGGCCGGGGATGGAACTCAGGCTGCAGTGGTGACAGCCTGAGATGTAACCCCTAGCCCGCCAGGAGGCCCTGCTGCTTCAGTGTTTTTACTTGAACTGATAATTTCCTTCATAGCAGCCTTGGGGCACCACTGCGTCTACATCTACATTGTGTTGTCGATTTGGCCTTTTAAAAATCCTCGGACTATTATCACCACCTTCCTTTGTGGTTGAAGACATTGATGTTTTAGAAGCGTTTCGCTCCCTCCTGCTCCCTCGTGGCAGTCCCTCTCCCTGTGTTCCTGACGTGTCCTCCTCATTAGGTCCCCATTATGTGTTTCCGGGTGCGGTGGCACTTAATGATGCTGCGTCCCTCTCAGAAGAGTCACCTCTGTCTACAAATGGTTTTCTTTGTGTGTCTGTTTCTATTTGTTTTTTCCTTTCAGTGGCTGATCCAGGCTGCCAGGGTTTTTTTTTTTTTTTTTTCCTATTGTGCCGTATGAACCGCCCCACTCGCTCATGGCAGCCCTCAGATTGTCCGGAGGGGCCCTGGGCCCCCTTCAGATGAGCACCTGGGCCTTCAAGTCCTGTGCTTTTGAGACATTTTTATTTATAACATTGTGGGTCTGCAGCCCCCCGTGTTCTCGGGATGTAGTCTTGGCACTCAGAGTTCCTGCGGGTCAAGCTAACGTGCAGAGTCAGGCTGGGGCCTCTCACCAGGACATGTCTTGGCATGAGGACATCTGCTGGCAACAGCAGGCAGACGTGATGGCCGGGGTGGCACCACCCGCTGGGCCACCGTAACGGGAAGCTCGGAGTCAACAGGGAGTAGGGAGAGGATGTTTCCATCAGCAGCAACCATGGAGCCCGCCGGGCAAGAGCCCCTGGCCACTGCCCCCCTCGCTCATGCCAGACAGCCCTGCATCCCCACCCACACCCCACCACACGTGTTCCTGCACGGACTTGCCTTTCCCTGAATAATCCGACCCCCAGTAACTGTGAGGCTGGCCTGGAAATAGGCCGCACTCCCTGCGGCGTGAGCCCGCCAGGTCTCTGTCTCTCTGTCCTTGGGCTCTGAGCTGGTTCCTCTGTCCCGCGCTGCTCCCAGTGCTGCCGCCCCCGGACGTACCATCACCGCCCGGACACCCCCTCCCTTCCTGGAGCCAGAGCCGGGCTCTCCCAGTGCCAGGGACTCGCCCGCGTGGGGCTGCCTCTGCCTCCGGGTCGTTTATGTGGTCAGCACAGCTCAGGGGGACACGTGTGTCCGCCCAGGTGCTGACACATCTGCAGACACACCCATGGGGGGCATGTTTACACGTGCGTGTGCATACACCCAGCACGCGAGCGACCTGGGGTACACGTCTGTACCTCCCTGCCCGGCCTCCAACCGTGTCCCCCCACCCCAGGCTGACCTTCCTCCTTCAACTTTGAAAACTCTGCCCCCCAACACCTGCACGTTTACTGATTTCCTCAGTCCTGTGATACGACGAAAGACGGGACGTCCCTCCTCCCCCGACACCTCCGGATGGGGGTGCAGCCGAGGGGGTTCCGCGCGAGTGACAGTGCTCCTTGCCTGCCCCCCCGTAGTCTGTTCAGAATCGTCCTTTGGGAATAATTAAACTCGCTTATTTCCACATGTGCTCGGATTTACACCCCCTTCTTGACCATCTCCGTGGAGTTTTTAATCTACAATAATTTCACGGTCCCAGAAAACCACAGTCACGCAAGGAGCACAGTGAGGGCCACATCTCTCCTCCCGCTTCTCGCCACCGTCCACCTGCTGCAAGGTGATCAGTGTCCTCCTGACCGGCTGGCCTTTCCTGGGTTTCTTTTTAGAAAGGTAAATTTATGTCCCCTCTCCCACCGCCCCCACTTAAGAACAAAGCATGATGTGATAGGTTTTCTTTTCTTTATAAAACCTCCTATAAATCCCTCCACATCTGTGTGTAGAACTCAATTCACTATTCAAAGAAGTTTTCCAGCCCTGTAGCCTTGTGTAGTTCACTCACTGAGTCTTCTGTGCTTGGATGTTTAGTTTCTGATGTTCTGCAACGATGCATTTTGCGGCCACGGCGAACATGCCTTGTGCACGCCGGGGTTTCTGTTTCTGGAGATGCCCCTGCTGGTTAGATTCTTAGACGCGAGAGTCCTGGGTTGGAAGGTGGAAGCACAGGCGGTGGCATTCAGTGGTGCTGACCCCCTCTCCATGCCCAGCCCCACGAGCCGAGTGGAGCATCCCAAGCGTCCTGTCAGCTTGTTTGGATACTCAGTTGGTGAGCGACGAGCTAGGTTCACAGAGCCCCTTTGAAGCAAAGAGTATTGTCCTTATCATGCAGAGAGAAGAGCTGCAGAGCTTTTGTCATTTCCTGAGGGCAGTGGTGAGTGTTTGGCGGGTCCTGGGTGCAAACCCATGTGATTCTCCCCAGCCCAAATTTTAGCCAAAGGAAATCAAAGATTCATAGTTTTCAAAATTTCTCCAGGAAAGTAGACGCTAGGAACTCGCATGCCGATAGTTCCTGTCACCACATACAAAGAAATAAAGAAATCAGTTTCTACGGAAGTAAGAAGTCATTCTCCAAATGTCAACGATGATCTAAATATGGGAATTAAAAGGGGATGAAGCACAGAATTAGTGTTTAGTTCAATTTTAAAATAATATAAGTACATTAGCCATTTAATTGTCTATCCCTGATCCTTTTGAGAGTAAAAGAAGACTAACAATCGCTACTTAGGTGTAGAAGATTTGCCTTGCTTTGAGATTTTGAATTAGTTGTTGAGACGTTTCGTAGAAACTTTACTTGGATGCTGCATCAGCTGGTATTTATGTGTGTTACAACATTTAAAATCTTCACTGTGGCTCTTTTAACAGAATTCACAATAGCACCTAATGTCAAATTTTTAATCATCAAAAGAATGAACTTTCAAGAACTTTATTTTGATCCATTAAACTTTATTTTTATCCGTAAAGTAGATGAAAACATAGATGAAAATAGTGTGAAATTATTCCAAGTATTGCAACTTAACGCTCTATTTCAAGCATGAGACGACACTAAAATAATAATACCGGCGTTATTCAGCTATCTGGAAAATTCTTCTGCTGAAGGAGTGGCTGTGTTAAGAGTTTTCACTCCATTTTTCAAACATTCCCAAAAAGGAATCATGGAAAAACAACACAGTAAAATGAGTTTCTATCACAACACTGTGCTTCCCCAAGTAATATGTGAAGTGACCTCTGTCCCTGCAGAGGGGACAGTTCCTCAGTCACCAGCACGTCCCAGGTTCCCAGGTTCCCGTGGCAGGTGGCTGCTGTCCTTGGCCACACGGGGAGAAGGGGCTTCACCATCAGAGGTGGGGGGACCTGACGTGTATTATTTTTCAGTGAATGTGAAAGCATTTATCAAAGCTGATGGTTTGCTGTCATCATTCTTCATGCTTAAATGTTTCAATGTCTCTCCACAACAGCAATAAGAAATCATGAACATACTGAAAAATAAAAATCTCTGTCTCCTTCGAAATATCATAACAGCCGCTGAATGAGCTCCCTCTGGCAAAAAGAAACCAAAATGAAGTTCTAACTGATGGATAATGAAGATTTTACACATCAAAACCAGGGAAATGTAACGACAGCTATACTTGGAGAAAATGTGTCCTAATCATCTACAATATAGAAAGCAACTGCAAATTAATTATATTTAATTTCATCTGCAAAGGTGAAAAGCTACACCAAAGGGGAGGCACGTTGCTAAAATGGAAAATAAGACACAGGAAGAGCAATCCAAGAACCTGGAAACAGGGACAGACAGAACCTATGAAGCCCCAAATTGGTTCTTTAAAAAAATTAATGGAGTCAAACTTCTATAAAACTAATGCAGAAAAAAATTGACTACTCAAAAATTATCGCCAGCAGGAATCAAAAGGGAAACTTCAACAGAGTACATGTAAGAAATAGAGAAGAGAATGCCGCGGACAACTTGAAGCTGATGGTTTTGAAATTTTTATCTAAATAGAAAAACTTATTCAAATAACGTCACCCTGACACAAGAGGAAAGAGAAAAATGAATGTTTATTAATACCTTTGTTTTTGAGACCTTTCCGAAAAGAAGACTCAGATCCAGCGAGAATAAATTAAAAAAAAAAAATCTAAAGATTAAATAAGCAAAATTTCTTGAGCCTATAAAAGTAAGACCCTTTCACCTGGTTTATGAGGTTATGTGCATTTCACACCAAATCTCACAGAGTTACTATCTGAGCACAAATCATATACCAATATTTTTCACTGACATTTGTGATAAATTATTAAAGTATTAAATTCTTGATATAGAGACGTGGTAACACATCCCTTCGTAGCTGTGGTTCAGGGACGTGGCCATTTACCACAGGAAGATCTGGACCGGGACGCCTACAGACGCAGAAAGAATAATGATGCTGGGTCTTACGAGACACACACCCAACCAGCATTTCATGAGATCCAGCAGTCCCTCAGGCAAAACCGAAACAAATAGGCAAACTAAGGGTAGAAGAGGATTTCCTCAGCCAGACAGAGACGCAAGAAGGACCATCACGCCTGACGCGGAGCTAGAGCTGTGCCTGGGGCGGGAAACTGCCGGCCTCGCTCACCGTCCACCACGCTGGAGCCCGGCCGGGAGCAGCTGGTGATCCCAGGAGCTTCCCGTCCCTGCAGCCCAGACGGCCCTCATGGACCCATCAGCATGTCAGCTGAGTTATCTTTCGAGAGCTTTTACCTGCCCCGGGTCAACACGTCCGGAGCCCCGCCCAGGAGGGACTGAGAAAGCGTCGGGAAGACCGGGCTGTCCGCTGGCCCGGGAGCGTTTCCCAGGGCGCTGCAATAGTGACCCGCCCAGGAATCAGCTGGGGGCAGGGGGGCTTCTTTATTCAGGTGACGCTGGCTGACCCCACCGCATGCCTTGGGAGGTCAGGTTCACGGCTCTTCACACACAGGAGGGCACCACGCTCACCTCCAAGCCCCGCTCCCCGCCCCGCAGTCACCGGCTTTGTCCCGCGTCGCCCTCCCCAGCCTTCTGGTAGCCCCCTGAGCTCCGGGAGCTGGTCTCGGTTTGTTCTTTCCTGTTCCTTCTTGGTTTATCTTCCACACGTGTGTGGCATCATCTGGCACCGGCCTTCCCTCCAGCTGCGCCCATGTGGCCGCCAAGGGCAGGATCAGGGTGTCTGTGACCGCGTGTCTGGGCCACATCTCCTTCACCTGCTGCTCTGTCCCGGGCACTCAGCTCGGTCCCTGCCCTGGCTGTCAGCGGAGCTGCCGCCAACTCGGGCACGGGCTGCCTGTGGATGAGCGCGTCTGTCTTCTCGGGGCAGATGCCCATGCGCGGGGCTGCCGGAGCACGCGGGAGAGCTGTGTTTACTATGTAGAGTAACCTCCGTTCTGCTTTCCGCAGGGCCTAGTTCACGTTCGCCCACTGTGAGTTTTCAAATTGCACCTTCCAATTCAGGAGACCGAGGCGTGGCCTGAGATGCCGCATTTCTGACAAGCTCAGCTCAGAGACACCTGCTTGGGTGATGGAATCACCTGCTTGGGTGATGGAATCACCACAGATCACCACTCCTGGGTCATCGGTCTCGACGTCATTGGCCACCAAGGAAATGCAAGTTAAACCCGAGTGACCATTTCAGACTCACTATAAAGCCACAAGGACTGACAAGGGTGACGGGACAAGAATGCCGTGTGCTTTCGGCAGGAGAATGCAGGCCCTCCAGAGTGTCCTGCCGACATCCGCAGGGTGATGCCCGCACAGCCACCGACCCGTCGTACTCCACATTTTTTAAAAGGGGCTTTACATAAGCTTATCAGAGGATGTGATGTTAGTAGCAGCATCACTGGCTCAATCCTAAATAAGGACAGCACAGAAGTCCTCAACCAGCAGACCTGGAGATAAATCAGGGTCTCCTGCACCGCAGGCTCCTGATGCCAGGGGTGTGGAAGTCCGTGCCCGGCACGGCAGTGCTTGCTGGACGTTCAGCGATGGCAGCTCTCGCCGCTGCTGCATGCCCTGGGGAATGTGGCCCCTAAAGGCGGGCGCTGCCCGTGTCCAGGGCCTGGGTCCACTTCCGCGCCAGCAGTGGCTTCTGATGCCAGTGTCTTCTGTGTGTGCGAGCGTTTGTTGGCCTTATTCATCGTTCACTCTCTGTCCACTCACGGGGCCAAAGACGTGAGAGTTGTGCCCGTCCCCGCAGTGAGAATCCGCCTGCTGGCTTTAAATCGTGGCGCTCGGTCTCCCACTCCGCGGGGCAGCAGCCGTCCAGCCCCGCCCCGGCCCCCACCCCGGCCCTCTGAGCGCCGCAGGATCGCCGTCGTGTTTTCAGTTTTCCCACTCTGTCTGGAGACGTCGTTTTTCCTTGATTTATTACTCTATCATCTCCCGGCTTCATAAATTCTCGTGTTCATGAAAGATTTCAGTAATGTGCTCAGTCTCCATGGCACTGCTCACATTTTGAGCATGATCTTCCGTATCATCTCATTTTCATATTGAAGCTCTACAACCCGTCTGTGGGGACAGAGGGGCTTTTGCGACGGTCCTGCGGGCTTGGCGTTGTCCTGCGCTCTGCGGACAGAAGCTGCTCCTTCCCGGGGGGCTGGGGGGATTCTCAAGACTCTCCTGCCTTCCCCCTGCAGGTGATGTTAGGGTCGGTCTCTAATTGCTGTCTACAGGTTGAATCCTGCAGCCTTCGGGAATTGCTCAGGAAAGACTGGAGAGAGGCAGTGTGGTTACCGCCTTGGTTGCAGGGAGGTGTTTGTGGGGTAGAACCCTCCAGAGCCGTCAAGTGTCCGGGCAGGCTGGTCCCTGGGAATATTCCCAGCGCATGATCTGCTCCCAGAAAGTAAATATTCTCTGTCTCTGAACACCCCCCGGGCCACCCGCCCTGGGTCCTGGGTCACAGTGACGCCTGCACGGGTCTCCCCTCTCGGGAACTCCCTTTCCCAGCAGAGTCTCCTCCGCGCCTTTTCGACTTGCTACTTCAATGGGCTTCTGTCCGTCTTCCTTGCAAGCGCCACGAGCGGGCGGCTCTCCTGTCGCCCTTCGCGCAGGACTCCTGGGGACAGCGGAGGGCCCGGTGCGCCACCCGTGACCTTTTCTTCTTGAGCGCATGGAAATCCACCCTTTTTGAATACACAAAAATCCAATTTTCTGAGTTTCCCAAATTTCTAGATACTACTTGGCAGCCATTTAGACAGACACAAAAGAAAACATCCCGCAAAGTCCAACTGGCCGCAGAGCTCAAAGAAATGTTAAATTTCTTGCCAGTAAAGGACTTTAAATATGAAAGGAAAGCGGAGAGTTTCGTGGTGGGGAGAGGGCAGCGCTCCCAGCCGGCCGAGCGGCCTGCTGCCCGGACACTCACGCGTCCTGCCCTGAGAACGGAGACCTCAGGACCGGCTCCTTCGGCTTCTTCCTTGTCTGAACATCTTGGAGTCAGGGAAGGGGGTGCAGGGCCTCTGGGGGCTCAGCGGCGTGGGTGTGATGGAGACCCCGAAATATTGGGAGGGGTTCTTTCCTGCCAGGAGAAGAACATCATTAAAAACGGGGAGCTGCCCAGCGGGGAGACAACGAGATCAGCGCCGGCTCGGGGTAATTAGCACACTCCCGTCTTCGTCTGCTCGGGAATGTACCTTCATTCATCAGATGCGAGCCAGCGTGGTGCCTGCCTGGTGATTTCTTTAATGTGTGCACCTTGCTGAAGAGTGATGTGAAGTCCATTAACTTTGGAAACTGTCAGGAAGGAGTTTCATGATGAGTTCGCAGGAACGCGCTCCTCATGGAAGCATCAGCTCGGTCGTGGCGGGGGGAGCGCAGCCCCTGTGGAAGATCTGGGGAGGGTGGGGAGCCGGGCAGGGTCTCTCCTGGGGCTTCGGGTCTCTGTGAAGAGGCAGCATTGGAGTCACTTCCTCTTGCGCCGCCTCTCACAGCTCTGAAAAGAACCGTCTGGAATCCGCGTGTGTAGACTGCAGGTGGGAGGTGTGGCCGCCTCCGGGCAGGGTAACTGCGCGGGTTCCTTCAGTCACCCGCAGGCTTTATGGAATCTCCTTGTGGAATGTGAATACGTGAATGCAGAATTCCTCAAGCTTTAGAATTATTTTTAGAAATTTATTTTTTTTACAGATTTATTTTACTCAGAAGAGCTGGGGTGCAGGCCAGAGATGCGGGAGGTGAGAGCACTCCCCGGAGACAGAGTGGGGAGCAGAACAGGTGGATCTACTAGATCCACTGCTGAGGGGAGCAGCGGGAGTCAGGAGAGGTCTGCTGCTCCCTGTGGGCAGCTCCCTGGCCGGCCCGGGGATGGAACTCGTGCTGCAGAGGCTGCGGACAGCTTCAGGTGCTGCGTCTTAACCCCATGCGCCCCCAGGGAGGCCCTATTTTAGCCATCTTGAGGCTGGGTGGTCACTCCATCCTGTCTGTCCAGCGTCACCCCTGCAGCCCCGCTGGTCCCAGCAGCCGGGCGGGAGGGCCTCGGCCCCAGACCTGAGAAGGCCGAGTGGCCAGCGATGGCAGTGGGGGTGGGACGTGTGTCCTGGCCTTTTAGATCACGTCAGTGTTTAACAGGCCACATGACCCCGCGGGCTGTTTCACAGCCTTTTCCTACATTGAGGTGTGGCCTTGGGGGAGTCCCATCATGAGCCCTCCGGTCAGGGTCTTGCAGACCTGGGGCGCAGCGCCTTGGGCCCACCCGACTCCAGCTGGACGACACCAGGGCGCCTGGGCTTCATGTGCGTCCGTCTGTCTGTCTGTCGGGCTCTGCATTCAGGCTACCCCAGCCCTCAAGATGGTTCATTAGCCCTGCTTTATAGCAGAGGAAACTGAGGCCCAGTTGCAACGTTGACCCCTCAATGCCAAACTGTGGGGGCCGGCAGCCCCAGCGCTGTTCCTGCCCACACTGGCTGAGGGGTCCCCGAGGCTGGGCCGGGTCCGGGGGGCGCATGTCTCTGCCGGGGAGCCGCCCCATTGGGCATCCTTAGTCACTGCCCCACCCTAGGTTGTGCGTGTCTCCTGCCCAGGGGCGTGCAACGTGCTGCCGCTCTGTCTGGGCCCTGTCACTTTTCAAAGCGTTGCTCAAGAGTCATCCTCTTAGGGAGCCGCCCCCAGCCCCCCAGGCCCCAGATCCCCAGCCCCCATCCCAAGCCCTCAGCCCCCAACCCCCTGTTCCCCAGCCTCCCAACCCCCAGTCTCCAGCTCCCCAGCCCCCCATCCCAAGCTCCCAGTCCCCTAGCCTCCAACCCCCAGCCCCCCATCCCAAGCCCCCAGCCCCCCAGTCTCCAGCTCCTCAGCCCCCCATCCCAAGCCCCGACCCCCCAGCCCCCCAGCCCCTAACCCCCAGCCCCCCAAACCTCCAGGCCCCTGGTCCCCAGCCCGGGAAGAAAGGCGGCTCTTCCCAGGGCGCACAGCGTTTTCCCTGGCACAGCCACCCTCCCTGCGTCTCCTGTCAGGCTTGTGGCCTCACCCCTGCATTTCAGAGCCGTCTGCCCTTAAACACTGTTTATTTTTCAAAAGTAATGACAAGTATCGTGTGACCTCCGGGAGGCCAGGCTCTCTCGCCGCCATGACCTCTGACTGAAAGGTGTGTCTCCCCATGAAAGTCTGATTTCTTTGCTGGGTTTCCTGAAATGTGTCTTCCGACCCATTTTACTGGTCCACGGGATTTCTTTCTGCTCTAGGGGGATCTGTGAGTCACCCACACACACCTGATTCAGGATGTCACAGTCATGGCGCTTGGGATGTCCTATCTACCTTTGTTGGGGGGTTTTGAGCTGACACTTGCGGGCTCTCTCGCGACTTGGGCTGTTGACCTGGAGCACTGATGGTCCTGAGCTCTCGGTCTTATTGGTGGAGACGCCCCTGACCTTCTCCATCTGTAGACACCCCTGACACGGTCCGTCTCCAGGCTGGACAAGCCACTCCGGCTCACGAAGCTCCTCGTTGGCCCCTTTCATGGAGACGCAGTACCCATGGCCTGGCCTACTGCAGCCGGGCTCTGAACAGGTCTCTGCAGAGGATGAGCCCCCAGCCTGACGGTGCCCGCACCGTGGTCCAGGGATGCGGGTGCGTGAGAAGGAGAAGCTGAAGATGCTTCATACCCAGGAGAAGGTTCTTAGATTAGATCATGGTGAGAATGCAAAATTTCACGAAGCGTTATCTCCTTCCAGTGAGAGAAGGAGAAAGTAACAATTCCCAATCAAGTAGCTGCGTAATAAGTTATGAGCCTGTAAAATTCACTTATAAATATTTGAATAATAAATGCTGGAGGGGATGAGCAGTTTATGGGGATGCACTTGAGAGAAATAGACTCAATTCAGGGAGCGTAACAGCTTCTTTATCGTCAGCCTCTTCTCCATAAGGAGGATATTGATAATTCAATGTTAGGTGAGAGATCTTTCTAGAAAAGTCTCCTTTTTGCTAACAAAAAACAGCACCTCTTGAATATATTGAGGCAATTGTATGTGTATTACAAGCTTTTTCAAAACAACATTACTTTGTAGAAGAACTGGGGTGCAGGCCAGAGGTGCAGGGGGTGAGAGGACTCACCAGAGACAAAGTAGGGAGCAGAACAGGTGGATCCACTGAAATCCACAGCCGAGGGGAGCAGCGGGGACACAGGAGGGGTCTGCCATGCCCTGTGGGTCTCTCCCTGGCCGGGGATGGAACTCGTGCTGCAGAGACTGCTGATGGCTTCCCAGTGCTGAGACTTAACTCCTGCACCCCCAGGGCGGCCCCACGAGTCCTATTTCTTACGTGCTTGTGTAGCTTCCGAGAGTTGTGCAGACAGTGCCTACTTCAGTTTTGAAAACACAAAGCAGTAAAATTACTTAAAAATCACGTTGTCCTGGGCCACAGATTCTACACACTGCCTTCCTCTGAGTGTATCGTGGGGGACGCGGTGTGTCGTGGCGCTGCTGAGGTTGCACGGTCCACACGGAGATCGTCCAGTCAGCGCTCTCGGAATCACTTTCGCGGCGCTCTGCTGACTCTACCCGGGGACGGCCGTGTGTCCCAGGAGTGAACTTGCACTCAGGACTTGAAAGCTCTCTGGGATGTGAGCATCTAAAAGTCCATGAGTGCGTCTGAGGGGCTGGGAGGCTTCTTGGCTCTAGATCCTGCCAGCGCAGCCCCGTCGCGCCTGGCAGGCAGAGCCGGTACCCGGAACGCGTGTGCCGGGCTCGTCCAGGCACCTGCGGAGGCAGGAGAGGGAGACGCGCAGGCAGATTGAAGCGCCGGCTGAGTGGGGAGCAGCTGGGGCGCCTGGAGGGTGCTGATTCAAGTGGGAAAATTGATAGACTAGAAATAATGGATTTAATTTGGAGTAACATAAAAATCAGTTTAAATAGCAGCAGGGGGAAAACTTTTTAAGAAGAGCCAGTTTTAAGAACCACCAGGGAACAGAAGAACCCAAAAGGCTGCAGAAACAAATAAAGAAAAATAACTCCAGCCTTTAATCATACCAGATATTAACAAATACGTTTAAAAGTGATTTAGGGGCACATGAATCATTGAAAACCTGATGAACAAAGAGAATAAAAGAACCAAATATAGATCAGTTGGACGGCAAGTAAATCTAAGTCTATTTTTATATATTTGTCTGTTATCTGGATACCAAATTATTTCCATAAAAGCACTGTCTTTTTCTTTTAATTTATTAGCGGAAACGATCCAACCTACGGGAAATGTGGACGAATCATGCAGTGAGTGTGTGTCTCCGTCAACGGGATTTAAGATTAAAAACGGTCTGCTTGAGATGTAAAATGCTGCGTCTAAAAATATAAACTCTAGCTTGAAAAATGTAAGCATTTTGACAGTCCCGTGCTGGTAACTTGCGGTTCCTCACGGGGCGCAGCACGTTTCGGGGACGTTCCCACCTCCCCGCGGCGTTCGGTGCCGCCCGCCTGGTGAGAACAAGCAGGTTAATCTGCAATAAAGTCACCGACCTCAGCCCTCCCTTCGGCAGCCTCCTGGCACCGCTGGTTTCGCCGGCCCAGCGAGGGCGCCGCGGGGTCCTCTGTCTCGGAGGGGCCGTCTCAGCCCCGCCTGCTGTCCCCGCGGGGCCGGGACACGCTGCAGGTGCCTGGCCCACGGCAGAGTCGGCACCGCCAGGGCGGCGGCCGTGTGAGCCACAGGCTGGGTCGTCCGCCGGGGCAGGGAAGGCAGATGAGCAGCTGCCACTTGGTAGGAGCTAGAGCAGGTCCACGCCCTTGCTCTCCCTGCTGCCCAGGGGCGGACACGCTCCCTGCGTCCTCCGAGCATCGTCGCTGCCCCGTCTGGCCGTTCTCTAGGGGGGATTCCTGGCCGGTGACCTCTTAGCCGGCTCTCCCAGTCCAGTCCCGAGTCCTTCCTGCCCGGGCAGCGCCGAGCCAACGGCCAGAGCAGCTTGAGGGGTGTCAGGTGGTGTCCACTGAGCCGAGGGCCTGGGAGGCTGCAGGTGGACTGTCCCTCCCTGCTCCCTCCCTCACCCCCCGCCCCTCCTGCTCACTTTCCTGCCTCCTCCGTCCCTTGCTCGCTGCTACTTTCCCTTAAAAAAAAGAAAGCAGCAGGAAGCTGGGGGAACCTGCTCTAAATCTCCACACAGCCCTGCACGCGGCTCGCGGTGCTCACGAGTGGCGTGTTCCCCTGTCCTGACACGTGGGGACCCACATGTATGTGATTTCGTCGAGAGCTTGTGCGATTCCCTGAGGCCTCACGAGCGGGACGGCGAATGCCCCCCACCCCCTGTGATTGCACGTCCCTCACTCGATTGTGCATTCCACAGAGAGAGCTGCCGAGAGACTTTTAGCACAGGCTTTCTTGGAGCTCTCAAAAGGCAGCTGTGTGGCATGTCCCCGCGTTGCTGTGCTCACGGTGCACATACGTCGTTGTCTGTGTAACACACGCACGTGCGCGGCTCCTGCATGACAGCTGTGGCGGGTCGCTGACTTGTTCACGGTGCTGTCAGCACGTGTGCTGACTCCTGGGAGGCACAGAAGGGCACTCTCAGGCAGGCCTCCTCCTGCCTCACTTTCCTCCAGGGCAGCCTGGCAGCCTCTGCTCTGCGAAGCGGCGTAGGGGAGGTGGTTTGAGAAGAGGAGCAGACATTCCCCCGGAGCGGTCCGGCTGCAGAGTCACCCGGTGCTGCAGCTGGACGGCCCACGAGACAGGCCGCCCGGGGGTCAACCTCTGCGCTTCAAAGTCTGTTTATTTTTTTATCTTATTTTTATTTTTTTTAAAGATTTATTTATTTATTTATACAAGAACCGGGGCACAGGCCAGATGCGTGGGAGGATGAGAGGACTCACCAGAGACAGAGTGGGGAGCAGAACAGGCAGACTGACGAAACACACTGCTGAGGGGAGCAGCGGGCGAGACAGGAGAGGTCTGCCGCGCCATGTGGGATTCTCGCCCGCTGGCCGGGATCGAACCCGCACTGCAGAGGCTGCGGGCAGCTCCACAGTGCGGTGCTCAACCTCCTGCCCCACCAGGGGAGGCCCTTCAAAGTCTGTTTAGTTTAAATACCAAACTTCATGAAACTTCATGGAATGGTGCAAAAGCAGGAGGCCGCCGTCCCGGGGAGAGTCATGACAAGACTTCAGTGGTCTCCAAAGCACCGACTCGTCTCAACGACGTGGCTCTTCCTGTTCAAACTCCGATACTTTTCGTCATTCCCACTGATATTTGCCTTTGACGGTTAGCTCCTCTTTGTATATGTTTATAGAAAATAAATGCAAATTAATAAGGTTTATATTGAGAAATGTAAATGACAAGCATTAAGGGATATTTATGGTGCCCTTTGAAAACATGGCTTGCTATTTGCACTGCCCGTGTGGGAAAACAAGGGGAGATCAGGAGGTTTGCTCACGATCTTAGAGTAGATAGAGGATGGGCAGCTTCATGGGCACGTTGAGCTCCCAGCCAACGCTTTCCTGCTCCGCAGCGGTTCATATTATTTTTGTGGGATAACTTTAACGTCTCATGGCCCAAGATTTGGGTTCACTCACGGGAAGGCTGGTGCAGACCCGTTAATCATCCTGCTAGGGCCCCGCACAAGCTGGCACCTGCAGGTTAGTCAGGCCGGTGTAGGGACGGTGCTCACCCCGGGGCGGCCGATGGATCCACGGCTGCCCTTTTCGCCGCAGGCCCTGGTTTCGGGTGATTTTTTTTTCCCAATGCAGACTTTATCTGTATGTTAAAGATAGAAAACTTTGCTCTTTGTGGCTTTTCGGGGGAGGGTCTGGGAATACACACACGATAAAGGTTCTCTTTGAAAGTGGACGCTGAAAAGATCACTGATCGTGGGCGGGATGACTGTATGAACAGCACCTTTATTTCTTATTGGCTCACATTGCTTTTGTGTGGATCCCTCGACCAAAGCCCAGTAGCACGAACGCCCGGACTCCACCTGCTGACAGACCCGTCTCGCCTCTCGCTGGACTTCATGCCGACGCTCCCTCCGCCGCTGTCCTTTCTCCCTTGCTTCTCAACAGTGTTCTTGCTCCGATGAAACAGGATCCAATGAGGGTCTGGCAGCTCCCTTCCCAGGGAACACATGATGACTTTTGAGTTAGATTCTCTGCTGTCCCGTCACGCCCGGTAAGAACGCTCCTGGCTGATCAATGGACCTGGGCGGATCCGGGCATCCCTCTTCTGTACGTCGGGGAGGTCTGCGGACTTAGAGGACCACAGAGGCGCCTCTGCAGGGCTGCTCCGGAGGACACGCCTCTGGGGAACGCGCCCGTGTAGAAGAGTAGCTGACGCTGTCTTCCTGCTTTCTCTGCCTGACGTGCAGGCACTTTTAGTTGTGTCCTCTTACTTGTTTCATTTTACTAATGAGGAGCTCAGGTTCAGAGCAGTAAACTGATTATCTACAAATCATAAGCTGCGCGGGAGATAAAGGAATAGACTTTCATTCTCTTTTCTTGTGGAATGGTTCTCAAACCTCTCCTGACTCCACAGGGTCGTCTTGTGTGGTGCAGCCCAGGAAGGAGCTGGTCGCTTCTTGTGTTCACAGCTAAACACCTGGGGATCGAAAGGCAGCGTGTGGAGAGCTTGAGGAACTCGCTCTGAAATACCTGGGCTTGAAATGTGGTTCTTGGAGATGACTTAAATGTAAAATAGAAATAAAAAGTTTATCTCTTTGTATACCTGACTCCGCATCATCTGTCTCTCTCCGTCTATCTGCCCGTCTGTCTGTCGTCCACAGCTCTGTGTGCCAACCTCTAGAGCGAGGTGTGTTGTGAATAGCTGGCCACCATGGCTATGAGACAGAGCAGGCCCAGTGGTGTGGTTTGAATAACCAAGAGCCTGAGAGCCAAAGGGAAGGATTCTAGACCGAGTCTGAGGTGTCAGGAGAGCTGAGGGGGGTGGAAGCTTGATGAGGCGGCTCCGCCTGGCAGGTAGGGAGTAAATCCCGCCCTCCTCCACCTTGCTGCTGTGCTCCGGCCTCTGTGAAATGAACGGCCCCGCCCACACCGGGGGGTTCCCTCAGGCCACGACTCCAGTGCCAACCTCTTCCAGACACACCTTCACAGACGCCCCAGAAACAAGGTGTAACCAGGTATGAGGGACAGCCATGGCCCTGGCATGTTGATGCGCGAGATGAACCGCCACACGGAGGGCAAGAATTTTAAGTGCGTGCACCGTCCACATTAGGATGAACTGATGTAGTAAAACATTTAAAATCGAGCCTGGTGCTGATGAAGCACGATATGGATCTCACCTGCTCCCGTCAGGCTCACACCGGCTTCTGTAAGCACGGCCTGGCCGTCTCCGTGGGTGGTGTACTTAGGGAGCTTTGCTTCTCCACCTGTTCTACGCAGGCCGATGTCGGCTCCGTGCATCCCTCTTTCAGAAATCCGCTTTTCTTTCTCGTTTTTGCTTCATTGACAAACTTCCCAAGGTAATCTTCTTCCAGACCCTAAGGAAAACAGGCTTTGTAGCCAGTGTCCAGGGCCTGGTCGAGGTCGGATGTTCCTCCAGGCCTGATCCTTTTGAGAGTCCAGATGTTGCGTTGGTGGTTTCAGTGTTTCAACACATTCCTAGAAATTTGGTCCAAAGCGTCACCGTGAAAAGCCCCTGCTGTCCGTCTGCCGTCGCCGTCCGAGGCTGCAGCTCCCGGGCTGCCGGCAGGTGGCAGCGCCGCGCTGTGGTGGGGAGCAAGGTCACCGGCTCCCGGCCCCTCCCCGGGCCTGCCTGGACCCCGGAGCAGATTACTGTGAGGAAAAGCCAAAATAAAGGACTTTCCTGAGAGGGCTCAAGACATAGATGGGGATGAAAAAAGAGCCAGTCCACTCGTGTCCAGTTTCCACCAAAATTAGTCCAGAAAGGACAAGGATTTAGAGCAAGAGGCCGCGGGATTCGATCCTGTGCGTGTCCATCTGCAGTGCAGACGCATCCCTCTGAGCTTCCCATTCCTGCCATCTGTGACGTGGAAGCGGTCGTGGCTTCTCTGCACAGTTGTTTCCAGAACCCACCCGGTGCGTGCGCGGAAGTCCTGCTTTTAAGCTTTTCCACCCAAGGTGCTTGTTTTGAACAGAGAGTAAGTTCGTGCCTGTGAGGCTGGAAGCGTGATGGCAAGTGGAAACGTCACAATGCACACAGCAGCGTGAGATGCCAAATCCTTCCTCCCGCGAGGCTTGGAAAATGGCCCCCTGCTCTTCGGCAGCGCCACCCTGTTTTTCATAACGTGGAAGTAAAGGTTTGAATGACTTTTCGTTATTTCAGTGGATAAATTTACGAATACACTTAACCCTGAGGTTGTGTCTTGTGAGGTTGTGTCCACCCACTGCTGCTGCTATTATTATTCCCCTGCGCGGCGAGGGAATAATGCAGCCCCTGCGCCTCCTCCCCGCGCCGCGTGACGCTGTCTCAGACCCCAGGGCGCGGGTCAGAGGAGCAGCCTGGGCCAAGGGAAGCGTGTCTGTGGCTTCACGGCCTGCGGGCGGAAGAGCCACCATCTAAACTCAGGCTCTGCCTTCTGTGGCGCGGCTGAGCGTGGCCTTGGTGGGGGTGACTGCCGGGGCGTGACCTGAGCTTTGCATCGCGTGCAGTGTCGCAGGCCAGCGTTGCCCCCCAAAGCAATGAAAAGATGGACGGTGATGGAAGGAAACGTGGTGTCCCCAAGCCCGTGCCGGTCAGGGCGTCATGGGCACAGATGTCTTCTCCTGGCCACCCGGAGCGCCGGCGCGTGTCCGCTCTGACGGGAGCACCCTGCGCCACCCCGCTCTCTAGTAGGACGTCGGCAGAAGCTTCCTCTTGGCCGGTGTCCCGCAGCGAGAGACGTAAAGGCAACGAGGACTCACGTTTGCAGGGGAGCCGCTGCGAGCTCCCCGGGAGAGGACCAAGGCCCTCTCTGTGCTTTGCCCCGTCCTCATCCGGTGTCCCCGAGCAGGGGGGCAGATGGGGTGGCCCTGGAAGACTCAAGAACCTAGAGGGAAAATTCTTTGAGCCTGTGCCTCTCTTTCTTGCGAACGGGCCCCTGTCGCGCACAGGCTGCGTGTCTGCAGAGACCCTGGAAGCACGTCCTTGGCGGGTCGGGTGGGGTGGGGGGCTTGCTGCTGTGCCGGAACTCAGTGGACTGTGCGCTGAGGAATTTCACACACGCCGGGGGCAGCTGGGGCGCCCCTGAGAGCACCCGACCTTTGCTCATTGCCCAAACAGTGTGCAGGTGGCCGCAGGTGGCCGTGGGTGGGGTGGTTGGCACGCTGCGTGGGTCATGCTAGTCCGAAGATTCTGAGATTTTGATTGAATTCAAGGAAGACAGAGCTACAGATTTTTTTTTTCAGAGCCACTGTGTGCTTTGCCTTCAGGTCTCCCTGGTCATCCACGGAGCTGACATAACCCTGCAGGGTGAACGCAGGGCTGGCCTCGGTGGGGTGGGCGCGTGGTTGGATACAGGGCAGTAGTGAGTCTCGTTTCTCTTCTTCTTCCTTTCCAGCCTTTGAGGGATCAGCTAAAAATAATTCCCGTTGGATAAAAGTAGCTCCTCACTAGACTGTGAGTCGTCAACAGATTGAACAGTCAGGACGGGAGAGTTGGTTGCTCTTCACCCTGCCGGGCAGGGGCTTTTGATTTGAGGCTATAAATAACTTCCTTCCTAGTGGCAGAAGAGCCGGTGTCTGTCCTGTCCTTGTCGCCCCCCTTGCTAGGGACAGGAGGACGCCCCGGGCCCTGGAGAACAGCATCACCACGGTTTATGCAGCGTTTAGTGAGAGCCGGGGTCAGAGCTGCCAGGAGAGGGTGAGGACCCTCTGGTGATCGAGTCTCCTCCTCCATAATTTAGGGAAACCTCAGCCTGTGGTTCTAGAAGAAACGTCCTTCAGAGATTCCAGCACCTCGAGGTGCTGCCACGTCACCTGCTACTTCCATCTCTCCAGGTTCTCACGAACGCGTCCTTCCCTCACACTTTCTTTCTCTTTCTTGGCATTCGAGCTTTCTGCTGGTGCGGCCAGTCCCTTTCCATCCCGGCTCAGCGACGTTTTCCGGTTGACTTTCGTCTCAGCGGAGAGGTCTCTGACCTTGCAATGGCTTTTTGGCTCCTTGCGCAGGACCCCTGTGGTGGGGATGGCAAACCTCGTGCCACTGGCCGGGCTGGTCACTAGACGGCAGTGACGTGAGTCCTTGGTGAGATAATGTGTCTGAACCCATATTTTGGCCTTTTCAAAGGTTTTGCACAAATGAGGCGGAGCTTAGTTGTATCCGGTTGGAGTAGATTTAATTTGCAAGCAAGAGGAGTTTTCCAAATAGAAGCCGCCAGTCTTCCAGCAAACACTCCTCGTAACCCGTTAGGAAGTCAGGGCGATGACCCCTTCCTGAGGCCGGTGCATTTGAGTCACGGATGAACCATGTTCCTCGCGGCTTTCTGCATAGGGTGCTAGGTCAGGCTGCGCAGATAGAGGGACACTTTCCAGCTGAAACCCCCCCCCCCCCCCCACCACCAGCGCAGTCATCTGAGACCTGCTGCTCATTTCAAAACTGTCCAGCACTGAGGACGTCAAGGAGGGTCTTGAAAATTAGCATCTATTTCATGATCAGGAGGAAAGAGGTGAAGAAAACGGGAGATCATTCATCTTGGCGCTTGTCTTGAGGTCACCTCTGCAGACAGATCATTGAATCTGTCTCAAAGTCACCGCCCGGACAGAAGGCAGGAGCCTGGAGACCCCGCACAGAAATGCGCTTATGCAGAAGCAGGTGGAGCAGTGAGCAGGTTCCCAGGCAGCGTGAGGCAGCGAACCCCCGAGCAGGTGAGGTGTGACGAAGGCACCCCCCGGGGCGGGGCCCCAGGTTTGCAAATGAAGAGGTTGATGTCAGTGTGTTCAGAAAAATTTACCAATCCTTATTAAGCGTGGAAATGTGCATGGACATGAGAGCCCCCGAGAAAGCTCTGGCTGCGGCATCCTCTGCTAATCGCAAACCGGCAACGACACGGCCTCTTGGGGGGCTTCACCCCGCCCTTCTCCCGTGTGCCTGCTCCGCGGTTGGCCTGGGAGGAGGCCGGACCCCAGTCCCCTCCCAGGACCAGGTGGGCCTCACCTGCATCTGGGAAGCTCTTGCCTTCTCCGCGGCTCTCCTGTGTCAGCAAGACCTCAGCGGCGCGTGTTGCTGGAAGGAGAAGCAGCCCCGGGAGCCAGGCAGGGCGCCGCCGTTTCTCTCGGCGGAGCTGGTGTCCTGGTAGTCTTGTTCCTCCCCTGCTCTGGGCAGCAGTTTGCAATGAAAAAATTAAATTCCTGAGGCCCAAGTCCCAGCAGAAGTGTGAAACCCGCCCACACTGCGTGTTGGGGCAGACGGAGTGAGCACGTGTGAACCCCCCCCCCAGTCACTTTGCTGTGGGGAAGAGCCCAGAGGAGCAGTTGGCCTCGCTGCCCAGGGACCCTGGCCGGTGGCTGGGGTGTGCCCCGGGGGAAGCGTTGCTGCACCTCATGTTGTTATAATAGTTATGTTGCTTCTGCGCTGTCTTCACATGGGACCACACGTCTGCTTATTATTCATTGATCAATAAGTTCTCCTTGAGTCGGAGAGAGCGTATCTGTATTAAAATGACAGCATCTGGGCCTCCCTGGGGGTGCAAGGGGTTAAGACGCAACCTATGAAGCTGTCTGCAGCTTCTGCAGCACGAGTTCAATCCCTGGGCCAGCTAGGAGCTACCCACATGGCACAGCAGACCTCTCCTGTCTCCCCGCTGCTCCCCTCAGCAGTGGATTTCAGTGTAGCTGCCTGTTCTGCTCCCCACTCTGTCTCTGGTGAATCCTCTCACCCCCCACACTTCTGGCCTGTACCCCAGCTCTTGTTTGCATACATAAATAAATCTTTAAAAAAATGACAGCATCTTTCTGTGTATTTTTCTATATACTAAAATAGATTTTTTTAAATAATTTTATTTTTTTAAAAAAGATTTATTCATACAAGAGCTGGGGCCAGATGTGCAGGGGCGAGGAGGGGGGACAAAGATTCACCAGAGACAGAGTGGGGAGCACAACAGGCAGACTGACTGAAATCCACTGCTGAGGGGAGCAGCGGGGAGACAGGAGGGGTCTGCTGCGCCATGTGGCTATCTCCCCGGCTGGCCGGGATGGAACCTGCACGGCGGAGGCTGTGTTCAACCAGCTGCGCCACCAGGGAGGCCCTGTATTAAAATAGTTTTTAAACATTTTTTGATGATGAAGAAAATGATTGGAGAACGTGGACAACCCTTATGGATTAACTGAATATCCTCTAGCTTATTGATGAAAAAGTGAAAAGTAGGTTTTAAATAAAAACCCCCTCCCTGTTCTTTGGAATTTTAGTGAAAAGCGTTCTTACCATCAACACAGACAGCTTGTGCATTCTAGAGTCCAGAGTGACTCGCTTATAAGAGGCTGTGTAGATGATAAGTTTGGTGTTTCTCCTTTGGCTGTTTTTGGAGACTCAGTGTTCACAGATGAGCCAGACCAGACAGTCCGGGAAGAGCTGGTGCTGGGCGCAGAGGGCCCCCTAACGCTCAGTGATGGTGTGTGGGGTGGGGGGGGGGGCTCGCAGTATCTCTTAGGGGACTTTCAGCCTCTGTGACCCGTCCTCTTAACCACGGGTCCACAAATGGAATTTAGGGCAACTGCAGTCGCCTGAAATGGAGCAAACTTCAGAAGGGTCGTCCAGCTCTCGGGGGGTTTTGAAAAAGAAATGACCGTTTTAGAGGGAGCCACGTCCAGGAAACTGGCATTGCCAGCCACCCCTCCCTCTCCTGCAGGTGCTTCTGTCTTCGTTTTTCTTCCCATCTCTTTCCCTGCTTTTCTCAAGTTTTCTTTTTTAAGAAATACCACCCCTGTTGTGTTCAATAACGTGCACTAGGATTCGATTCTCTCTCATTAAATGGTCACGTCCTAATCATCCAATACTGAGATTGCGCGGATATTATTTTGATGGTTTTTTGGGTCTTCCTGAACTTTTTGTTCCACTTTTAGATTATTTTATACCCAGAGTCCATCAGTTTCACTGTTTCACGTGTAAGGATACGTTTGTGTCTGAGTATCCTGATGCATCTCAATGTTACTTATCATTTGGGGTAAAACTTAATGTTTCTGAACAGGTGACTTTGCGCCCTCTTAACAGAACGTGAATGATGCCACTGGCCCAGAGAATGTATAGCATTGTACTAACTATAAAGATTCACGTTTTCTTCCCAAATTACATTTTGGGCTGGCTCTCGATGATGACGTCGTGCGTGATTTCTTCGTGTGCAACATCACATCAGGATGGATAGACGGAACCAACCACATCCTCTAGACTCTAAGTGCAAACTTTGTTATTGTTGGGTTATCGGTGCTGCTCTGGGAGCCGGCCACACAGGAGCCCCTGGGGCCGATGGACCATTGTGGGGGAGTCCATCTCCAGCTCACCAACCCTTGGCCCCTGACCCCAGACTCAGCCTCTTGCTCTGGCTCTGGCAGCCGGTGCCCATCGCAGAACCAGTATGCGCTGAGCAAAGGAGAACATTCAAGGGAATGTGACGCATCTAGTTGCATGGGTAGACTGGCAGAACTTCTGGGGTCAGCACATCCAAGGCACGGACAGTTTTAAGGTTGTGCTAGACAACAGCAGGGGAAGGTCTTCACCGTACCCTCGCTGGAGGGGGGCTCAGTGCATCTCGGGGTGCTTACAATATCCGTCGCTATCTCTGCATTTAAGTTGCGTCTTCCTTTCTACTGGACCCTGAACCCCCCGAGGCCATATTTCTGTGTCTAGATCTTCCCGGCACTGAGCAAGGGGCATCATGAGCTGTTCCTCTTTTCTCATGTGTGGGATGGAGTGTAACTGGCTGCTGTGTTCATGGAGGACTTTTTTTAGTCCCAGGAGGAACAAGTAAGCTCAGTAGGTGACCTCGAGTTAGAGTTTCAGCAGTGCTCCCCTCGGAGGGCAACACCGAGAAAGTTTCTTGCTGAGGCCGAGGGCGCTTGGGTGCAGGCCTGTGCTCACGGAAGCAGCCGCGCTCTCTCTTGAGACTCCGGGCTTGTCTTTTGACCTTGAAGAGTCAAATATTGGGCCCCAAACACTCCCATTGACCGCTCTGTCTGGTCCATTTGTAGCTGGGTTAAAACTAGAAATGGCTTAGTTAGAAAATAAAAAAGAGAAAAATAGAATGACAAAGCACTACCCTCCAGGAATTAACAGCTCTCCCCTGATCTGTTGGAAGATTCTAAAAATAAGAGAGATACAATCAGACCACGTCGTGATAATGAGAAGGTCGTGCGAGCGCTCCCCTGGGGACTCGGGACCGAAGGCTCCGGGCTCGGGCGGGGAACGCCTATCAAGAGCCGGTGGCAGGGGCCTCCCTGGTGGCGCAGAAGTTGAGCGCTGGGTTGCGAAGCTGCCCGCGGCCTCTGCGGCGCCGGTTCGATCCCCGGCTGCTCCCCGGCCACCGGAGGAGGGTCCCGCATGGCGCGCAGACCTCTCCTGCCGCCCGCTGCTCCCCTCAGCAGTGTACTTCGGTCCTTCTGCCTGCTCTGCTCCCCACTCTGGCTCTGGTGAATTCTCTCACCCTCCCGCGCTCCTGACTGTACCCAGTGCATGTGTAAACAAAATAAATAAATAAATAAAACATGCCTCTATTTAAAAAAAAAAAAAAAAAAAAAGAGCCGGTGGCAGGGCCGGCCCGGACTCGCTCTGGCTCGGGGTTGACTTTCAGCTCAGTTTCCACCTGCAGCCGGACAGATTTCCTTGTCCACACGGAGACTGCCGAGCCAGGCACGGTCCCCACTCCCGCCCCATCCCGGCTCCCTCTGAATCCAAGTGTGTTTCCAGGCAGATGCCGCCAGCGCCCTCCACCCCGTGGGCCTCAGCCCTGCGGGCCTGGCCTCGGCCTCTCGGCCTTGGGTCTGTGGAGGAAGCTCTGGCTGTGAAGATGGAGTCCCGTCAGCCTTGTTCGGATGAGCCACTTTGGATTTTTCCAGAGCGGGGTAGCATTAGTTATCACCTCAGTATTGTCACCTAAACCCACTGTTGGGGTGTCACCAGGCACTCGTGTCTGTCCATGAAGGGCCCTCCAGGTTCTGAGCAGCTCCCAGCACAGACTCCCTGGTACCCAGCGGAGCTCGAGTGTGTGTGTGTTGTTTCTGCAGGAGAGAAGAGCCGGGCACTCGAGAGGGTCCTCTGGTGCTCATGTCGCGTCTCACTCGTGGAAGTGGAAGGCCCAGGTCGTCCCCCGGGGCGGTCTGCTCAGGACCAGGAGACTGAACTGGGCACTGGCCAGGAGGGGCACCCCTGGAGCTTCTGGGCAGGCATCTCAGTTGGCTGAGCCCCTTCCTTGCAGTCCTAGGAGACACCCCCTTCCTTGTGGGCTGCCGGTCAGAGCTGTTCTCAGCGCTTCGGGCTCTGACCACGTTCCAGAATCAACCTGTCTTGGTTATAATCAGTGCACGTGTTGAGGAGCCTCATTTTTATTATTTCAAACTTCTTGGGAGTGAATGTTGCTTATCTTGTGAGAAGCGGAAGGACCCCCCCCCCCCCCGCCAACCCCTGTGCTTTCTGGGCTCTCCCGGCCAGGCAGGACATCTGTCCCTGTGCTCGTGGCCTCAGGTGGCTGCGTGTGCGGCTCGGGCAGGACCACACACCCCAGGGCCTCCCTGGGCCGCGGTGCTGGGCAGCCTCCCTCCTGTCGTCACCAGTGTCTGCAGTTGCTGATTTCTTTGGCCGTTTCGAGTCTCTTGCACACGGAGAGCGGTTGCTGCTGAATTGTCGAGGACTTTAGCAGCTCCGGCTCCAGGTGTGCATCTGGTGATGTGAAGAAAGGTGATGGGGGATCTTGCCGCTGTGTCCTCAGACCCTTCTTCGGTGCTTGGATGTGCAAGCCGGGGGCTGACAGCCCTTTGGGGTGATGCTCCATTGTAGGGTCCTGATGTGTGGTCTGCGCTGCCATGTTCCAACAGATTCTTTAGCTCCAGTTTTCTTCCTTTCTCCTTCAGTGGGAGTTTGGAAGCATTTCTGAGCAGTAACGCAGAGAACATGCTATTTTCAGGGCGTCTCAGCTGTTTTTCACACCCAGTCTCCACAAAGGCGTATTTTTAGCCTGTGTTCAAATGCTTTATTATGTCTCGTAAGAACTAAGATAATTTGGGAAGTTGATTAGAGCGGAGGGAGGCAGACTGGGGGTGATGCTGAGTTTAATATGTCACGTGCAGTGATTGCTAATATTTAGTCTTAGGAGATTCTCCGCTAAACAAGCAAGTTGCAAAGGCTCACATTATGTGTAGGTTGATGACTGTTGTTTATTCATCCCTTAGCTGTTACAGATTTAAAGTTAGAAAGTTAATTTTAATAAATATGTGTGTATACACACATAACATGTAATTATTAAAGAAACACAAGAGTAGTTTGTATGGAATTTTCCCATAAATACAGAAATGAAGAAATATAGATGGAAGTTTCCAGTAAATTTAAATTGATAAACTAATTTTCCAAATGCAGATAACTTATTTTAAGCCTGAGCATAACTTTTAAGTCTTATAAAATATGTACAGAATTTCTGTTCGGAAAACTACAAACCACTGCTGGGAAATCAGAATTCTACAGGGAGCGAGAGAGACTCCATGTCCGTGGATTAGAAATTTCACACTGTAAACATGCCTGTGCTGCCTGATTTGGTCTGGAAATTCAATACAGTTCCCCCAATTTATGGAGAACTAAGTAGATATAAAAGAAAATGATTTTATTTTTTTCAAGATTTATTTTTATTAATGCATACAAGAACTGGGGCACAGGCCAGAGGTATGAGGGGAGATAAGAGGACTCACCAGAGACAGAGTGGGGAGCAGAACAGGCAGATATACTGAAATCCACCGCTGAAGGGAGCAGCAGAGAGACAGGAGAGGTCTGCTGTGCCATGTGGGTAGCTCCCTGGCCGGGGATCGAACTCATGCTGCAGAGGCTGCGGACAGCTTCATAGTGCTGCAACTTAAGCCCTTGTGCCACCAGGGGGGCCCAAAATAAAGTGATTTTAAAGTTTATATGTGAGCAGAACTAAGATCCCACCTAAGCTTGTAAGCAGAGCAGGTGGAAGAGGGAGGGGTGGCTCAGCTTTGGATACGGTGAGTCGTAAAGGCCCAGGAGGGAGATGAGGAATGGACCAGTGGGGCTGCTTTCAGGGGCAAGCACTGGGCTGAAAACAAAGTTTTAGGTGTTTTTTTTTTTTTCCCCAGCATTCATCCATTGTAGACTTTGAAGTCATAGTATAAACGGCATCAACTTCAAAGTTAGCTGAGATAGAAAGGACGGCCGGTGAGCGAAGTAGCTCTGGCCTTAGGGGTCAGGGCTCGAGGTGATAAAGCAGCCGTGACGGAGGAAGAGTAACTGGACAGCCAGACTCGGGGTGTCCCCGACAGGGCGGGGCAGCTGTGCAGACAGCCGCAGACACGCGGAGCGGGGAAAACTGAGATTGGGCAGCATCAGCAATAGTAAAACTCACAATAACAACAATAGGTTTTTCTCATACGTTACCACTTCCAGATCAGTTAAAAATAATTTCCTCGTTTTATTTTCACAGCAATTCTAGGGAGACATTGTGGCCCTTTTATTTTCTAGTCGAGGAAACTGACAGAGAAGTAAAATGACTTTTCAGAAATTATTCAGCTCCCAAGTTGCACAGTCAGGGCTTAAACAAGTTTCCATGTTTTTAAATCTGTGAGATCACATCTTTCCTAAGGTATTTCATGCCCAGAGCTGGTACGGAAGCAAATGCTATTTTTCCAATTCCCCCTTTTCTTTTAGGGACATGACTCTTTTAGCAGACTCTGTATCAAATGACCAGAAATCAAATGCAATTATTAAACTCATATAGCCATTATTTTAAAATTCACCTTACAGGATAGTGGGTTTGGCGCAAGGAAAAAGAAAACTAAATCGCTCTAGTCCAGCCCTTTGAAGAGATAATGTCAGACTAGGACAGACAGCCAAGAAAATGCAGCACGCGCAGGCTGTAATCGGGGAAGAGCTATGGGAATGGCAAGAAGAAATAACTATTTGAGCGTGAGTGGTTGGGCTAAAGAGGCACCTTGTAGGAGAAAGTCAAAATGATTGAAAACAGAAGGATAAACGCGCCGTTCTCATTCTGCGCACAGTGGGCTGCTGAGCCTTGAGGTGGTTATGACAGCTCACACATCCATCAGGCCTTTTCTGCGCTCCAGACACGCCAAGGTCAGGACAGCAAGGAGTCATCACGCGTCCAGGCGAGCCCCCGCCTTGATGGATGACTTCATTAGCTGGGCTCCTGATGAATGAAGAGCATAACCACTTCCAGAAGGTACTCTGGAGTCTCCAAGTTGACAACAACTTAGTTAAGGGGGAGATTACAGCCGTGAGCTGATAAGATAAAAGCATCCCAAACACTGCAAAGTGGCCATGGTTTGCCCTTAGCAGTCTAGACAGTGGGCTTGATAGTGGACTCATGACTTACCTGGATAGCTAGTGATATACCTGGAAAGCTAGTGACTTACCTGGACAGCTAGTGATATACCTGGGCAGCTAGTGATATACCTGGACAGTTAGTGACTTACCTGGACAGCTAGTGACATACCTGGGCAGCTAGTGATATACCTGGATAGCTAGTGATATACCTGGACAGCTAGTGATATACCTGGACAGCTAGTGATATACCTGGACAGCTAGTGACATACCTGGGCAGCTAGTGATATACCTGGACAGCTAGTGACATACCTGGGCAGCTAGTGACATACCTGGGCAGCTAATGATATACCTGGGCAGCTAGTGACATACCTGGACAGTGAGTGACATACCTGGACAGCTAGTGACTTACCACTCACCTGGGCAGCTAGTGATATACCTGGATAGCTAGTGACATGCCTGGACAGCTAGTGACACCTGGCTTATGCGTGGGCACCACTGCTCCCCCTGGGCATGCTTCCAAAGGAAGATGTATCTGTCATCTGCTATGACAGTCTCATCAGACAAGTTTAGTAGAGAAGATCAGCGGACTGAATGTAGAGCTGAGCACACGCACAAAAACGTTTGTGTGCGCACATGTACATGCAGTAGTAGTTCATGGGCAAAATCAACCTCTGTCAGACTGAATTTTAAAGGTATTCCAAGCACAAACATGCCAGCTCGCTTTCAATAAAAGCAAATATGTCGTGTAGAAATTGAGAAATATTTGTGTAATGACTCAGGGAAGGAGGAGGTTTGCTGCCTCTAGGGCAGAGTTTTATATTCAATTTTTGGACACAACTTTTTTTTTTTTTTTTTTATAAATTTTATTGTTATATTCCCCATACAATTGCAGCCCCCCATTCTGACCCCAATCCCTCCCCTCCCGCCCCCGCCCCCCTAAAAGTGTCTCTGGTTCATAGTTTTTTGTTGATTTTGATTTTCACTTTCTTATAGTTATTCATTTTCCTGGTCCCTTATTTAAGTTTTCTAGATTCCTGCTATGAGTGAGACCATCCGGTATTTTTCTTTTTCTTTTTGGCTTATTTCGCTGAGCATGATCCCTTCCAGCGCCATCCATGTTGCAGCAAATTGCATGTGTTTATCTTTTTTGGATGCTGAGTAATATTCCATGGTATATATGTACCACATCTTCTTGATCCAGTCATCTATTTTTGGGCATTTGGGTTGTTTCCAAAGCTTAGCTATTGTAAACAGTGCTGCTATAAACATAGGGGTGCAGGTGTTCTTTGGAATGGATGTTTCTGTGTCCTTTGGGTACATACCTAGGAGTGGAATTGCTGGATCATATGGAAGCTCTATGTTTAGTAGGTCCAGAAATCTCCACACAGCTTTCCACAGTGGTTGGACCAGTTTGCACTCCCACCAACAGTGCAGAAGAGTTCCTTTTTCTCCACACCCTCGCCAACATTTGTTGTTGCTAGTTTTTTTAATATGTGCCATTCTCACTGGTGTAAGATGGTATCTCATGGTAGTTTTGATTTGCATTTCCCTGATGACAAGTGATGTTGAACATTTTTTCATATGCCTGTTGGCCATTTGCATTTCCTCTTCAGAGAAGTTTCTTTTAAGCTCTTCTGCCCATTTTTTGACTGGATTATTTTCTTTGTTGTTGTTGAGTCTCATCAGCTCTTTGCAGATTTTTGTGATCAGTCCTTTATCATTAGTGTTGGGTGCAAAAATGTTCTCCCAGTTGGTGGGGTTTCTCTTTGTTTTTGTTATTGTCTCTTTTGCTGTGCAAAAGCTCTTTAATTTGATATAGTCCCAGCTGTTTATCTTTGCCTTCACTATCACTGCTTTGGGTGATGTGTCTGTAAAGATGTCTTTGATGTGCAAATCACGTAGTGTTTTGCCTATATTTCCTTCTATATATTTTATGGTTTCAGGTCTTATGTCTAGTTCTTTAATCCATTTTGAGTTGATTTTTGTGTATGGTGTGAGGTGGTGGTCAAGCTTCATTCTTTTGCATGTAGCGACCCAGTTTTCCCAGCACCATTTATTGAACAAACTTTCTTTGCTCCAATGCATAGTCTTTGCTCCTTTGTCAAAGATTAGTTGACCATAAATCTGTGGGTTTATTTCTGGATTTTCTATTCGATTCCATTGGTCTGTATGTCTGTTCTTGTTCCAATACCATGCAGTTTTGATGATTATGGCTTTGTAGTATAGTTTGAAGTCTGGGAGTCTGATGCCTCCATTCCCTTCTTTTTTTTTCAGGAGAGCTTTGGCTATTCGGGGTTTTTTGTGATTCCATATGAATTTCATCAATAATTGTTCTATTTCTTTGAAGAATGACATTGAAATTTTGATTGGAATAGCATTGAATCTGTATATTGCTTTTGGAAGGATGGCCATTTTAATAATGTTTATTCTTCCAATCCATGAGCAGGGGATGTCTCTCCATTTCTTTGTGTCTTCTTCTATTTCTTTTAACAGTGTTTTATAGTTTTCTTTGTATAGGTCCTTTACCTCTTTTGTTAGATTTATTCCCAAATATTTGATTTTTTTTGTTTCAATAACAAAAGGGATGGTCTTTTTGATTTCTTCTTCTTCAGATTTATTGTTTGTGTATAGGAAGGCTACTGACTTTTGCGTGTTGATTTTGTATCCTGCCACTTTACTGAACTGATTGATGAGTTGAATTAGCTTTTCTGTGGAGTTTTTGGGGTTCTCTATGTATAATATCATATCGTCTGCAAATAGTGATAGTTTGACTTCTTCTTTTCCTATTTGGATTCCTTGGATGTCTTTCTCTTGTCTTATTGCCCTGGCTAGGACTTCCAGTATTATATTGAAAAGCAATGGTGAGAGTGGACATCCTTGTCTTGTTCCAGATCTTAATGGAATTGCTTTCAGCTTTTCACCCTTGAGAATGATACTGGCTGTTGGCTTGTCATAGATGGCCTTTATGATGTTGAGGTATGTTCCTTGTATCCCAAGAACTTCAAGGGCTTTTATCATGAATGGGTGTTGCACTTTGTCGAAAGCTTTCTCAGCATCTATTGATATTATCATATGGTTTTTATATTTCTTTTTGTTGATGTGTTGGATAACGTTGATTGATTTTCGGATGTTAAACCATCCTTGTGCCCCCGGAATGAATCCAACTTGGTCGTGGTGAATTATCTTATGGATACATTGTTGGATTCTGATAGCTAAAATTTTATTGAGGATTTTTGCATCAGTGTTCATTAGGGAGATTGGCCTGTAGTTTTCCTTTTTTGTGTTGTCCTTGTTCGGTTTTGGTATTAGTGTAATGTTGGCTTCATAGAACGTGTTTGGTATTGTCCCTTCCTTCTCAATTTTTTGGAAGAGTTTGTGAAGGATAGGCACTAATTCGTCTCTGAATGTTTGGTAGAATTCATTTGTAAATCCATCAGGTCCTGGGCTTTTGTTTTTGGGGAGGTTTTTGATTACCATTTCAATTTCGCTAATTGTAATTGGTCTGTTTAGGTGTTCTATTTCTTCTTTATCTAGCTTTGGGTGATTGTAGAGTTGTAGGAATTTGTCCATCTCCTCTAGATTGTTAAACTTGTTTCCATATAACTGTTCATAGTAGTTACTGATTATTCTTTTGATTTCTGCTGTGTCCGTTGTGATTTCTCCTCTTTCATTGATGATCCTGTTTATTTGTGCTTTCTCCCTTTTTTCCTTTGTGAGCCTGGCTAGGGGTTTGTCTATTTTATTGATTTTTTCAAAGAACCAGCTCTTGGTTTCATTGATCTTTTGGATTGTTTTTTTAGTTTCAATTTCATTTATTTCTGCTTTGGTTTTTATTATTTCTTTTCTTCTACTGGTTTTGGGGTTTTCTTGTTGTTCTTTTTCTAGATCTTTGAGCTTCGAGATTAGGTTGTTTCTTTGCGTTCTTTCTTGTTTCTTGATGTGAGCTTCTATTGCTATATATTTTCCTCTTATTACTGCTTTTGCTGCATCCCATACATTTAGGATATTGGTGTCCTCCTTGTCGTTCAATTCAAAAAATTTTTTAATTTCTTCTTTGATCTCCTCATTAGTCCAATGGTCTTCCAGTAGTGTGGTTTTTAATCTCCATGAGGTAGGAAAGTTCCTTGCCTTCTTTTTATGGTTTATTTCTAGTTTGATGCCTTCATGGTCAGAAAAGATGGTTGATATGATTTCAATCTTGGTGTATCTGTTGATGTTTGTCTTGTGCCCCAGTATGTGATCGATCCTGGAGAATGATCCGTGTGCGCTTGAGAAAAATGTGTACTCCGTTTTTTTTGGGTTTAGTGTTCTATAGATGTCTGTTAAGCCCAATTGCTCTAGGTCTTTATTTAGAGCTTTGGTTTCTTTACTTATTTTTTGTCTTGTTGATCTATCCATTGTTGATAGTGGTGTGTTGAAGTCTCCCACTACGTATGTGTTTTCTCTGATGTCTGTTTTCAGAGAGGACAACAGTTGTCTGATATATTTTGGTGCTCCTTCGTTTGGTGAGTATATGTTAATGAGTGTTATTTCTTCTTGAAGTATTGTCCCCTTGATCATAATGTAGTGACCATTGGGGTCTCTTTTTATCTTTTTGAGTTTGAAATCTGTTTTATCTGATATAAGTATAGCTGTTCCTGCTTTCTTTTTTGGCCCATTTGCTTGTAGGATTGTTTTCCATCCTTTGACTTTGAGCCTATTTTTATCTTTTGTAGCTAAATGTGTTTCCTGGAGACAGCAAAAGGTTGGGTTTTGTTTCTTAATCCAGGCTGCAACTCTGTGTCTTTTTATTGAAGAGTTTAGTCCATTTACATTTAGAGTTAATATTGATATGTTAACATCTGTATTTGCCATTGTGTTTGTCTTTCCTTTGATTTTATTTATTTATTCTTTTAATAACTTTTTTTTTTTTTGGCCTTCTTTCATTGTTATTCGTCGCTCTGAGGTTCTGGCTTTAGGACTCCTTGTAGTATTTTTTGGAGTGGGGGTTTAGTTGCAATGAAATTCCGGAGTTTCTGTTTGTCTGGGAAGGTCCATATTCTTTCTTCAAAGAGGAAGGAGAGCTTTGCGGGATAGAGTATTCTTGGTTGGCATCTGTTTTCTTGGAGTCTGTTGACTATGTCCCTCCACTCTCTCCTTGCCCGTAGTGTTTCTTCGGAGAAGTCTGATGTCAGCCTGATTGGTTTTCCTTTGAATGTTATCTGTTTCTTCCCTCTTGCCAGCTTCATTATTTTTTCCTTGTCCTGGATTCTTGGGAGCTTTACTATTATGTGTCTTGCTGTATTTTTCCTTTCGTCGTGGAAGTTTGGTGTTCTTCTTGCTTCTTGTATATCAATTTTCAGCTCCTTCTTCACATTTGGGAAGTTCTCTTCAATTATCTCTTTGAATATTTTCTCTGTTCCTACATCTCTCTCCTCTCCTTCTGGTATTCCTATAACTCTTATATTTCCTTTCCTCATGGAGTCAGATAGTTCCCGAAGTCTTTCTTCGTTCTTTTTCCTTTGTACTTCTCTTTCCTTCTCTGTTTTGGTTCTTTTTATTTCTGTGTCTTCAAGATTACTTATTCGTTCTTCCATTTCATCTATTCTGCTTTCATTGCTTTTCCCAGAATTCTTTAGTTCTTCCATTAATTCTTTGATCTCCTGCATTTCTTTTACTTCCCTCTTTAGGGACTCAATTTCTTTCTTCTGACCATTGTTTTCCCTCTCTAGGGACTCAATTGCATTCTTCTGATCGTTGATTATTTTTCCCTTATCATTGTTTTCCTTTATGACTTCTGTCAGTTTTTTAATCACGGCAATTTTAAATTCTCTTTCTGGAAGGCTCAGAAATTCTTCCAAGTTATTGTCGTTGCAATCTGGGGGCTGGCTTTCTTTTTGTGGTGTGCTTTTTCTCTGGAGAGTTGCTAGGTTGCGTGTGGTTCTTCTCCTCCCTACTGTCTGTTTTCTAATTTGCCGTATGCGTTGGGACACTGTGTTGTTGGGACTTGCCGGCATCTTGGGTGGGCTTCTCTGTTCCCCTCTGGTTCTTCCAGGAGTCATCTGTCAGTTTCAAGCAGCCTTTACTGGAGAAAGGTCCCTGTTCTAAAATGCCGATGTGGGGACACACTCCCCTGTGCGCCTGGTCTGCCCCGGCGGTGGGTTCCTGCTCCACTCTGGGCTTGGACTGCAGGCCAGAGGGGGTCTGGCGTGGGCGAACTTCCCCCGCTCACCTCTGGCTCCTGGGGAAGCCTTCTGCAGGTAGTCTTTACTGAAGAAATGTCCCTGTTCTAAAATGGTGATGTGGGACACACTCCCTGCGCTTCTGGTCTCAGGCACACTATTCTGCGCGCCTGGTCTGCCCCGGCTGTGGGTGCTCGCTCTCCCTGTGGGCTCAGACTACTTGTTCAGAAGGGGCCCGGTGTGGGCTAACTCCCCAGCTGGCCACTAGCTCCTTCAGTAGCCTGTGCTGGGGTCAAGTCGCTAGGTGGCACCAGAGATCTCTCCTAGAGCCCTTGGGGAGCTGATTTTCCACCCCGTGGGACAGGGAGCAGAGCGGGGATGGTAGGGTACACCTCAACGGCTTTGGGGTGCTGTGTCTGCCTTGTGCCCCACCGTCGTGGGGAACCCACGCCCCTAATTTCGTGCCCCGGGTCTCAGTTCCAAAGCCCTCAGTTCCAGGACGCGGGCTGTAGCCCAGATCAGTGGCGCGGGAATGGCGCCTTTTGAATCCCGCTCCCCTGCCTGGGCGCCTTGTTCCTGCTCACTCAGGGAGGGCCTCCGCCGTCTCCCCGCAAGCCTAGGTCCCAGGCGCAGGGCCCTGGGCAGCTGCAATCCGAGCGCCGCTTTCGCGCAAGCTTACCGGGCGGCCGGGGCTGTGCGCCGGTGCTGGTCTCCTCCTGGTGGGCGGGGCCCTCTCCAATGGCCTTGGACACAACTTTTATTTTTTTAAGATTTATTTTATTTATGCAAGAGCTGGGGTACAGGCCAGAGGCTTGGGAGGGTGAGAGGATCCCCCAGAGACAAAGTGGGGAGCAGAACAGGCAGACTGAGGAAATATACTGCTGAGGGGAGCAGCGGGTGAGACAGGAGAGGTCTGCTGTGCCATGTGGGTATCCCCTGGCCAGCCAGGATCGAACCCGTGCTGCAGAGGCTGCCGATTGCTTCAGAGCGCTGCGTTCAACCACCTGTGCCACCAGGGGAGGCCCTGGACACAACTTTTAAAACACTTGTGCAGTTGCAGTAACTAACCCTGGGACTTTCTGGCTTTTGTTTGTTTCTGCCGCATCTGTTTTTTGGAGGGTGAGTGGAGACAGGGTTGGAGTGACCAGCCACGTACATTTCTTTTCAAGTACAGAGTTAGAAATAATTATTTTTGGCAAACTTGTAGCTGTTTATAGTCCATATTATCGACTTATGGGCAAGGAATTTAGCAAAACCTGTCTTTCCAGAATATACTTTATCCCAGGCAAGTCTCCCTGGTGGTCTCTTAAACCCTCATGCATCTGGGGGGCTTCCCTCAAGTGCATCCTAACCGTCAGCCTAGACGTCAACATTTAGACTGGAATCCACTACCTCAGCTGAAGCCTCAGCGGCTCCCCCGTGTACATGCCAATATTTTGCTTTACTACAAATCCTCATCCGCCTTTTGCTCTTTGAAGTCATCCTCACGCTGGAGACAAAACAACAAAGCTCAGATCTTGGTGAAGAAATTTAGTATCTGGAATTTTTAGCTCCACACTTAATTAGCTTAGCCGAATCTTTTTTGATTGCAACATATTTGACATATAACTTTATAAATTTAAGGTGTCCAATTTATTAGTTTGATGCATTTATACAGCATCATGTGTGGCCATGACAGTGACCGTCAGCACCTCTGTCCTGTTACATAATTATCATTTCTTTTCAGCCGTTGGAATGATTAGGCTGCAGCCTCTCAGTGTGTTTGATTGTGATCCAGTGCCAGGGTCTGTATTTACCTTATCTTGCTTTAGATTTCTTTTACCTTTTTTATATCTTTTACATTATAGAAGGACAGGTTTATTAGGAATTTCTAACAATTTTTTTTTCTGCTTTGTAGCCTTTGAGTTCCTCAATATGTGACTTGGAATTTGTCACATATTTGGGGAAAAAAATCTGACACTTCACATATTTCTTGCCTGTTTTCTTTTCTTCTCTTTTTGGCATTTGGCAATTCTTGGTATGTATTTTGAAAATTTCCCCCAGTGTTGGCATGTTCTTTTATTTTGTTTCATTCCTTTTTTGGCAACCAGTTTGGGGAGTTTCTCTTGCATATCGTGAAGCTCCCTGGATCTTCACCCTCAGGACTCAGTGTGCTGGTGGTGGGGGGGTCCATCGAGCCCCCCGTTACGTCACACGCTCCCACTGTTCACTCTGCCCCTTGAGAACCGTGGGCAGGTGTCCCAGGGTGACCCGCCTGGTCATTTGGAAACTGTTGCCGCGTCCGTATCCGCCCCTGGCGCTCGCCTGCTTTCTGCGTGTGGTGTTTTCTCTTGTTGCTGACGTGGCGAGAAGGTCACGATGGGACTTTAATTTTCACTGAAATCCAGACACGGCGTATTGAATGCTATTAAGACTCTGGTCTTAATATTGTTTCTCACAAAGCACATTTCTTGGACACAGCCTTTCTCCTTCTTGATACTAATATCTCACTCGTTAAACTTTAGTTCCTCCCAAACACTATAAAAAAATGGAAAATGAACAACGATGTAAAAAAAAATGCCTTTGAACCGTTGCAAACTGATGGCAGAAGATAGCAATTCACAAGGGACAACAAGGCGGGGTGGGCAAGAGAGTTCACAAAAGTTTGGAAGGAAGGAAATTAGAGTCTTAGGGATGTCGAGGAAGCCGCCCCCCAACCATGCTGCCGCCCCAGGGCAGGGAGGACGCCGAGAACTGGGAGACCCCAAGAGGCTGTGGCAGAAGAGGGTGCAGCGCAGTGTCCCCGTGAAGGGCTTGCCTAGGAAGCCGGGAGCCGGCCGCAGGGCAGCACGCGGGAGCATGGCCGCTGTGCCGTGTCGTGTTTTCGGACTTGCAGATTAGGCCCTGGCACTGGGAAGAGGCAACATCAGCACACGGGGGGCGATGTCAGGCCGGGTCAGAGAATTATTTGGGTTCATTCAGTCTTGAGGAAATACAAATTGGTAAACAGAGGCCCTGAAAACGTCCAGGAAACAACCAGAATAGCTGATCAAAGAGGAGTCTCGGGGGCGGCAGGGCATCGCAGCGTGTCCGCACGTGGCGGGGGTTGTGCTCCCGGAGCTGCAGGCATGAAATGAGTAGCAAATCCATCAAATCTGAGCGCGAGAAAGAAGAATCTGAATGCCACGGACTTCTCGACAGCCGCAGCAGGGCCGAGAGAAAAGCACAGCCCTTCAAAATTCTGAGGGAAAATGGCTGAAGAAACAATATTCTATTCTTACTGAAACTCAGTTTGGAGGAAGAATAAAGATGCTTTTGCACACTTGAAGACTCAAAATCTGCCTTACACTTTCTTAAGGAGCCGCCGGAGACAATTCCCTCAGAAGCCGAGGAGGCCGGCAGGAGGCTGGCGATGACCCACGGGCCGCCCGTCTCCCGGAGGGCGCCGGGGCTGACGGTTTCCACGGGCAGATTGTCGGGCCGGCCCTTTCGCTGTGCCCCAGCGCCCACCCCTGGCTCAGCGACACGTGTAATGCCCGACTTCTGTCACGTTGAGTCACGGTTACGCTTGATTTTCCAGAATTAATTCGTCCCTCTTGAACTGGCGACGGGACCAATCAGTAAACACTTTTTGAATAAATTATTCTCACATGGAATTTACATATAATTTATTGACAGGTGCAAAGTAAATATTTTTTCTTGCTGGGTCATGTTGTCACAGCAACATTAAGGTAGAAGGTGGCTGCGGGAGAGGCTGTGGAACGTGAGTCAAGGGCATCCTGTGACCTCCCAGCTCGCAGAGTCTCTAAATGATTTAGCAGAGGCAAATGCCGTCATCGCAAGGACAATTAATTGTTTTTATCATGATAAAAACGCCGCTGCTAAGAGGCGCAATGCCTCATCTCTGAAGACTCCCTTGTTAGGCGTAACATTATGGTTCCGACGCCTGACGGTAACAGTCGTGACACGAGACACGAGTCCTGCCAGGTGCTTTATGTCTCCTGTATCTCACCTCCTCCCCACGGGAGATAAATCACAGAGCAGAGTTTACCACAACACGTGTGACGATGGTGACCTGAAGAGGCCCCGGCTACCCGGATCTGCTCGTCGCCTCTCGTGTGTTAAACACTACGTTTCCCTTCCCGAATTGCTTTTACTTCCATACTTTTGCTGTGATTGAAGTAACAACTCAGGATTTCTCTTTGAGCCTCTCTTCTCCACGCATGTGCGCGTGCAAACACATGCACACGCACACACACACAGAGTCTGCATTTTGACTTTGTATTCCACATCCTTTCTGCGACACGAGGACTGCCACACTAAGCCGTCTTTATTCCCGATAGTTCTCCATCATCTTGGTATTTGTTTTCATTAATATGACAAAAACCTCATTAGCAGAGACGCTTCCTGGCATTTTGTCATGGAAGATAGTTTCTCCATTTTATATTAGCGCCATAATCTGAGATAATAAATGGCTGCTGAACGTCTTCGGACTCCCCAACTTGAGTGATGGAACATGCCCAGCCCGGGAGCAGCGGCGCTGCCTCTGCCTTGGTGTCGGGAGGTTTGGGTGAGTAACTACAGCAACAGTCACAGGCACAGCCAATAAACACGCCAGCGGGTGCCCGATGCTTTTCCTTTTCAACATCTCGGACGCCAAGTGTTCTTCTGTCGATGTAGTGAAAATCCCACACCGAGGAACTGTGGATGTAGCACTGTCTCCAACTGGAAGTTGAAGAAGGCAGATCCTTTGATAAAAGGAGCCACATTGATGGACCCTTGAAGAAGAAAAGTTTAGGCTGAAGGACAGACACCGGAGGTGGACGTGGGGATGATCAATGACTCTTGGACTGAACCAGCTATGGAAGTTTCTGGGAATCTAATGTTTGGTGAGAAAAGATTATCAGCCGGAGGTGGGGGCAGACACGGTTGCTCCGTGATAAAAGCAGACAGTGAACTTGTCTCCTGCTGTCTGCGCCGGACACACACTGCGAGCGGCGGGTCAGGGCCGGAGAGCTGTGCGCGGCGGGGAGGCCTCTGGGTCACTGGGGAGTTCACCCAGGGATAGAAATTGTTGGCACTTTCCCCATGTTTTCATAAGGCCCAATTCTATTTAGGCACCTCAAAAGAGAATAAACAATTCAAGCTAGAAACAGAGAAGGTTGAGAGAGGCCTCAGGAAAAAAGCCATAAACGATTTAAAACGAAGCTTTGGGGTCAGGTGTGTCTAGACGGAGCCCCTGAGCCTCACCCTGTCCCGGCACGCCCCAGGGCATCTGTCGTTCCTAATCTGTGACATGTGGGCAGTGATGAGGTCTCGTGAGAATTCAGTGGCATGGTAAGCGTAACACCATCCACAGATCGCCTGCTGCAGGAAGCTCTAAATAAACACTTCAAACTTGTATTCTCGGGCCTCCCCTGGTGGTGCAGCGGTTGAGTGCTGGACTGAGAAGCTGCCCGCAGCCTCTGCAGCGCCGGTTTGATCCCCGGCCACCGGGTGAGGGTCCCACATGGCGTGCAGCCCGCTGCTCCCCCCAGCAGTGTATTTCGTCAGTCTGCCTGCTCTGCTCCCCGCTCTGGCTCTGGTGAATCCTCTCACCCTCCCGCGCTTCTGACTGTACCCAGTGCTTGTATACATAAATCAAAAATAAATAAAAAAATTAAAAAAAAATTAAAAAAACACAAAACTTGTATTCTCAGTTGCTAAAACACAGTATTCAAGGGCTGATGATGGAGCTCACGTGCTGGCTTTGGTGTGTGGGGTTCTTGGGTTCCTCTGAGAAAGACTTCAGCTGACATTCCTGTTCCTCAGCACACGGCACGTTTCTGGAGGGAAGGAGAACAGGAAAGGGAGACGCTGGCTTAGACGCGGGTCGGCAAACTTTAAACACAAGAGCTGCATTTTGTCAGCGCGAGGGGCTTCTTTTATAATGTTCTTTGATGGAATTATTATGGAAAGTGTCACTTTGGGGTCAGATTGGGTCAGTCTTCAAATACCAATAATCCTTTCTGCCCCCACCTCTGGCTGATAATCTTCTCTCACCAAACATTAGATTCCTGGAAACTTCCACAGCTGGTTTATCCAAGAGTCATTGATCATCGCTACCTCCACCTCTGGCGCCTGCCTTGTGAGACCTTCAGCCTAAACTTTTCTACTTTAAGAGTCCGTCAGTACGGCCCCTGCGGTCATCCAGTCCCAATAACTGGCTTCTCCCCCACCCACTAACATACCAGCAGGTGACCGGGAAGAGAGAAATCCAGGTTACTGTCTGACAGCCGGGTTTACTCAGGTATGTACCTGCACCTCGACTGTGCTTAGAGCTGTGGCTATAAAGGTATATTTTCTCAAAATTACTAGTTGAGACACGTAAATCATACAAGAAAATGTCTTCAAAATGCTATTTCTCTTAATCTAATTTTATGTTCAAGGTAAATGGCAACCGTAAAAGAACTGTGCATTAAAAAGAGAGTGGAGAGAGGAGAGCAAGCTCTTGAGGTCAGTAACTTCATAAATAAAGGGCGTCGCCACCCACCAACACGCATCTTGGAGGTGTTCTCAGCCAGCACAGAAATGGTTACCACTTAGTAAGTGTTTAGTAAACAGGAAGCACAATTAGGGAAATGTTTCCTATCTTGGCGGAGCTGATGGTAACACAGGAGTATTCATTTATAAAAATTCACCAAATTACATCAAATATTGTAATTAAAACCTTCATTTCAGTGAATACAAATTTTAGCTTAATTAAAAAAAAAAACAAGGAATCTGCAGCTATGCCAGTTGTATGCGGTGATGACGAGTCAGGCTCTGTCTGGCCTTGGGGACGCCAAGGCACCTAACCTGAGGAAGAGAAGCTGGACACAGAATCATAGGAACGGGTCAGGGTGAGGAGGAGGAAAATGGATCTGCCTGGTGTAGAGTCGCAAAGACCATCCTTGGCATCGGCATCTTTGCTGCTTCAAAAAGAAAACTGTAACTTCTCCACTTTTCATCTAACTTTTGATATTTAGAAACTCTGTAATTTCCAGCTTCCTAGAATATTGACATTCTAGAAAATCTGGGAGGGTTGACAATCGTTAGTGTTTGGGGTTCGGTGGGAGTGTGTGTCCCTCCCCCTTGCGCCGTGCTCCATCTGCAGGTGGAAAGACTCGCTTTTGAAGACTTGTTTTCATCCCTATTTTGCATCATTAATTTAGAATCTATTTTCTAGAAATCCAAGTTAGGCTCCAACCTGAGGTTTGAAACAGGGATGCGTTGGTTATTCTCTGAACACAAATGACTGAGCATTAGTGGACAGAAACACACTGGGGTGGAAACAGACTCATTCAGAAATGAAGACTGATATAAACTCTGAAGACCTGGAAGGATTCAGTTCACGCGCGTCTTGAGATAAAGTAGTGACTGAAGTGCAGAGACCTAATTGAGACAGTAAGTTTTATGTATTAGTCAGGGTTCTTCAGAGAGACAGAGTTGATATGGACTTAGAAATAGATGTAGAAATAAAAATACAGAAAGAAACAGACATACATATGTCTGTCTCCTGTTTATCCCCTATTGGTTTTATCGATCATATATGTGAATTATATGAATTATATATTATATACCATGTTATATATGAAACAGTAGTATATGGTAGCACAGTGACATGTTATTAATTAGAGGCTATTGTATACAGAATATTCATACACTATTTATCATGTGTAGTGTGTGCACACATTGGCCCACATGCAGATCCCCCGGGAGACAGATGCAGCTCTGCAGACGACACTGATGTCATGAAGAATAGACTCACCTGGTGATGGAGCTGAGGAGCCCAGGGACCTGTCGTTGACAATCGGAGAGAGAAGCAGCAGTCTAATTCAAGCAGAGTCCAAAGACCCGAGGATGAGGGGAGTCGGTGGTAAAATCTCTGTCCAACGACAGACGAAAAGCAGCGTCCCAGCTCGAGCAGACAAGGGGGAAATTAAAGACAGAGGCGACGTCTTCCTTCCTCAGCCTTTAGTTCTGTAGAGCACCTTGGTGGTGGGGTGAGGCCCCCATGTGGGGAGGGGATCTATTTCATTGAGCTCCCACATTCACATTCTTATGCTGACCCAACTGGAAACACCCTTGCGGGTACACCCAGAGATACTCTGTCCCTTGGGCAACCCTTGGGCCGTCCCGTTGAGGCATAAATTCACCATCACGACAGGGTGATGTCTGGGAGGTCGGGAGAACAGCGCATGGCTCCAGTAAAGTGGACGAGATGAACCTCCGTCAGCTTGTCAGTGGGCTGAAGTGATACAGTGGGCGGGGGGCAGGGTGGGCTCGTGTCGTGGCCAGCTGAGGTGGTCCTGGGGCCCTGCCCGGTCCTGTCCCTTCTTACTCTGTGGTTAACCCTCAAGTCCCCACGGAAGGCTCAGGGAATCCTTTTCCTTTTGCATAAATGTAAGAAGCGGAAGAAAACACACCTATAACCCAAACAACCAAAGGCGGATGGCAGACAGAATACGACACTCAAAATCCTCCTTGTCCAGATGTGCATGCGGCTGAATCCAGCAGCTGGAGTGGGGACAAATACAAGCAGCCGTCACCTTGACTGAACAGCTCAGCATTGAAAGTTCCCCGTACTTCAAGCTTTGCGTCGACTCGACGCTCTCTTTTCAAAGCATCTCACTTAAACGACAAAACCCTGCACAGAATTTGATAATTGTGTGAGTGTTGCACAAAAACCAATACAATATGCAAATATCAATGTCATATTGTCTCATTAGCCGTGTGCAAATTTTATTACAATAAACTTCGAATTTAATTGGGAGTTTTTACATAATGTATTTTAATTTGTGGATGAACGCGCTGCCTTGTAATTATAAAAGTTAATTTAATTAAGTTGTCCAACTGATAAGAACCCTTCTGCAGATTTATACATATTCAACTAACATCAGAACCGATGGGCCTAAGTTCTGTCCTGGCTTCCGGTGTTAGAAGTCTCCAGATGTGATTTTGATATTTAGGAGTAAAGATGGACGGGGTGCTCGGAGCATGTGTCACGTCGTGCAGAGAATTTCTCCATCTGTCTTTTCATTTCTCAAAGTTGTTGAAGTCGCCCGTCGTCTGAGATGTCCTGGAAGACATTCATGAAGTTGCAGCACAGCTTCCCAGCTGAGGGCACTTTTACCTCCTGTTACACCGTCGGGAGGATGCAGCAGTTACCCTGGATGTGGAGACTTGTGGAAAACGAGACTAGTGTCTGCTGCGAGCACCGGGTCACCACGCTGGGAAGTAACCTCAGCCCCTACATCCATCGGCGTTGTTCCTAAATGCCCGGAGCCCGTCCGCACGCTCCTGCTGGCTTTTGGTGGTAGGATGCGTTCGACTTTCTAAAATCATGTCCTCGGTCACGTGTTTCACAGGATTAAAAAAGTCCTGGAAAAACCACCTCCTTATTATCTATGATTCCTCCTTAACTCTGAAATTTCATTGAGGATTTATGGTGTAGGATCAAAAATTATATGGATTTTTGCAGACACGATCACATATAATGCTAATAGCAACCTTTTGAAGTAGAAATTATGTTTCGATCCCATATTTCTTCACACGAGTACATCGAAGACACAGAGAAATTGGCATTTCTCAAGGTCCGCCAAGGAATCTGGGTACGAGCGGGAGTAAGTGGCTTCCCTAGAGACTCTGCCCCAGTTTGGGACACTTTCAAACGAGGGGAAAGTTCAATATCATTGGGAGAAAGTGAAAAACAGGACTTGTACTTGAAAGGGTTTAGCAAACAATCGCAGAGCCTGGTCTCCATGTTGCTCCCACGAATGGTCTCTCTTGGCTACACCGCAGCGTTTTTTTTTTTTTTTTTTTTGTATAGAGGCATGCTTTATTTATTTGTTTGCTGGTCTGTTTGTTTGTTTGTTTATACAAGCACTGGGTACAGTCAGAAGCGCGGGAGGGTGAGAGAATTCACCAGAGCCAGAGCGGGGAGCAGAGCAGGCAGAAGGACCGAAGTACACTGCTGAGGGGAGCAGCGGGCGGCAGGAGAGGTCTGCGCGCCATGTGGGACCCTCCTCTGGTGGCCGGGGAGCAGCCGGGGATCGAACCGGTGCCGCAGAGGCCGCGGGCAGCTTCGCAACCCAGCGCTCAACCGCTGCGCCACCGGGGAGGCCCAACACACCGCAGCGTTTTAATAGACTGTGCTGCCTTAAAGGCGTTGTTTGTTGATTGAAATGATTTAATGGGGGCAATGCATGAATATGAATGTTTCCACCCCAAACCTTATCCTATAAGAGGCTAAAAATAAGGTGGACTCAGTTTAAAGCAGAAACTGGGCTTGACAGGCAAGCAGCGTTCTCATTTCTTAGAACCTCATGGGGGTGGGAGTTCAGTAGAAACACTGGACAGATTTCCACAGAGGCTCTGCCCACGTGCAGAGGCGTGAAGCGTGGAGATAAGTGTCCTAAATTTCAAGGCAGCTGCAGAACGTCAGCGTGTGAAAGCAGGTCCTTTGCGCTGAGTCGCGGCCAGCGTATCAGGTGACACACACTTCTTGTTGCAGTGTGAGTGACCGGGCCTGAACTCTCTCAGAATATGTCCAGCACTTCGGGGATTCGGGGCCGTGGGGTGACCTGGGCTAGAAATAAAACCACGGGCCTTCGCTGGCCGCAGTTTCCCGCCTGGAGACCACTCTTGTGTCTTGTGAGCAAGCACTGGCTTCGGTTGCATCTCTGGCTCCGCTTTTTGTGGAGTTGACGGAGCAGGGTGACCTGAGCGTGTCTGCTAAACACACCCCGGATCTCATGCCCCTGGAAGGAGAACGTTTATCTAGAAACCATAATTTCATGCGAAGGAGCTGTCATTGATTATCTGTGCTCCACAGACCCGCGGCGCTAGCTTATTTAAGGGAATGCTGCTTCCTGCTGCTCGCTCCGGGGCGGAGGCCTGGACTGGGCGTGTTTCGGGGCGCGGCAGGGAAGGAGCGGGTGGGCGACCTCCTGCGGCGCCTCAGGACCCTCCTCACGAGTCCGGTACAGGAGGTGGTTTGCTTGGGGTGATTCCTCAGCGCTGACTGGCATTGAAGCGCTGCGTCGCGGCTGGGCCTCAGTTTGCTCAGCGCGCACGGCCGGCCTCCAGCCTTTCGTCTGCAAGGAACGGTACCCAGCGGGCCTGCAGGGTCAGCTGCCCTGGAGCTACATCCGGAGGTCTCAGCCGCCAGGAAACATAGATGGTTGCCCTTGTTATGTCTCTTTTCACTTACTTTCTCTCGGCGCAGGTGAGGGAGAAGGTTTCTTTAACGAAACTCTTTAGAGACCGTTCGGGGCATTTGCCAGGCTGAAGCCCGGCCTGGGCAGCTCTTCCTGACGCTTGAGACTTTGAGTTCTGTGAAAATGCAAGGCTGAGCTGGAGTGCGTTCGATGTGGGGCCGCAGGAGGAGCAGGAAGCCCAGGGGGGAGGCCAGGAGTGACAGCAGGAAGCCGGGAGAGCTGGGCGAGGCCCTCTGTGGTGGGCGCCCAGCAAACGCCCTCGCTCATTGCCCTGAACAGCCGTGGGTCTCCTCTCTGCACGTGCCCCGAACAACTTACAGTTTTTTCCCCCGGCCGTCAGGCCGTCTCCCATCACACGGATAAACCTTTCGAGCAAAACCTGTTTCCCATTCAAGGTGGGGCTGCAGCTGCTGTGACATCACGGGATGGAAGGGCTGAGGTGTGGGAGGAAAAGGCTTCTCGAGGAATGAATTTGGACCAACATAAATGCCCTAAAACCCAGCAGGGGATCACGATGCTGCTTGTTATTTGCTGGAAGGGTCCAAGGAGGCACATGGGATGTGTGAGTCTGGACGACTCTGGTGATGTGGAGGGAGAATTTGCTAGAATGGGAGCCATCAATGATTTTGTCTTCATGTTTTAAGCACAGCAAATTAGACAGCTGTGTTGGGATTATTCCAGGTCGCCAGCGAAGATCTCCCAGCCTTGTCTCTGCAGCAGCAGGCGTGGCAGGCAGGTGCAGGTGCTCGGGACACCCGCGAGGGCTCAGGTTGCGCCGGCTCACGGGCAAGGACTGGCATGTGGGCAGCTGGCACCAGTGCTGGGAGTCAGTGACCAGCTCTTGCGAGTGTGCAGAGGGATGGTGGTTGGAGCCTGCAGGCCACGTGGGCAAATGGTGGGTGGACGGTGGGGGCAGCCCAGAGCGCACCCAGATACCAACGCCGGGAAGAATGTGGTTTTGTGGGGCGGGCGAGGCAGTAGTGATAAGGGAGAAACGCCTATTTCAAGGGAAGAGACTCCTCTGTGGCTGGAGCCCGGAGTCCAGGGTTGTGTTATTGTCAGTCTCTCGTCTGTCTGTCCTCGCCGAGCCGCCTGACATAACGCACCGTGAGTGCTGACCTCGGCCGCGCCAGGGTGGAGACGGGCCGGGCTGTGTTCACAGCGGCCACCTCTGACAGCGGCTGTCATGTAAACCCAGACTCACTTAGTGCGGTGGTTCCTTTTCCAAAAAGCTGCAGCCTGCGCAGGGCAGCCCTAACTTAGACGACCGCTCCTTTGCTGTCCCTGCGTGTCCTGACGGGCCGGGATAACTGCCTTAGTGCCCTGCTCATTCTGCCTCCTTCGCTCTTGACACTTCTGCACCTAGGATGGACAGGTGTCGAGGATAAACATATTTGTTAGTTTATGGCCTCCCTGGAGGTACAAGGGGCTGAGCACAGTACTGTCCATAGCCCCTGCAGCACAAGTTGGATCCCTGGCCAGGGAGCTATCCACAGGGCGCAGCAGACCTCTCCTGTCTCCCCGCTGCTCCCCTCAGCAGTGGATTTCAGTGCATCCGCCTGTTCTGCTCCCCACTCTGCCTCCGGGGAATCCTCTCACCCCCACACCTTTGGCCTGTACCCAGTTCTTTTATGCATAAATAAATAAAACTTTAAAAAAGACATCTGATATTTTTCTTTTTCTTTCTGGCTTATTTCACTGAGCATGATCCCTTCCAGCTCCATCCATGTTGCTGCAAACTGCATGTGTTTATCTTTTTGGATGGCTGAGTAATATTCCATGGTGTATATGGACCACATCTTCTTGATCCAGTCACCTATTTTTGGGCATTTGGGCTGTTTCCAAAGCTTAGCTATTGTAAACAGAGCTGCTATAAACATAGGGGTGCAGGTGCCCTTTGGAATGGATGTTTCTGTGTCCTTTGGGTAAATACCTAGGAGTGGAATTGCTGGATCATATGGAAGGGATCATGCTCAGTGAATAAGCCATAAGGAAAAAGAAAAATACCGGATGGTCTCACTCATAGCAGGATTTTAGAAAACCTAAATAAGAGACCAGGAAAAAGACTAATTATAATAAAGTAAAAATCAAAATCAACAAGCAACTATAAACCGGACACACTATAGGGGGGATGAGGGAGTCGGATCAAAATAAGGGGGGTGGGAATTGTACAGGGACCATAACCAAGATGAAAATGCATACATTGTGCAAAAATGAAAAATGATGTAAAAAATATATAAAATAAAAATAATAAAAATAAATTAAAAAAAAAAAACAAACCTTAAAAAGGCCATCTTTGTAAATCTGATTGTGCAGCTGTGCAGGGCTGACAAGGACTGTGTCTTCAGAATTCTGTCAAAGCAGGAGCCGTGCAGCTTGCCCTGGAGAGCTCTGTGCTCCCCTTGGGCTGACTGAGTCCGGAAGCTGCAAGGCCAGGAGGGTCCCACCCACCGTCGCGGACTTTTTCCCCCAATGTGGGGCTCAGGACGGGTCTTTGCATGTCCGCGTGGCGTCTGGCACTGGGCGCCATGGCTGGTGAGCCCATCAGGCCTTTGTAAGTCCAGCCACTGGAGCCTTTTCCAAAGGACAGTCACAGGCCCCTCCCACGGGGCATGGAGCCAGCAGGGAATGGTAAAATGAAGGACTGATTCATTTCTGCTAAGGGGAGAGTCCATTGTGGAAACTCCATGGGGATTCCCCACATGGGAGAGATCAGAGCCTTTGAATTCCAGGGGC